>NC_056679.1:5932500-6286250 GCF_018350215.1 Panthera leo
TTCATCACCACTAAACCAACCTTACAAGAAATGTTTACGGAAATTCTTTAAATGGAAAGAAAAGGTCATAATAAGAAGAAAATTATAAGAGGAAAAATTTTCATAGATAAAAGCAAACATATAGTAAAGGTGGTAAATAACTCACTTATACATGAGTATGACAGCTAAAAGACAAAGGCAGTAAAATCAGTTATCTACAGAAAATTGGTTAAGAGATATACAAAATAAAATGATGTCAAATATGACATTATATACATAAAACATAGAGGGGGTGTAAAAATGTACAAATATAAAAATATAAAATGTACAAATATAAAAATAGCAAAAAAATGCTTTTATTTTGTTTTTAATTTTAATGTTTGTTTATTTTTGAGAGGGAGACAAAGAGACAAAGCTCAAGCAGGGGAGGGGCCGAGAGAGAGAGAGAGAGAGAGAGAGAGAGAGATACAGAATCTAAAGCAGGATCCAGGCTCTGAGCTGTCAGCACAGAGCCCAATGTGGGGCTCAAACCCACAAGCTGTGAG
Organism: Panthera leo; assembly: GCF_018350215.1. Classification (NCBI taxonomy): domain Eukaryota; kingdom Metazoa; phylum Chordata; class Mammalia; order Carnivora; family Felidae; genus Panthera; species Panthera leo. Next base: position 5,933,025 of record NC_056679.1, read on the forward strand.
ATCATGACCTTAATTGAAGTCAGATGCCTAACCAACTGAGCCACCCAGGCACCCCCAAATTTAGTGCTTTTAGAATGTGTTTGAACTTAAGTAACTATGAACATAGACTACAACATACATAAGATGTCATATATTTGATCCTGGTGGTGACCACAGATCAAAAACCTACAACAGATACATAACCAATAAAGAGAAGGAAATCCAAGTATAACACTAAGGAAAGCCATCAAACCACAAGGAAGGAGAGCAAGAAAAGAATAAAGGAACAGAGAACAACTACAACACCAACCAGAAACAACAACATGGCAATAAATATCTCAATAATTAAATGTGAATGTACTAAATGCTCAAATCAAAATACATAGGGTAACTGAATAAATAAAAACAAGCAAGACTCATTTATAAGCTTCCCTACAAGAAACGCACTTTAGACCTAGAGGCACATACACACGGAAAATGAAAGGATGGAAAAACATATACTATGCAAATGGAAGCCAAAAAAAAAAAAAAAAAAAAAAAAAAAAGCTGGGGTGGCAATACTTAAATCAGACTAAATAGACTTTAAAACAAAGACTATTGCAAGAGACAAATAAGGACACTACATAATGATAAAGGGATTAATCCACCAAGAGAATATAACAATTGTAAATATCTATGAACCCAACATAGGAGCACCTAAACACAAAAAGCAAACATTAGCAGTAATAAAGGAAGAAACTGACAGTAATACAGTAATAGAAGGGGACTTTAATACTCCACTTACATCAATTAATAGATTGTCCAGACAGAAAATCAACAAGGAAACAGTGTCTGTGAACCAGATCAGACTAGATGGACCTAACAGATATAAACAAAACATTCCATCCAAAACAACAGAATACACACTATTTTCAAGTACACGTAGAACATTCTCTAGACTAGATGACATATCAGGGCACAAAACAAGTCTCAATAAATTTAGGAACATTCAAATAATCTCAAGCATCTTTTCTGACCAAAATGGTATGAAACTAGAAATCAATTACAAAAAAAAAAAAAAAAAAAAAAAGAGCTGGAAAAAACACAAACCCATAGAGGCTAAACAGTATGCCCCTAAACAACCAATGGATCAATGAGGATGACCTCAGTTTGGCTTGTCTGGCATTTTCCTCCTGCTCAGAGTGAGGTGATTTGTTGGGATGGAACACAGAGGTAAAGTGGACTTCTCGTCACATCATGTCAGGGTCCCCATCATCAACACCATTTATTGCTGCTAATGAAAAACTCAAAAAATACATGGAGACAAATGAATTGAAAACACAATTTTCCAAAATCTTTGGGACACAGCAAAGCCTGTTCTAAGCAGGACGTTCATAGTGATTCAGGCCCACCTCAAGAAATAAGAAAAAAATTCCAAACAACCTAACCTTACACCTAAAGGAGCTGAAAAGGAAGAACAAACTAAGTCCAGAGCTAGCAGAAAGAAGGAAACATAAAGATTAGAGTGGAAATGAATAAAATGAGACTAAAACAATAAAGATAAATGAAATCAAGAGCTAGTTCTTTAAAAAGATAAAGTTGATAAAGTATAACCAGACTCATCAAGAAAAAGAGAAAATGACTCAAATAAAATCTGAAATGAAGGAGAAGAGGGGTGCCTGGGTGGCTCAGTCCATTAAGTGACCAACTTTGGCTCAGGTCATGATCTCACGTTCGTGGGTTCAAGACCCACAACGGGCTCTGTGCTAACAGCTCACAGCCAAGAGCCTGCTTCAGATTCTGTGTCCCCCTCTCTCTCTGCCCCTCCACCATTTGCACTCGGTCCCTCTCTCTCTCAAAACATGAATAAACATTAAAAAATTAAAAAAGGAAAAAGAAAGGAGAAAAACCAACACCACAGAAATACAAAGAATTATAAGAGAATATTATGAGAAATTGTATGCCAAAAATTGGACAACCTAGAAGAAATTCCTAGAAACATACAATCTTCAAAACCTGAATCAGGAAGAAATAGAAGATCTGAGCACACAGATTGTCAATATTGAAATTGAATTAGTAACCAAAAAACTCCAAACAAACAGAGGTCCAGGACCAGATAGCTTTACAGACGAATTCTGCCAAACTTTTAAAAAAGAGTTAATACATATTCTTCTCAAACTATTCCAAAAAACAAAAGATGAAGGAAAAGTTCCCAATTCATTCTACAAAGCCAGCATTACCCTAACACCAAAACCAGACAAAAACACTACCAAAAAGAGAAAACAACAGGCCAATATCTCTGATATGAATAGACTCAAAAATCCTCAACAAAATATTACCAAACTAAAACCAACAATACATTAGAAGAATGATTTACCACAATCAAGTAAAATTTATTCCAGGGATGTAAGGGTGGTTCGATATGTACAAATCAATCAATGTGATACATCACATCAAGAGAAAGGATAAAAACCATATTATCTCAATAGATGCAGAAAAAGCAACTGACAAAATATAACATCCATTTTTGATAAAAACTCTCAATAAAACAGGTTTAGAGGAAACATACCTCAACATATTAAAGGCCTTATATGAAAAACCCACAGCTAAAATTATACTCAATGGTGAAAAACTAAGAGCTTTTCTTCTAAGATCAGAAACAAGAAAAGGATGTCCACTCTCACTAGTTTTATTCAACAGATCACTGGAAGTCCTAGCCACAGCAATCAGACAAGAAAAAGAAATAAAAAGCATCCAAATTGGTAAGGAAGAAGTAAAACTGTCACTATTTGCAGATGACACTATATTTGAAAAACCCTTAAAACTCCACCAAGTGACTATGAGTAATGATAATTTAGTAAAGTTGCAGGATACAAAATTACTATACATAAATCTGTTGTGTTTCTATACACTAATAACAAAGCTGCAGGAAGAGAAATCAAGAAAAAAAAATCTCATTTACAATTGCACCAAAAATAATAAAATATCTAAAAGTAAACTTAACCAAGGAGGTGAAAGACTTGTACTTTGAAAACTGTAAAATATTGATGAAAGAAATTGAAGATGACACAAATGGCAAGATATTTCATGATCATGGATTAGAAGAATCAATATTGTTAAAATGTCCATACTACACAAAGCTATCTATGCATGTAGTGTAATTCCCATAAAAACACCAACATTTTCACAGAACTAGAACAAACAGTCCTCAAATTTGTATGAAATCACAAAAGACCCCAAATAGCTAAGGCAATCTTGAGAAGGAAGAACCAAACCAGACATATCACCCTCCCAGATTTCAAGATGTACTACAAAGCTATAGTAATCCAAACATTATGGTACTAAAGCTATAGTAATCCAAACATTATGGTACTGGCACAAAAACAGACACTCAGGCCAATAGAACAGAATAGACAGCCCAGAGGTAAACACACACCTATTTGGTCACTTAATCTATGACACGGGAGGCAAGAATATAAAAAGGGTAAAAGACAATCCCTTCAATAAATGGTACTGGGAAACTGGAAAGCTACATGCAAAAGAATGAAACTGGACCAATTTCTTACATCATACACAAAAATAAAATCAAAATGGATTAAATACCTAAATGTAAGACTTGAAACCATAAAACTCCTAAAAGAAATGTCAATTTGGCATTGGACGTAGAAATATTTTTCTAGATATGTCTTCTCTGGCAATGGAAACAAAAGCAAAATTAAACCATTGGGACTACACCAAAATTAGCTTTTGCACAGTGAAGGAAACCATCAACAAAATGAATAGGCAACCTACTGAGTGGGAGAAGATATTTGCAAATGACATATCCAGTAAGGGGTTAACATCCTATGTATATAAACTTATTCAAATATAAATGTATTCCCCTCAACCCCCCCCCCCCAAATTAGTGTGATTAAAAATGGGCAGAGGACCTGAATAGGCATTTTTCCAAGGAAGACATATAGATGGCCAACAGACAGATGAAAAGATGCTCAACATCACTAATTATCACAGGAATGCGAATTAAAACCACAATAAAATATCACTTTACACCTGTCAGAATGACTATAATGAAAAATCACAGTAACAAGGATGTGGAGGAAAAGGAACCCTCATGCACTGTTGGTGAGAATGCAGATTGGTACAGCCACTATGGAAAACAGTATGGAGATTTCATGAAAAATTAAAAATATATTTACCATATGATCTAGTAATTCATTACTGGGTATCTACCCAAAGAAAACAAAAACACAAATTCACAGATCTATATGCACCCCTATGTTTATTGCAGCATTATTTACAATAGGCAAGATATAGAAGGAACCCAAGTGTCCGTCCACAGATGAACGGGTAAAGAAGGTATGGTATATATCAAAATGGAAGGACCTAGAGGGTATAATGCTAAGTGAAATAAGTCAGCCAGAGAAAGACAAATACTGTATTATTTCAGTCGTATGTGAATATAAGAAACCAACAAAGAGAAAAGAGGCAAACAAAAAACCAGAAACTTAAATACAGAAAAATAACTGGTGGTTGCCAGAAGGGAGATGAGTGGGGGGATGGGTGAAATAAAGGGGATTAAGAGCACACTTACCCTGATGAGCACTGAGTAATGTATACAATTGCTGAATCACTATATTATACACCTGAAAACTAATATAACACCATATGTTAAGTATACTTCAATCAAAAAAAAAAAAAAAAAAAAAAGCCTAATGCTAAATTCCCCAATGTAGGTTAATGGTGGAGAACTCAGCAGCTCTGTGAGGTTTCACTGCAAAGCACTTTACCTTGGGAATGCAAACTGGTGCAGCCACTCTGGAGAACAGTATGGAGGTTCCTGAAAAAGTTAAAAAGAGAACTACCCTATGACCCAGCAATTGTACTACCAGGTATTTATCCAAAGGATACAAAGAGTAGTGATTCAAAGAGGCACATGCACCACAATGGTTACAGCTGTCAACAACAGCCAAACTGTGGAAAGAGCCCAAATGTCCATCAGCTGATGAATGGATAAAGAAGGTGTGTGTGTGTGTGTGTGTGTGTGTGTGTGTGTGCGTGCATGTGCGCGCATGTGTATTTAATGGAATGTTACTCAGCCATCAAAAAGAATGAAATCTTGCCATTTGCAAGATGTGGATGGAGCTAGAATGTATCATGCTAAGCGAAATAAGTCAGTCAGAGAAAGACATATGACTTCACTCACATGTGGAATTTAAGAAACGAAACAGATGAACATAGGGGAAGTGTAGGAAAAAGAAAATAAGATGAAAACAAGAGGGAGGCAAACCATAAGAGACTCTTAACTGTAGACAACAAACTGAGGGTTGCTGGAGAGGTGTTGGGTGGGGGGGATGGGCGAAATGGGTGATGGGCATTAAGGAGGGCACTTGTTGGGATGAACACTGGGTGTTATAAGTAAGTGATGAATTGCCAAATTCTACTCCTGAAACCAATACTACACTATATGTTAACCAACATGAATTTAAATAAAACCTTGGGGGGAAGAAAGGAAAGCACTTTTACCTCCTAGGTATTGCTAAAGGGCACTCTCGATTGGCAGTGGGCTGCATGGTACTGCTATGAACAGGAGGAACAAGTGAGAGCAGAGGCCAATTCAGAAACAGAAACCTTGAGGGTGAGATGAAGACACAGCCTATTCTTGGTAGTGAACTTGAGAATTCAAAGTTTCTCAGGGTTTGAGACAACTGTTACAGCCTGAAGTATCTACACCAAGCGTATTTTGCAGGTGAGGACCACATCCTCCTCCTTCCTCTCCTCCCAGCTACACACACTTCTCACCTGATGGAGTTTTTGCAGAAGTTGTTCCTAATGGGCTCATTGAGGTAAATGGTGCGGACTTTGGACACGTCTGATCCTTGCAGAGACTGTTGGCAGCCCATCTTTTCCTCCACCTTCTGACAGATTAAAGAGAAATCAACAGGTCCTACAACAAGAAGGCAAAGGAATGTTACCCAGAAGTGCAACTGAAATCAGGCTCCAGGGAACGCATCAAGTGCATTGCCTGTTGGACCTCTGTTGAGTCCCCAGGGAGGAGACTGTTTCCCTAGCCTCCAGTTCTTCACCTGTCGCATCCATTTCTCCAGGGACCAGACATCCAAGACCTCCCCTGTCACCCTGTATTGGCGAGGCGGTTCTGGTTCCCTCATGGCTACCACATCCCCATTCCCTCCCCAGCCCTGGAGGCTCTGGGTGGGCACCGACACTCAGCCCAGGCAGGAGACTGGGGAAGATGCAGTGAGATAGGGCCCAGCAGCTGGCCTCAGAAAAAGAATGGGCGAGGGGAGAAGGTGAATAGGGCTGGGGGGAGCGGAGGGGAGAGTGTCTTGGCTGAAGAGCAGTAGCTCCATGACCAGAGGGCAGCCCCCTGACCCAGATGGCCTTAACATTCCCCTCAGCTTGACTAAATTGGAAATAGATGTCTTCTTGTCTCTAGTCCCTGAATTCCCTTTCCTTTTTACTAACGTGAAGCATTTCCTTTGGAAAAGGTGATTGTATGTTGTTATTCTACTCCCTTTGAAATGTACAGAAATGTCCTGAAAAGCCCCTTGCCAGCTTTAAGATCCATGGGAAAGCTTTTCTCAAGGACCTGGGAGATCCCTGAAATGTAATCATCGAAGAAGTTCTCCATTCCATGGCAGGGTAGGAACCTAACTTCAGGGGGTGCCTTGCTCGGAGTGTAAAATTCTCACAAGTCATGAAGATAAGAGAAAATGTAGTTATTCTTTGGGTAAAGCCAGTTAGCAGACACAGGTGGCCAACAATCCTCCTCCTTCCCCACCCCAGCTTTTTAAAACTCCCCCCCCCACCTTTGTTTCAGCCAAGGTGAGCTCAGTCTCTCTCCCCTATTGAAATAGCCTTGAATAGTCTTCCTGGCCCCATTAACTTCACCCAGGTAACGTATATTTTGATATCTCCTACCCCCAAAATAAGTGAGATTTTTGACCAAGGGGCCAAGGAAAGTCTCATTTGTTTCTGACAAGAAATAGAGGCTAGTGTGCCCTCAACAGTAAGAAGCATTTTTATGTCTGAGTCCACGTACCCAGTTTTCCTCAGACCTGCCCAAGGTCCTGTAGCGCAGGATTAAGAGGGATATTCAAGTCCTTGAGTCACGAACTTTCTCACCATCACTGGATGTTTAGTAAGAGAGCGATTTCCCTTCAAGCGTTTCCCTAACAATGCATCCATGTGTGAGGGTGAAGAAACAAAAAGTGAGTTCCAGTTTACTAAGGGGCTGCTGACGAAAATAAATAAAGCTCTAAACACCTGACTAGACATGTGTGATCTTCAAGGCTATCAACAGGCTTCAAGGAGGAGCCCGTTGACCTGCTGCTACCTGACAGAAGGGTGCTGGTGACCAAGTGTCCCCAGTTGAAAGGCCTGAGCCTTTAATGTCCCGGCTCACACACTAGGTGCCTCTCACCACACCAACGTGTCTCTTCAGCAAATAACTGGTCTCTTAGAGTGGCCCCATTAAATTGTATAATAGTAAAAAGTGAGCCAACATAGAATCTATGAAAACGTAATGCAGCCCTTTGCCCATAAAAATGACAAAGCCTAAGGAACAAAAGACAAAGGAAATTCTTGTTTGCACATCAAAAGAATTAAGTTACAAAACACACAGAAAATACATTTCCTGTAAAAGAAATTAAATATGGCCATTATGAAACAAGAAGTCAAAAACAGAAATACTAAATTATTTTTTGAAGTGATAATGAAACTGCAGAAGAATTTTTAATGTGACCTGAAAGAGCTCAGAAAAGAAATGAAAGAGAAATATCTTAAGAAAAAGGAAAGCCACCTTAGAAGCAACCAAGATAACAGAGAGCTGAAAAGAGGCATGTCCTGCACAGACTATGAAAACTAAGCAAAATGAAATGAAAAAGAGCACAGATGATAAAGAACTGGAGAAAAATTACAGATGTGGGACAAAGGATCCAATGTATGCATATTTCTTGTCCTTAAGAAATTTAAAACATGAAACAAAAATATTGAAAGTCATAGTAGAATAGATCTTTCTTTAATGAGAACAAAACAACTAAGAAAAATCTAACACAAATTCCAAGACACTTCCTGGTTAAGTTCATTGGACTTTAAGAATAATGAAAAAAAATCATTATTAGACCAGCCAATCATTTATGAAGTTTGGAAAGAGAGGGACTATTGGGGCCCCACATAGAAGTCATCACTGAGGCAGGAGACCAGATGTCCTATCAAGAAATGAATGAAAAGCTGGTAAACAAGATGTAGAAAGCAGTGATTTACCTGGATACAAAAACAAGGCTTTAGGTAATCATAGGCCATCTTATTGTGACCGAACTTTCTGTTGACACAGCTTAAAATGGTGACTTTTTTTTTTTTAAGGCTTTTTAAATTCACTACTCAAGTGAGTAGCTATTATCAAGCCAAATTTTCATCAAAAACAAAATTCAAGAGAATTAAGTAAAAAATTCAAAAAGCACCTTCCTCCTGAAGAAATGTGCCAATTAACACCAAAATTAACTGTGGGGAAACAGGGGTTCTATAAGGCAAGGCTCGGGTCATGCCCAAGATAGAGACTCTGAGAAAACGTCATAGTCACAGAAACTCATCTCAGGGTCAGGGTGAAGTTGAAAGAATGCTGTCCCATTATCCATTCAACCACTCCCACAGGGCCTTGGTATAATTCTGACAAAGGAGAGAGAGACAGAGAGAGACAGAGAGAGATGGGAGGGAGGGAGCTTTCTAGCAGAATAACCCAAACTGGCATCATCAGAGTTGGCCAAGAAATCTCAAGTACTGTCAGTTTAAGATGGTTCAGAATTAGTAGTGCTACAAGGTAAAAGCAGATAAAAACACATACAAAGAGAGGGAGAGAGAGAGAAATAGGGCAAAAGCAGTATGTTGGCAGATGATGGCTATGAATTTTTCACAGAGGCAAGAAAACCAAGACATCTCAAACAAAGTAAGTCAAGAATAATATTACACTTAGATTTATAGTGAAAATGCAGAAAAATCAAGACAAAGAGGAAATCTTAAAAGCGGCCAGAGAAAAATAAGAGGAAGGAATGTTTCCCCAAAATTTTATGAAACTGCATTATGACACCAAAACCAAAGTCATTACAAGAAAAATTCAAATCCATTATAAGCATGAATATAAAAATCCTTAGCAAAAAATCAAATCTACCGATATGCAAAACGATTACACACCATGACTTTTATGCATTGAATTGCATCTTCACACCAAAAAATGATCCGTTGATGTCCTAACCCCCAGTACCTCAGAATGTGACTTTATTTTGAAATAAGTTGTCTCAGTCTGCTCAGGCTGCTCTAACAAAATACCACAGACTAGGTAGCTCATAAACAAATTTATCTCTCACGGTTTTGAAGGCTGGGAAGTCTGAGCTCAAGGTGCCAGCATGGTGGTTCTGGTGAGGGCCACCTTCCTGGTTCGTAGCTGGTGCATTCTCATTGTGTCCTCACATAGTGGCAGGGGCTAAGACCTCTCTGGGCCCTCTTATATAAGGCATCGATCCCATTCGTGAGGGCTCCTTCATGCTTAAGCACCTCCCAAAGGCTCTATCTGCTAACACCCTCACCTTAGGATTTCAACACATGGATTGGGGGGAGGGGGCCACAATCATTCAGACCACAGCATAAGGTCCTTGCGGTGTTACCCAAATTGAGATAATGTCATAGGGTGGACCCTAACCCAGTATGACTAGTATCCTTATGAAAAGGGGAACTTCGGTCACAGAGACAGACACACATATAAAGAGAAGACAATGCGAAGAGACAGGAAAATGCCACGTGAACATGGAGGTACCAAGTGGAGTCGTGCTGCTGCAAACCGGGGAACACCCGGAGCTACGAGAAGCTGGAAAAGGCAAAGGATGACCCTTCTCCTATGTATTTCAAGTAGAGTGTAGCCCTGCTGACCTTGATCTTACACTTCTATACTTGAGAATTCTGAGACCATAGATTTCCATTGTTCTAACTAAGTCACCCAGTTTGTGGCACTTTCCCTATGACGAGCCTAGGAAACTGACAATGACCTAGTGGGGTTTATTCCAAGAAAGGAAGTTTGATTCATCATTTGAACATAAAATGATGTAATTTATCATTTCGAAAGACTAAAGGGAAAGAAAACAAACCCTATGGTAATCTCAACAGGTACAGAAAAGGCATTTGACAAAGTTCAACATCAAATGATCAAAACTCTCAGCAAGCCAAGAAAATCGGGGAAGTTCTTCAACCTAATGAACGATATCTATGAAAAACATGCAGCAAATATCAGACTTAATTGTGAAAAACCAAATGCTTTCTTCCTAAGACTGGTAATGATGCAAGACTGTCCTTCCTCACCGCATATATACAGTATTGTACTGGAGGCTTTATTCAGTGCAAAAAGGCAAGAAAAGTAAAATTCAAAGAGAAAGGAAAGAAAGAAATAGAAGTCTATTGACAAACTATATGATGGCCTACGAAAAATACTCTCAAAGTATCTATTTTAAAAACTGTTCTAGTGTAACATGTAAAAAAAAAAAAAAAAAAAAAAAAACCTTGGAAATTAAGACTCCCATCTTCATAAAGAGAAAAAAAAAACGTATGACTAAACTGAAAACCAATGACTCTTCTTACATCCATCAGAGAATTGAGGTCACAGGGCAAATTGCCAGCCCCAAATCTAAAGAGATAGGTGAATACAGAGAACCAGAATTTATCTCTGGAGCCCGTAACTGGCAGAAACATGTAGAGGGTCATTGATTAATTGCAGAAGGCTTAACCATGCCCCAGATTTGAGATAAAGTCCTAGAAGGGGACCTTAAGGAATACCACTAGACTCTCAGGGTTAAGATCAGAGAAAAGTCCCCTCATGCTTCCAGTAAGGGAAAGGGAAAAGGGACCATTGTAAAATATGCTCAGCACACTGTGTTCTCCTCAACAAGGGCTTGTCCTCAAGGAAAAGTGTTTTACCAGAGCCTCATCAACATGGGAGAAGGGAAATACCTAACTTTAGCTCTTTCTAGTCTTCCTGTCTTACTTAAAAGAAAAACACCCTAAAAAGCACTTGTGAAGAACAAAACCAAATCAAAGGATTATCACAGCTGGAAGAAGTGGCTAAGAACCTATTTAAGAAGGAGTCTCTAGAGAAACCAAAATACACAGTGAATCTACAGCTGCATATGGAACAGTTTCCAGGGGTAGGGAGGAGGAGGCTAAAAACTAGCTTAGCAAACTCCTACACATAAAGTGAATGAAAAAAACCCCACATCGGAGTGGGTGGGAAAGGCTGACACCACCTTCTTACAAACCCCACTCTAGGTATGGCAACCCACAATCAGGAGGGAACTCAAAAAACCTGAGCTTCTCCCTGAGGCATGAAGGGTTTGAACCCTACATGTGGCACCTCGACTTTTACCTGCACCTTAGAAAGGAGCCCCCAAAACATCTAGTAGGGCTTGCATCCCTGAGACTCACAAGGCTATGGTGAACTGAGAAAACTGTTCTTAAAAGGTCTCACATGTGCAAACACCCACCCCAGGGCCGAGCACAGAGGCGGCCAACTAAAACGTGCCTAAGCTTTCTGTTAAGGAGATTTATTTTCTCATGTTAACGCACTGGCCTACGGGGCTGACATCTACGTTAACACACATCTGGGGGTCTGCTGAAATTCTCTCCAAATACGGAGGCCTGTGGGCACAGTCTTTGCTCTCCCCCTTTGCCTCACTCCAGCCCTCTGCTATCTCCTAGAGTGGAGCCTGTACCCCCGCCTGGTGACTTCATTTTTACAGCTGGAGGGCTACGCTCATGGGTCCCACTGGACCGTAACCAATGGAGAAAGAGTTTGCACCCAGTTTGTACCCCCAATGTCACAACAGAGAGACAACAGACTGAGGAGCCCAGGCTCTCTGTGAAGCAGGCCAACTAATCTTCACAGGAGTGATCTGAGTGGCAGGGTTCTAATCCAACACATATCTAAAGACTCAGTCATCCTCTCCAGAGACCGTGGAGGGTGGGTTCTGTGTTTGTACTCTGCCACCCTCAGAGCACCAATATTTCCCAGAGGGGAGCTTTTACACACAGCTGGGACCCCAGTTGGTACATCGGTGCCCCAGTTTTTGTGACTGCCACTCAGCGGATGCTGCTTGACTTCCTGGCTCTGGTGGCCAGTGGGGGTTGCATTCCTGGGTCTCATGGGATGGGACTGTAACGATCAGAGAGCTGGTTCTCGGCCAGCACCACTCTCAGGGCGCGTCACAGGCAGCACACGGAAACACATGCCCGGTCGTTCTGCGGAAAAGGCCCATCTGCCGGTCCTGGAGCTTCAGCCTGAGGGCAAGCTACTGGTTTGGCACACAAGGGGCCTGATGAAGTACTCTGCAGATACAGAAGCTGGTGGATGCTGTCTGTGTGCTCTCCCTCTGCCTCACTCCGGGTTGCCAGTATCTGCCAGAAAGGAGCTGGTACCCTCGCCTGGCACCTCAATTTTTGTGACTGCTTCCCAGGGGACACTCTAGGTTGCCTGGCTCCGGTGACCAGCAGGACTCATGATTGTGGGTCCCATAAGGCTATAACCAACAGAGAAAGAGTTCTTAATCAACGACCATCCCCAGGGCAGGGCAGAGTGGCAACAGTCTGTGAAACAGGCCTGTTAGCTTTATAGCTGCAGCCTGGGGGACAGCCTTCTAATTAAGCACATGTCTAAGGGCTAACTGGAATCCTCTCCAGAGACCTCAGACGGTGGCACTATCTTTGCAGCTGCTACCCAGGGGACGCTTCTAGATTGCCTGAGTCTGGTGGCCGGGGGAGCTTACACTCACGGTCCTGAAGGACCACATATTTGTATACATTAAAAACTGCCACCTGAGGGTCTATCTACCAAGCAGGAAATAAAGACACTAACTTTAAAAGATGTCTGCACACCCATGTTCATTGCAGCATTATTCACAATAGGCAATATATGGAAACAACCTAAGAGTCCATTGGTGAATGAATAATAAAGAAAATGTGGTGTATATATACACAATTAAACATTATTCAGCCATAACAAAGAGGAAAGTCTTGCCATTGGCAATGACATGGATGGACTTGAGGGCAGTACGCTAACTGAATTAAGACAGAGAAAGACAAATACCGTATGATCTCACTTACATGTGGGAATCAAAAACAAAAACAAACAAACAAGCTTGTTCAATAAGAAGATTGATGATGGCCAGAGGTGGCGATGGGAGATGGGCAAATTTTTAAAGAAGGTCAAAAGGTACAAACTTCTGGTTACAAAATAAGTAAATCCTGGGGATGTAACAAGCAACATGGTGACTATAGTTAATAATACTGTATTGCACATTTGAAAGCTGCTAAGAGCAAATCTTGAAAGTTCTCATGACAAGACTGAGTGCCTGGGTCGCTCAGTTGGTTAAGCGTCTGACTCGGCTCAGGTCATGATCTCACGGTTCGTGGGTTCAAGCCCCGCATCGGGCTCTATGCTGACAGCTCAGAGTCTGGAGCCTGCTTTGGATTCTGTGTCTCCCTCTCTCTCTGCCACTCCTCTGCTCATGCTCGGTCTGTCTCTGTCTCTCAACAATAAATAAATGTTAAAAAAAAAAAAAAGTTAAAAAAAAGTTCTCATGACAAGAAAAAAAATTTATAACTATGCATGAAGACAGATGCTAACTAGATTTGTGGGTGATCACTTCACAATATATACAAATATTGAATCATTATGTTGTACACCTGAAACTAATGTTATAGGTCACCTATATCTCAATTTAAAAAAAAAAAACACTTAAACATAGAATTACCATAGGATCTGGGAATTCCACTTTTAGATATATACCCAAAAGAATTAAAAGTAGGGACTCAAAGGGTGCCTGGGTGGCTCAGTCGGTTGAGCATCCGACTTCAGCTCAAGTCATGATCTCACGGTTCGTGGATTCAAGCCCCGCGTCGGGCTCTGTGCTGACAGTTAAGAGCCTGGAGCCTGCTTCAGATTCTGTTTCCCCCCTCTCTCTCTGCCCCTGCCCTGCTCATGCTCTGTCTCTGTCTCTCAAAAGTGAATAAAGATTTAAAAAAAAATTGTTTTAAGTAGGGACTCAAACAGAAACTTGCACACCAGTGTTCACAGCAGTATTATTCACAATGGCCCAAAGGTGGAAACAATCCAAATGTCCGTCAACAAATGACCTGATAAACAAAATGTGGTATGCACATATAATGGAATATTACTCAGCCTTTAAAGAGAATGAAATTCTGATACATCCTACATGGATGAAACTTGTAAATATTATGCTAAGTGAAACAAGGCAAACACAAAAGGACAAATACTATGATTCCACTTATATGAGGTACCTAGAGTAGTCAAATCCATTGAGACAGCAAAAACTAGACTGGAGGTTACTGGGGACTGGGGGAAAGGGAAAAGGAGAGTTATTGTTTAATGGGTATGGGGCTTCTGTCTGGGATGATGAAAAAGTTCCTCAAATACACAGTGGTGATAGTTGCATGATTTTGTGAATGCATTTAACGCTACTGAATTGTAAGCTTAAAAGTTATTTGATGTAAGAGACTTTTAAAGATAGAAAATAAACTAAGGGTTGATAGAGGGAAGTGGGTGTGGGATGAGCTAGATGAGTGATGGGCATTAAGGAGGGCACATGTTACAATGAGCACTAGGTTTTGTATGTAAGTGATGAATCACTGAATTCTACTCCTGAAACCAATACTGCACTGTATGTTAACTAACCAGAATTTAAGTAAAAATTTGAAAAGAAAAAACACAAAACAAAAAGTGGTTTGAATGGTAGATTTTCTGTGTCTTTAACCACAATAAAATAATAGGCGATAGATATTATAAAACCATTATAATTAAACAGTGACTAGGAACAGAATAAGCCAGGAAAAGTGATCATCTATACTGGAGAATAATGAGTGGCATTATTAAGTCTTCAGGAAAAGAAAGGCCATTCTGTAAATTGTACTGGACTAATTGGTTAACAGTATGGGAGGAAATTATGTCTCTAATTTCCATCACTTACAAAAATACATTTCAGATAGGCTAAATTGTCTAAGTATGAAAAGCAAAATTTCAAATATTTAAAAGGAAGAATGAAATGTGTATGAGATCAGGGTATGGGAAAGATTACTTCAAAAACGTTCAAAAGCACAGACCATAAAGGAAAATACTAATTAATCTGACTTCATGAAAACAAAGAATCTTTTGTGCATTAAAATAGTAAAACAGGCACCTGGGTGGCTTTGTTGGTTAAACGTCTGACTTTTGATTTCAGCTCAGGTCAAGATCTCCAGGTTCATGGAATTAAGCCCCACCTTGGGCTCAGAATAAATAAACATTTAAAAATAATAAAAAATATATATATTTTAAAAAAGAAAAAATAATAAAACATTAAAAAATTTTAAAAACAAACCACATACCACTAGAGTATATTTTAATGCATATAACTGACACAGGTTTTCTACCCAGATGTTTTAAATGATTCCCACAAATCAATAAAAAAATATATAAAAACATAAGGAAAATGTATGAATTGGCAATTAATTTAGAGAAAGATAAAAGCAAAATAAATATATGAAGATAGCTCAAATTCAATCAGGCTAAAGCTAAATACCAAAGAGCATGACAAGGGTGGGTGAGGGCATGGGGCATTAGAAACCCGGAGGGGACAGGTGGGAGTATAAATTAATAAAAGCATTTTAGAGAGTAAGTGAAGACTGCAGGTGTCCCACAATCCAGTACAGTAGTCGCCCCACATCCATGGGCGATGGGTTCCAAGACCCCCAGTGGATGCTTGAAACCACAGAGAGTACCAAGTCTTATAACAACGATGTTATTTGCTATGCATACACACCTATAGAAGTTTAATTTGTAAGTTAGGCAGGGTAAGAGATTAACAGCAATCATGACAAAATAGACCAATTAGACCAACATACTGTAACACAAGTTATGTGGATGTGGTCTCCCTCTCTCTCTCTCTCTCTCAAAATATCTGAAAGTACTGTACTGGCCTTCTTCTTGTGATGATGTGAGATGTTAAAATGCCCACATGATGAGACAAAGCAAGATGAATGATGTGGGCATCATGACCTAATGTCAGGCTACTAGTGACCTTCTGACCGTGCGTCAGAGGAGGGTCCTCTGCTTCTGGACTGTGGTCGACCATGGATGACTGAAACCATGGAAAGCAAAACCACAGTTAAGAGGGCACCACTGTATTCCCATTTCTAAATATAACTTTTAAAAAATAACTCATATGTGTATACAAGAAGATGTGAACAAGGATGTGTATTTCAGCACCATTTGTAACAGTGAAAAAAATACGGAAAAATCTCAATGCTTATGAATAAAGAGTTAAGTAAAACCCATCTTAATCATATGATGAAATATTGTGGAGACATTGAAAAGAGTGCTACCAATAGATGATAGATGATTGATATACTAGGTAGAGCTCAAAAATCTAAGAGTGATGTGAAAATGATATATACATTACTCTACTAAATCATTTATGTAAACTTTTAAGAAATACAACTACAATATTGTGTCTTGCTTATGGATCTATACTTTGTAAATATATATTTGTAAATATATGTATGTAAATGTGTTTTTATTTTTCAAAATATTTATTTATTTATTTATTTATTTATTTATTTATTGAGAGAGAGAGAGAGAGAGAGAGAGAGAGAGAGAGAGAGAATATATCCCAAGCAGGCTCTGCACTGTTGGTGCACACAGTCTGACATGGGGCTCAATCCCGTGAGCTCATGACCTGAGCTGAAATCGAGTTGGACGCTTAACCAAATGAGCCATCCAGGTGCCCCTGTAACTGTACCTTTATATGACTAAAACCACACATAACATATTCAGAATAGTAATTACCTGCAGCAGGGGCCATGGGAGGAAAACAGGAGGACTGAGCCTAGAGGTAATGGTTAAAGGTGATTTTTGCTTTGTTTTATGTTCAATTATTTATTTCTAAAAAAAAAAAAAAGAAATTAAATAAAAAATTAAAAACATAAAAAATAAAATGTTAGAGGTTGTGGTGACAGTCTGTGTGTTTGTTGAATTTTATACACGTGCACAGACACACATCACACAGACTGACTGCAGTGGCATCCACCAGTGACAGTCCAAATTACTGGGATATTTTTAAGCAGTAGGTAAATTACATAGGAATCTATCATCTCACTTTATCTTTCTCTGGCCACTTAGGGTCAAGGACACTGATCCCAGCCTCTCACACCTGTCCTACAAAATTTCAAGGGCAAGAATCTGCGATGAAAGAAAAGGACGGACTCCCTGGGTGAGCCTGGGACATTTGAGAATGGACCCAAGTTCAGTTACTGGAACAGTTGTCCAGCTGCTGCTTAAACGGACAACACAGTGAAACAAAGGACTTCCTAGTTACTCACCAGTCAGGCTACGGACTCCACTTTTGACTGGAAAACTGACCTTTTTAGGGTTAATATCCTGAATGTCTTCCCCCAGCCCAAACAGCTCTAATCGGGGGCAGTGGCCGCTGGGCTTGGCCTGGAGTGAGCCGAAGCCTTCCCAGCTTGCCTCTGGGAGTTCTGACAGTTGAGGGCTCAGCACCGCCCTCCGCACTGCTCTTCTGAGATGGGGCTGCCCACATTCCCCGTCCTTCCACGCTCACCAAATGTGCTTTCCTTGCCCTCTGAAGTACCTCCCAGGCTTCAACTCAGCCTAGAAGAAGGATAAGAGAGACTTTCCAAGCTTCAGAGCTCATTCGCTTTTCCTCCGAATGGTGAAAAAAAAGTATGTAATGTGCCTTACTAATAGGTGATCACATGAGGATAAGACCATACCTCACTGGAAACAATGTGAACCTAATGTAGATTTGATAACTGATGATTTCTGCCAATAGCATCATAGAGTAAGTCATCGGCTCTCAAACTTTAGAGTCTCAGGAACCCTTCAGACTCAAAAAACAGCAAAGAACCCAAGGAGTTTTCATATATGTGGCATATATCTACTGATATTTACCATATTAGAAATTGCACTGGTACAAACATTCCTTAAAACAATCCAGCACTGCTTACTGAAACTAAATACATAAGCCCAAACCTCTGCCATCTACTCTAGGATCAATATACCAAACACACACACACACACACACACACACACACACACACACAAACACACTACAGGGCAAATTCATAAGAAGACACATACAAGACATACAAGTTCATAGAGGCAGGAACAGTTGGGAATAACCTAAGTGTGAGTAGAGGAAAAAAATAAGCTATGGTATGTGAATGCAATAAAGTAATATGCACCAGTCAGAAGCATGTTATATAAAGTAACATGAATAGGTCCTGAAAACCTAATAGTTTATCAGTTAGCCAAATGAGATTTATAGCACAATATCCTTTACATAAAATTGTAAAACTTATACAAAATAAGTATTATATGCTTTTCAAGGAAATATATTCAAAAGAGGGACGACTAGGGCGGGGGAAAACATTAAATACATGAGGGAGTGAGGAGTATGGAAATGCCGGCAGGCAGATAGAGAAAAATCGCTAAGGTAAAATGAAAGAACAAAGATGTAGCCTTTCTGGGCCAATGATTTCGTATTACTAATAAGGAATATGATCAATGGATGACTCCATTCTGAGCACCTGAGATCCTTAAAAAACAAAGCACTTACTTTACGTGAGCAGAAACACTGTTGAGACTTCAGTTAGATTAAATGTTTCTTTAAATGTGAAAACCAGGGGCACTTGGGTGGCTCAGTTGGTTAAGCGTCCAACTCTTGATTTCGGTTCAGGTCATGATCTCCCAGTCATGAGATCAAGCCCTGAATCAGGCTCTGTAGTGAGCATGGAGCCTGCTTAAGATTCTCTCTCTTTCACTCTCTCTCTCTCAAAAACATACATACATACATACATACATACATACATACATACATAAAACTATTCATAGGGCATATATAATAAGTATCCCACAGGAATTCGTGAGTGAGCTGACCTTAAAAGAAACAGTCCATTCTCCTGAATAAGGTTAAACACTATATAATATGAAAGGACAGTTCAAAGAAATGCTGAAAAAAAATAAAATGTCTCTGTTGAACAAATATACTATCACGTTTTCTAAGTTGGGCTGTCCTGGTATGCAGCAGAGTAATTCTAAATTACATTTCGGGCAAAGTTGTAAGTGCAAGTGAACTACTTTTTAATTAAATATGTGTGAATCTGAAATTCTACACTGATATTTTGTGACGTTTTTACAGGATGCAAGATGCTTAAGTACACACAGAAAACTTACAAAACACATCACTTCCGTAACTTCTTTTGATTTTTCTCTGTATCATGCTTTTCCATTATGATATTCCCATAGGCATGTATCCTATATTACATATCTTATAACATACTGTTTGGAAGGCTCTGGAATTACCCGGTTTCCTAAGGAAGAAACCAGAGCAGACCACAGGGAAGCTATAAGCTCTCGTTCAATCACCACGTATTTTGGGCACCTCTTACATGTGATCCGTTGCTTTAGACACGATCATAGAGCGATCTACAGGACAGCTTCAGCGGAGAGCCCCACGACGGACGCAAGGAAAGCTTTCCCAGGCCACTTCCAGCAGCCCCGTGCCACTCACCAGCAGACAACGTGGACTCTGCAAACCTTTTGTTCTTTTCCAAGCCAGCTCCCACCTCCAATCACATGACTAGATAATGCTCATGAGCATACGTAACACATACAAACATGAAATCGTGGCTGCTCAACTCATGATCCTCCAAGCTGTGATATTTCTAGGACGCTACCCGCAAAAAGACCCAAAATCTTGAAATAAACACATTAACGCATCCAACTTACATTTCACTATGGAAATATAACATATAGGTAAAAATGTACGGGCATACTCATTAAGCTGTTCAGATAATGAGAATTTCTAATATGCAAAAAAAAAACACAACACCTCACACTTTATGTGAGTTGATATAAACAAAAGTGATTACTGAAATATGGGGCACCTGGGTGGCTCAGTGGGTTGAGCATCTGACTCCTGATTTCGGCTCAGGTCATGATCCCAGGGTCATGGAATCAGGCCCCATGTCAGGGTTCCACATTGGGCATGGAGACTACTTGAGATTCTTTCTCTCTCCCTCTGCCCTTCTCTGCTCCCCTGCCTCAAATCAATTTTTTTTTTAAAAGTGATTGCTGAAATAGTCAAAATCAATGATTATAAGAACACTGAGGTTTTCTGCTGTTCATAAGATTACATGACTAAAATAACAGAAGAAAGAGAATGAGCAAATCATAAGTATATCCTGAGTCCTCTGGGCTATGGGGTGGCCAAGTGCTGAGGGGCTTCTCCTTCATGCTGGACAGCTGTTATCACCTCCTAAAGTGGAACAGGCACCTCCCACCACTCCACAAAAAACAGGTGATACCAGGTTACCTTGTAGTATAGACTTTGCTAAAGTCTTAGTACTAAATTAGAACAGAGCAGGGAGCAACTTGGAATTCAATATCAGACATCATTGCTCAAGTGTATGAGCAAATGGTCCCCAAGCCATAGCTTCACATAAGGCTAGCCTGGAAGTCTCTCTCCTTAGCCCTGACCTATAGCATCACTGATGAGAATACTTATCTCCTGGAGAGGAGGGTACTTGGGTCCTGTCTTTGATCCTCAAGTCATGGGCCCTGATCCCTTCTCTGGACCAGCCAGGAAAAGCAAAATAGGGAAAAAAAAAAAAAAAAGGAAGAGACAGTCACTAGTTCAGCAGAAGTGACCTGCCCATGGCCAAGGTAACTACAGGAGCCAACTGTCTCTTCAACTTCTAGTCAATTCTCCCTATACTGTCCGAGTTGTCTTCCCTGGATTCTGTGGAAATAAATGAAGACCAACCAAATGAGAACAGGCAAAGTCCATTTCTTCTGAGCTTGCTCTAGCAAGGCAGACACCCACCATCACTCGCACTCTGGCAGGGCTGAAAAGCAGGCAGCAAAGTGATAAATTTTCACAGTGGAGGAGAGGGATGGCTCTAGGTGTGCCCCAACTCAAGGCTGTTGACATGGGGATGTGTAGGCGGGCTTCCAAAAAGTAGGCATCCCATGCAATTGTTAGGCGTGCACATTTGGCTTTTCCCCAGTTGGTCCTAAAGTGGAAGCGGACACAAAAATTGCAGCTCTCAGTTAGGAATCAAAGCCTGGTCATCCGGGGGCCAACGGATACAGTGGTTCTTGTTTGGCTTCCGGGGCTGTTACTGGTCTGCCTTCCTACAAGTACGACTTGTAGATATTGGGCTGGCTTCCTGGGCTAGTTGCTGCAGATAGTGGTCAGGGTTCTACTGTTAAATTAGGTCTGGCCATCATGTTTGTACATTCCGCCTCTCAAGTCAAAATTCTCTGGCTCCCCATGGCCTACGGGATCAAGAACAGAGTCTTTAACAGAATACATCCGACCCTTCACCAACTGGCCCCTTAGCTGGTCTTCTGTCCTGTCCCTCCATCCTTTCACGTGAGGATCAAGACACTGAACCGTCCTCAGCACACGGAGCCCCTTCACACCTGACTCCTCCACAGGTACAGACCACCTAATACTGCCCTCCCTTGGCAAACCCTCGCTCGGATGTCCCCTCTTCTCTGCAGCCTTCCCTGATCTTCCCGCTGTTCGCTGTGACCCTCTCCACTCTGCCCCTACCTCTACGTCAGCACTGCCAGCTAGTTATGATTTCTCGGTACACGTGTCTGATCACCAGGCCAGGCGCTGACTTCCCCCAGGGCTGAGACTGTCTCATACTTTGTGTTTGGATCTAGCAAGAAGGAGTGCAGTATGAGTTTGCTCAGTTAATGAACAAATAAGCACACCTCTTATTGATAAGTACCTTGTATGGCTCACGAGAAGGCAAGAGCAAACAAAGGATGGATTCCTCTGTAAGGCCGTCTGCCACTGATGGACAGAACAAATATACGGCTCTTTCACACACACACAAAGTGGTTTATTTTTCGTCCTTCCCTTCCTGTGCCTCATCATTCCCAGGGGAATTACATACATGTGAATATATGGTTTTACTCTCTTCCTACCACCACATTTAAGTTATCAGAGTATCAGTTGATGAAGTGATGTCAGCCCTTCATGTGCCATGACAGCTTGCTTCTGAGTCACTATCCTCGTCTCGAATGTGGAAGGTTTGCTTCCCTGCATGAACCTGAAGGGGAACGTCTCACGAGTTCACTGCGCTTGGAAATCAGCACTTTGAAACAGTTAGCTTCCATCCCCTAAGTCTGTATTTTTCAAGTGGAACATCACTTATAGCAAATCCTGTAACTGGACGAAGTGTAACGTAAGCCCAGGGGGCGGAAGGCAACCTCCTGAACACACTGAGGGAGAGATGAGGCGGCTCGACCCCATATGCTCCTCCACACAACACCCAGCTTCGAGCCCCTCGTCAGCTCTCAACAGGATGCCACGACCACGTGATGGGTTACAGCGGAGAGAAACTGACTGCGAGGCAGGCCGTCCTCCTAGACTGTCCACCGGGAGACTTGATGCCCACGCTCATATTAGTTCGGTAGGACCGCCCCAACAAAATGCCACAGACTACATGACTACATGACATAAATCTTATTTTCTCACAGTCCTGGAGGCTAGGAGTCCAAGGTGGTTTCTCCTGAGACCTCTCTCCTTGCCTTGCAGACGGCCCCCTTCTTGCTGTGTTCTCACGTGGTCCTTCCTCTGTGGACACACATGCTGGTGGCTCTCTGTGGATTCTAATCTCTTCTGACAAAGGATACCAGTCACAGTGGAGTAAGGCCCACTCTAAAGGCCTCATTTTAACATAATTACTTCTTGAAAGGCCCTATTTCCAATTATAGACACATTCTGAGGTCCTAGGGATTGGGACTTCATTATACAAATGGGGGGGGGGGGAAGAAGGACATAATTCAACCCATAACAATTGTCAAGGGGTCAGGTGTCTCTGAGGCTTTAGCAGCCAAGGAGCTTAGTACCAATCAAGGTGCTCATTTTCTGAATCAGGGGCATTTTAAGAGAATCCCTGACACAAAGAATAGGGAGCTTCCACCTCCAGCCTCTGGGTCCCCAGGCATTGTCACCATCTCTTCTCCAAGGTACCTGGTGGGTAAGTGTAGGATATCCTAAGGACTTATCACATTTTCCTCCCTAAGATAAAGCTTGGCTTACTCATCTTTGGTGCCCTGGTTACCATCACAGCTCCTGGCATCTCAAAAAATTACTTACAAATGTACTTTCTTTGCAAACCATGAAAGCGAAGAAAACTGGGGAGGGTGGGAGAACCAGAAGAGGGTGCCACAAGGGAATCAGAGAGGGTGGGCCAGAAAACACTCTACCGTCCCTTCGCTTTTGCGGTGACCTCCCTGTACAGAAGCGTTCACTTCCAAGTCACCGCAAGACGCGAGGCAATTTCCAGTTTGAAACTGTGCATGGAAAACAACAAAAATGCTAGCTTTCCTAGGATGCTCTCACACTTATTTAAAACTCACGAGGCTCGAGGGTTAGTGTCTATGTGTTTGACCACAAAAAGGTAGGAACACAGCGCGCTCGCCTTCCAGGGAAAACCAGCAGTATACTTGCACTGGACGAACCTAACTGTCAGTCTTAGGACACAAAGTGGTCCATGTCAACTCTTTAGAAGTGAAACTTGGAGAAAGATCTGACCAAGAGAAGGTGAAACCACTTAAGGGCAATGGGGGTCACCTGGGTTGTGAGACCTGATGGGAATAACGAAGGAGAATGAAGACAGACAAATGGCCTGGTAAACTCTGAACTGAAGTTCTACCTTTCTGGTGAGGACTGGCCATTGTTATGTAGGGAAATTTGCCTTCAGTTCACTTCCTAGTATTCTCTAGTCTGTACTTTTACTTTAAGCATGCTCTTTCCAGCCTCCCCTTTAAAGACTGCTATGAGGGGCGCCTGGGTGGCGCAGTCGGTTAAGCGTCCGACTTCAGCCAGGTCACGATCTCGCGGTCCGTGAGTTCGAGTCCCGCGTCGGGCTCTGGGCTGATGGCTCGGAGCCTGGAGCCTGTTTCCGATTCTGTGTCTCCCTCTCTCTCTGCCCCTCCCCCGTTCATGCTCTGTCTCTCTCTGTCCCAAAAATAAATAAAAAACGTTGAAAAAAAAATTTAAAAAATAAAGACTGCTATGGATTGAACTATGTCCTTCAAAAAGATATGTTGGTGGCCTATGCCTGGTATCTGAGAGCATGGCCTAGTGTGGACATAGGGTCTTTGCAGATGTAATCAAGTTAAGATGATGTCATTAGGTGGATCCTAACCCAACAGAACTGGTATCCATATAAGAGGGGAAATGCCGGGGCGCCTGGGTGGCTTGGTCGGTTAAGCGTCCGACTTCGGCTCAGGTCATGATCTCACGGTCCGTGAGTTCGAGCCCCGCGTCGGGCTCTGTGCTGACAGCTCAGAGCCTGGAGCCTGCTTCCGATTCTGTGTCTCCCTCTCTCTCTGACCCTCCCCGACTCATGCTCTGTCTCTCTCTGTCTCAAAAATAAATAAACGTTAAAAAAAAATTAAAAAAATAAATAAAAAAAAAAAAGAGGGGAAATGCCATATAAAGTCAGAAACACAAAGAGAATGCCATGTGATGATGGACAGAAAGACTGAAGTGACATATCTACCAGCAAGGGAACACCAAGAAATGACAGCCACTGCCAGAAACCAGGAAGAGGCAGGACAGGATTCTATTCAGAATCTCAGATGGAGCCCAGGTCTATGGACACCTTGATCTCGGACTTGCATCCTCCAGAGCTGTGAGAACACATTTCTGTTGTTTGAAGCCATCTGGTTTGTTGTGCTCCAAGAAACTGACACAAAACTTCAGGACACAACAGCTCTAAGGAACTGATATGAAGACAAACGTCCTGGAAGCAATGTCTATACCGGCCAACCTTACTTCATCAACTCCCATGAGCCATTCAACTTAATGAAATTTGTCTGCCATCACTCCACGGAAACCGCTTGCAAAGATCACCAATGTCCTACTTGTCAGAAGCTCCGATAGAACCTTCTTAGAACCCATGTCGCTTCTTGGCAGCATCCTCTTCCTCTGCCCATCTCCTAAATATCAATGGTCAGCATAACTCTGTCCTGGTTCCCTTTCTTTCTCATTTGAAGCCCTCCTACTGCTAGAGCCCATCCATTCTTCAACACCCAGGTGATCATCATAACCATGAGAGAAGCCCAAAGTCAAATCACCCTAAATCTCTTCCAGCTTACATTTTCTATTAAGTCGAGAAATGGTTTCTACAATCTACCCTGCTGCCAGAAACCGAACATCCTTCAGCTTACTCTCTTACTCTCCACACATCTAACTTATAAACAATTTCCTCTTAAATACCTTCCCATTAGCCATTGCCAAAAGGCTACTGTAAGCCACTTGTTCCTCTCCTGCACTGTTGCAAGACCCTCCTACCTCTAGTTATGCTCTATACTACGATGCTTCTTTCTTTCCAAAATACAAATACGATGCTACTCTGCTTAAAAACACTACTGCCCTTGGGGCACCTGGGCGGCTCAGCCGGTTGAGCGTCCGACTTTGGCCCAGGTCATGATCTTGCGGTTTGTGGGTTCGAGCCCCGTGTCGGGTTCTGTGCTGACAGCCCGGAGCCTGGAGCCTGCTTCAGATTCTGTGTCTCCCTCTCTCTCTGTCCCTCCCCTGCTCGTGCTCTGTCTCTGTCTCTCAATAATAAATAAATGTTTAAAAAAAGTTAAAAAACAAACAAACAACAACAAAACACTACTGCCCTCAAAATGGAGTCCAAGCTCCTTAACAAGAGTGTTCTATGACCTGACCCCTGGTTACTTACCTGATCTTGCCTCTCACCCTCCATGTTCCAATTAGATTACACATTGAACAACTTTCGGGTCCGTACACACTCTATTCACCTCCTTGCCTATAAACTGTGGCATGTGATACCTCACAGACCGTAATTCCCATAAGGACAAGAACCGTGTCTAATTCAACATTCTATCTCCAATGCCAGGCAGTGTGCCTGAAAACTGGCAGGTGTTCAACACTTGTTAAAAATGGGAACGTACTTGTACATGTTCCGCCTCAGAGCCTTCTCAGAAGCTGAAGTGGAAGGCCACCGGTCTGTTCAAACTCTACCTAGAAACATGGGAGAATTGCTGTTTCCTCTGCTCCCCAGACCCTGTCACCATGCCCCCTCTAAGGGCAAACCTTTACCACTGGCAGAAAGCAGACTTCTATCCTTCAAACAAGTAGTTCAAGAAGACATGCGGAACATTCCCGGTGGAATGGAGTTCCCACTGACCACAGCAGTGACCCTGAGAACAAACACACTGTTATAGTAGCTGTTCCTCACTCCATCACTGTCTCCTTATCCCCACCCCTCACTCACGCTTTGTAAGGTGTTACCCAATGGTTCAGCAGTTGAATCTGCAATACTTTGAAAAAAAAAAATCCACATTTGGAACTCTGTTAAGATTTGCAGCTTAAAATAAATTCAGGGGCGCCTGGGTGGCTCAGTCGGTTGAGCATCCAACTTCAGCTCAGGTCATGATCTCACAGCTCATGGGTTTGAGCCCCGCGTCGGGCTCTGTGCTGATGGCTCAGAGCTTGGAGCCTGCTTCGGATTCTGCATCTCCCTCTCTCTCTGTCCCTCCGCCACTCACACTCTGTCTCTCTCTCTCTCAAATATAAATAAGCATGTTAAAAAAATTAAATTCAAATGTTCAGAAACTTTAAAAATGCACTCCTGGGTAACTTGATTTAAATGAGAAAATAAATAAGAAATTATAAACTGTTTAGGATAATCATTAGCGAATGAAACGTCCTTGGTATCCAAACCTGTGGCTATAGCAATCTTTAGGTCTCGACAGTTCACCACTGTAAGTAGTGGGTAGAGAAATCTTTATTGATAGAGTAGGATCTGAGCTGGTTTTCCCAAAATAAATACATTATCAAAGCCCTTACCCCCAGAAATCCTCCTCACTGGTTTACTGGGGCCAGAGTAAGGACCTCCAACACTGAATCTAGGAAGAAGAATCTAGAGATTGTGTTGACATTTGATGGTCTGAAATTAAAATCATAATGACATCAATAAAGACTCTATGATGCATAATGATGCACCTTTCCACTGACTACATGTAAGAACTACTCAATAGTGATTAACAGTATGTACTTGGAAATAACACATCCCTGAGACCAAATCCCAGCCCAGCCACTGATTTTGCAGCTTTGGGCAAGTTTTCTTAATTTTTTTCTGAAACCCAATTTCCTCATCTATATGCTGAAGATAAGCTATTGCTATGGGTTGTTACAAATATTAAGATTGAATATGTATAGCATTCAGCCCAGTTTCTGATGCATATACATTGATTAAATAATATTTATTGTTATTACATCTCATTTCATTTCTCCAGAAAGGTTAAGTAAATTGCCTAAAAAGGGAGCGCTAGAATTGGAGCCAGGCTCCTGAATCAGTCTTGACTTCATGGGTTTTTTTATACGTTATGATTTCTAAACCCAGTACAACACAAATTTGCTCACGATGCTAAACATATACAGCCAAGTTTTTTTTCCTTTTGTTTCTTTTCACTTGGTTCGCCTTATAACCACACACAGATTATGAAGCTTATCCAATTCTCACAGTGCATGGAGAGCCACAGCGAGCAGTTAACTTTAACATCCTGGAGCCAACACTGACACTGATAGGCTAATGTTGACCTTGTGACCTTGATAGGCACATTATCTGTTTATATTCCGATCCCTGACAAACAACACCAAACTGATTTTGGTTCCCGGCAAAACCTGGATAGATAGGCTGGAGCCACCCTACTCAAGGTCACTAACTCATTCTCTGTATCATCAAACACAAAGTCGAGAATTACACAGAGGGAAGATAGGACAAAACCAGTATCCATGAATTCCAGGTTGTATGGGTTCAGAGATTTATTAGTTCTCTGAATCAATGCTAAGTATCAGTTTCCTGTGGCTGCAGTAACAAATTATCACGAACCCGGTAGCTTAAAACACCAGAAATGTATTCTCCCACAGCTCTCGAGGCCAGAAATGCAAAATTAGTTGTAGTGAACCAAAAATCAAGGTGTCCACACAGCACCTTGCTCCCTCTGGAGGCTCTAAGGAAGAATCTGGTCCTTGTCCCTTCCAGCTTCTGATTGCCGACACTCCTTGGCTTGTGGCCATACCACTCCAATCTCTGCTTTTGTCTTCACATGGCCTTCTTCTCTTTTTCCTGTGTCCAATCTCCCTCTGCCTCCCTCTTAAAGGATTGTATTTAGGGCCCACGCATCTACCTCTCCCATCTCAAGAGCCTTTTTGTTTTTTTTAATCACAGCTGCGAACTCTTTTCTAAATGAGGTAACTAACATTCACAGGTTCCAGGCATTAGGATGTGGCTATCTTAGGGAGTGGGGTGCATGTTTCAGCCTACCACAATGGGCTTGTACCTCCCAAAACGCAGCATCTAAGTAATCCATCAGTCTTGCTTCTAAGATGTAAAATGGGCCCGCCTAATCACAAATCTACATTCTTTCCCAAGATTTAACCGGAAACACCTGAAGACTCAAGCATGATCCCTAAAAGAGCTGAACTTTTGCTCCTACGGTTCTTCATGCAAGAGTGCTGGGTGTCTGGTGAGTTGCCCCTGTGCAACCATTTAATACTTGCCCGATGAGTCTTCTCGTACATACACCATTGACTGCCTTCGTTTCCTCTAGCACGGTAATTAGTGGAAAGAATACATTATAGGGAATATACAGCCTTAAGAAGAAATGTTTTTGCAATGCGTAGCTTAAAAAAAAAACAACAAAAAACAGAGCAAATCTCGTAAAGGGCCTCTGGGAAAGTAAAGCTGTCCCCTGCACAGCCTTCCAGAAGCTGACCCTCCGAATAGGGAGATAAAGCGGGAACACAAGCACCGACAACACAAGCTGCCACGGAACGAACGCAGGGCTCGCTTTCCCCAGTGGCCGGTGATGCGGAAAGCCAACCTCTCTGCTTCTCGCTCTTCCCCCGCCCGGGCCACAAACAACCCCGTGAGAGAAGTGCTGGCACTCGCCCCGCTCACAGATGAAGTGGGTGCCAGGAGGCCAGGTCGTCAGCCAGTCACCGGACTTGAAGTGACCCAGCCGGCGATGCCGTGTCCCCAGAGCGCCCAGCCACTACCTCTCTCGCGCCCGCGTTTCTCTGCAGAGGGCTCGCAGGGGGCCCCGGTGCGCTAGTTCGGACGAAGTGCGGGACAGGGATGTCGCGGGCGGCCGGGTCCGCAACCTGGCGTCGCACCACACGGCCGGCTCGGGGGACTGCGCCCAGCGCGCGCTCCAGCCGGACTCGGGGCCGCGCCCGCCACCGACGCACCCGCGGCTCGGCGGCCTTTGAGCCTCGGCTAGGAGGCCGCGCGCGCGCGCGCGCACACGCTCACGCAAAGGCGCGCACGCGCACACCAGTCAAGGGCTAGACCCTGAACTGCCGGAGCTTTGGAGGTGGGCCTCCGGGGCCGCTCGGCCGGGCGACACCGACGGTCGCGCGTGTCTTAGCCCTATGCTCCCAAATGTGAGCCGCGCTCTGGGTGTGCTGACGCTCCGTCCTCGGATCACCGCTTGCAAACCCCAGAAGAGGGCGGAAGCGTCAGGTTTCTGTCCCCTGCGCCTTTTTTTCTCACCCGCCCACCGCCGACCGGACCTTCGCGCCGCCGACTTCTCCAGAGCTTCGCCCGGTCTGAGGTTCGGGGTGCGTGCTGTCTCTGCAGCCCGCCGAGCCACGGGCCTGAGGACAGCTTGTGCTGCACCATGGGCACCTCTGGCCCTGGCTGCAACGCGGAGGATCCCAGCCTTCGGACTGGAAACCTGGCAAGAAACAACACGACGGAAAAAAGATCTCGAAACTTAAGCCGGCTCAGAAAAGGTGGTTGTTTGGTGGTCATACGGATCTAATAGTCTCGGGGATAGTGGAGTATGAGAGTTCTTGGGGTGTCCGGTGTAGCTGGTAGGAATGTCAGGCCGCGAACTCTGTCTGGTGAACAAGAAATATCGAGCCTCTTAATATTCTGGATCTCAGTTAATTTCTGACTCCTCGGAACCACAGCCAGTCACCGTTTCCCGCTCCCATCGAATCGGCTGGTTACAAAATAAAAATTACCCCAGTCCTTCTTGGGGTTACCAGGGATTAGACCAAATTCTGACCTGGCGGGGAAATTCATGGTTTAGTTGCCTACCAAAAGACACATTGCCAGTAGGTGACAGGATTCACACCCAGTATTCCTGGACTCCAGAGGTTGTACTCTCAACCAAGATACTAGATCTCTTTCTGCGATGTTTAGCCTCAGCCCTGTTTGAAACCAGGTTGGATCACAGTGCTCTGAAGCATAAAGGACACGACCAGAAGTCAGAAGGTGACCTAAAACAAGACTCTATAGTTCTCTGATCTTCAGTTTCCTCTGGATGAAATGGGGTTAACGTCCAAGGTCCAGGAATTCTAGGGAGGGTAACTGTTCGTTTGAAGACCACCCTCCAGCTCATCCTAATGATGGCTCCTGGCCGACAGATTTTCAAGCATAGGTGCAGCAGCTCCAAGGTGAAGTGGCCTCATTGATGCAAAGCTAGATTCTATACCACTCAACTGGTACGCAAGGACAGGTGAGAAATGCTAATGGTGCAAAGGAGGCAAAGGAGGGAGCTACCCACTCCCTCCACTCCCTCTCCACCTCCCCTCAAACACACATAGACAACATAACTGTGCCACATGGGAAGAGAGGCTGACCCTTGAGACCATGAGTCTAGTCAAAATGCTACTGATCATTTCAGAGAGAACCCTAACATCATATATGATTGAGTACCAGCTCCTCCTGGAATTAGCAGCAGTCCAGCTGAATTTACATTTCACTTTCCAAAACAAATGTAACCAGAAGAAGAAGAAGAAGAAGAAGAAGAAAGAGCAGGACCTTACAGGCACTGCTTAGGCACATTCACTGACTTCCTTGAAGCTAGAGGCCAGTGACACACAAAAGTGTAGACGTGGGCAAGTTTTAAGTGAAATCTGTAGCTATTCTCTCCCTCTCTGTGGGGGCCTTAGTTGGCAAGTCAGAACAGATTCCTGAAGAGGGTTCTGGTTGTGTGAAAACTGATTTGCAGACAAAGGCTTGCACTCCCCTGAGGTCAGAGGGAGTTTTCTTAAATTTAAGATATAATCAAAATGGTTCCTATTATAACAGACCCTTGGATGCAAATGAACAGCTTTGCTCAGTCACTCAAATGGCAGGCTCATTTAGGCATAAAATCAATCGCTGTGTTATTTATGTATATGTTCATGTGAAATTTTACATTTCATTCCAAATAGGAAAGAGATTTTTAATTGCTTCAGTTTGTACATTTTCACCTAAAATCCAAAGTATGCAGAAGGGAAATTCCATTTAAAGGCAATTTGAATGAATGGATGGATGGATGGATGGATGGATGAATGCAGTTGCCCCAATCTTATAGAAACCCTGCCTCTTTTCACTTCTGGGCCCTTTTATAGGCTGCAGGGAATAGGAATTCACCTAGCCTATCCCCCAGAACTCTTGGGTAATGGAAATTTAGGCTGAGTTCTAGACAGATCATGTTGACCCATTCTGATCTTTCAACTCACTGGAGATAGGGATTTCACAGTCTACTCCATAAACCACCTCCGTGTTTAATAACCCTCATCTTTGGAATTGTTTTCCTGGTTCTTATCCAGTCCCTCCTCCAACAATTTAGCATTACGGAACCTTAGATCTAGAAAATAACCTTAAAGGCTGTTGTATTAGTTTTCCAACAAATTTAATGGATTAAAACACACAAATTTATTATTTTCCAGTTCTGTACATTAGAATTCCAACAGAAGTCAAAAACAACACAAGTCATAAAAGTCAAAGTGATAGCAGGGATGCGTTCCTTTTTGGAGGCTATGTATGGAGGCAGGGTGCTCTTTTCTTGCCTCTTCTACCTTTTAGAAGGTATTCCTTGCTTTATAGCCCCTTCCTCTTTCTTCAAAGCCAGGAATGTTGTGCCTCTCTGCCTGTTATTCACATCATCCTTTGACTGTGACGTCAGCCAGGAAACATTGTCTGGTTTTAAGGACATGTGATTAGATTGTTCCCTCTATAATTCAGAATAATCTCCCTATTCAAGGTCCTTACCTTCTTCACATGTATAAAATGCCTTCTGCCATGTAAGATAACACTCAAAGGTTCTATGAATTAGGACATAGACATTGTTGGGGGTCATTATTCTACTTACCACAGTCATCACTTCTAATTCTTTTCTATAAGAAGGAATTCCCTGATGGATGCTCCTCTAATCTGAATACTTCCACAGATGGGTAGGTTATTACTTCACCAGGCTGCAAAGGGTAATAATGTTGACCAACCCTAAATGTCAGAATATTCTTATGTTCAGTCCTTGTAGTTCCCATGCATAGTTGTCTTAAGAAGCACAGGAGAAAACCTAAACCAGTATCCCCACTTATACAATCCACCATATGAAGTTCTTAAAATAAGAGAAGACAGCCAGAAGTTTTCCCTTTTATTCATTAGTTGAACAAATTGGATACCTATTGTATGTGGGTGCTATTCTAGGCACCCACAGTGATTAATCAGCCAGCCAAAGTCTCCAATCACATAATGCATTTCTTCTAGTAAAGGAAACAGATGGATAATCCAATAGACAACCTTAGCATCACCTTGAATACCACCCAAGGGTATCAAAATAATTTTTGAAAGAATTTGATATATATTAAAAAACATCATGTTTAGCCGACCTGATACTCTATATGGAAAACCCAAAAGATTCCACCAAAAAAACTGCTAGAACTGATCCATGAATTCAGCAAAGTCACAGGATATAAAATCAATGCACAGAAATAGGTTGCATTCCTATACACCAACAATGAAGCAACAGAGAATCAAGGAATTGACCCCATTTACAATTGCACCAAAAAACATAAAATACCTAGGAATAAACCTAACCAAAGAGGTGAAAAATCTATACACTGAAAACTATAGAAAGCTTATGAAAGAACTTGAAGAAGACACCACACAAAAAGGAAAATATTCCATGCTGATGGATTGGAAGAACAAATATTGTTAAAATGCCAATACTGCTCAAAGCAATCTACATATCAATGCAATCCCTATCAAAATATCACCAGCATTCTTCACAGAGCTAGAACAATCCTAAAATTTGTACAAAACTAGAAAAGACCCCAAATAGCCAAAGCAATCCTGAAAAAGAAAACCAAAGCAGGAGGCATCACAATCCCAGACTTCAAGCTGTATTACAAAGCTGTAATCATCAAGACAGTATGGTACTGGCACAAAAACGGACAGGCAGATCAATGAAACAGAATAGAGAACTCAGAAATAGACCCACAAATGTATGGTCAACTAATCTTTGACAAAGAGTAGGAAAGAATACTCAATGGAATAAAAACAGTCTCTTCAGCAAATGGTGCTGGGAAAACTGGACAGTGACAGGCATAAAAATGAACCTGGACCACTTTCTTAACACCATACACAAAAATAAACTCAAAATGGATGAAAGACCTAAATGTAAGACAGGAAGTTATCAAAATCCTAGGGGAGAAAGCTGGCAAAAACCTCTTTGACCTTGGCCACAGCAACTTCTTACTCAACACGTCTCTGGAGGCAAAGGAAACAAAAGCAAAAATGAACTTTGGGACATCATCAAAATAAGAAGCTTCTGCACAGCAAAAGAAACAATCAGCAAAACTAAAAAGCAACCGATGGAATGGGAGAAGATATTTGCAAATGACATATCAGATAAAGGGTTGGTATCCAAAATCTATAAAGAACTTTTCAAGCTCAACACCCCAAAAACAAATAATACAATGAAGAAATGGGCAAAAGACATGAATAGACACTTTTCCAAAGAAGACGTCCAGATGGTTAGCAGACACATGAAGAAATGCTCAACATTATTCATCATCAGGGAAATACAAATTAAAACCACAGTGAGATACCACCTCATTCCAGTCAGAATGGCTAAAATTAACAACTCCGGCAACAACAGATGTTGGCAAGGATGTGGAGAAAGAGGATCTCTTTTGCACTGCTGGTGGGAATGCAAACTGGTGTAGCCACTCTGGAAAACAGTATGGAGGTCCTTCAGAAAGTTAAAAATAGGACTACCTTATGACCCAGCGATTGCACCACTAGGTATTTATCCAAGGGATACAGGTGCGCCGATTCATAGGGTCACATGCACCCCAATGTTGATAGCAGCACTATCGACAACAGCCGAAATAGGGAAAGAGCCCAAATGTCCATCGACAGATGAATGGATAAAGAAGATGTGGCATATATATAATGAAGTATTACTCGGCAATCAAAAAGCATGAAATCTTACCATTTGCAACTATGTGGATGGAATTAGAGGATATTAATTAACATCCTCTAATATAAAATTAGTCATCATATAAAATAATGAGTAATTTTCCATTAGCAAAATTTGTTAGAGAAAGACAAATGTATGATGTCACTCATGTAGAATCTAAGATGCAAAACGGATGAACATAAGGGAAGGGAAGCAAAAAGAATATAAAAACAAGGAGGGGGGCAAAACATAAGAGACTCTTAAATACAGAGAACAAACTGAGGATTGCTGGAGGGGTTGTGCGTGGGGGGATGGGCTAAATGGGTAAGGGGCATTAAGGAAGACACTTGTTGAGATGAGCACTGGGTGTTATACATAGGGGCTGAATCACTGGAATCTGCCCCTGAAATCATTACTGTACTATATGCTAACTAACTTGGATGTAAATTAAAAAATAAATAAAAATTTTTTTAAAAATAAATAATATTGTGTTCATTAAAAAAAGTTTTAATATGGCTAATTAAGTAACGTGAAATATGAAAAATGTAAACTGTCAGTGATCCTAACAGTAAGCGGCTAAAAACAACAACAAAAAACAATGTCCACAGCCATACAAAACAATTTGTTAGTAACCATTCCAGGTACTGAGATATCAAGTCCTTTGTCTGAAAGCAGGCAACTAAAAAAAAAAAGAATCAAACATTTATTCTAGTTTTTGTGTACAAATGCAGCAGCCCTAGTTGATTAAAGAAAATGTTTTACACAAAATGTGGAAAATATTAAACTTAATTAGAATGTCGGCTTTTTACAACATGTAATGAATGATCTCACTCAAGCACAGGTCATCAATGAAGGAAACCATTAGATGAAAGTGTGATGGGAACTTCATGGTGGAAAGATCGGCTGTCACCACCTGATCCATCAAGCCATGACTGTGATTAATCGTGCTTCCAAAGATGGCCCCAATGACATCGCCCATCCCTTTTCCTAATGTGACCTGCGACCACCCCATCAAGAGCTAGAGTCTCTTCCCAGTCATTTTGATTTAGACTGGTCTTATGGCTTGTTCTGACCAATGGAATGAGGTGGAAGTCATGCTAAGTGTCTTCCAAGGCTGGGCCTTCAGAGACCTGCAACTTCTGGCTTTATCACTTCGAACACACCCTCTTCAAAGCCAGTTGTCTCATAAGACAACCCAGAGACCATTGTGCCATAAGGAAGCCCAAACTAGCTATGTGAAAAGAGAGGCTACATGGATGAAAGCTGACGAGCCAGACATGAAACCTTGTTGCACATACGACCCCAGCGCAGCCACGAGCTGAATGCTGTAGAATGAATGATCCCAGCCAATGTTGTATGGATGATCAGGAAAAACTGCCCAGCCAAGCCCTGCCCAAACCATTATATGTGGAATTGTAAGCAAATAAAAGGGTTATTGTTTTAAGCCAAAAAAAAAAAAAAAAAAAGAAAAAAGAAAAAAAAAAAACAAAACAAAACAACAACAACAACAACAACAACAACAAAAACTGTCTAGCAATTATGGTGGGGCAGGTAAAACTGGTTAGACCTTTATACATGTATTTTATATTTTAGAATTGTTTACATGTTTAATAATGGAAGAACACCAAAAGCTTTACAGAGACACAGTCCTCTGAAGGTCTCACTCTAGCCCTGAGGGAGAAATAGTTGTAAGTGAAGCAGAACAGTTTCAATTAGAGTAATCAAAGATGGCTTCCTGGAAAAAAGTAGAGCCTTCCAAGATGACCTTCCAAGATTTTAATAAGCAAAGACTAGGCAGGGGACATTCTGTAGATTCCTACTGACACCATGGAGCCAGATGAGAGGGAGAATTGGGGCAGATAAGCCTTTTAGTCTGGGCATATGGCTGAAGATAGGGTGTAATCTGGATGTTTTATTCTAGTGGTTAAATAGAAGTCTTCTTAAAGGCACAGAGAAGACTAGGAATTCAGTGGCAGTGGAATAGCACACCTCTGGCATCTCCTCATACTACCTGCGAAGATTCTGTAAAGCAAGAAAGAACCAAAAGTCAGACATAGAGGATAAGCAAGGCACTTGGAAAGTTGGACTCCCCAGTCCAAAGATATTTTCTCACATAATCAGTGGCACATTGGAATGGGGAATTCTGACTCTGTAATGCCCAAAAGGAAGGTTAAGTTGAGCCAACAGATGGTTTCTTCAGAAATAACATGAAGGTGGGACACTGGGGTGGCTCAGTCGGTCGAGCACACAACTCTTGATCTCTGCTCAGGTCATGATCTCAAGGTTCATGAGTTCAAGCCCCACATTGGGCTCAACACCAACAGTGCAGAGCCTGCTTGGGATTCTCTCTCTCTGCGCCTCTCTCTGCGCCTCTCTCCCCGGCTCTCATTCCCCAGCGCGCTCTCTCTCTCTCTCTCTCTCTCTCTCAAAATAAATAAATAAATAACTTTAAAAAAAGACGTTCATTGGACTGAGTTATCTGATGACAACTTCTCCATTGTTGGGAAAGTGATGCATTTTGTAATTAACATTTGAGGTCTCTCCTTCAGTTTGGCTTTCTTCTTAGAATGCTTTGTTGCCAAATGATTAAGTTTGTATATTTATTTTAGGCATGTTTGCCTTTAAGATTCAGAAGGATTCGGACGTTTGTTTGGCTACAGATTAACGTCAGTCATAGGTCTGAAGACCTTCTGAATGATTGCTGGAAGTGTTTCTGGCATTGTTTTGTATCCTGTGATGATAATCTTGCTCTCAGTGTTTCCTGTTTTTAAATTCTGTTGGGTCCCTAAGGGGTATGCTCACTTGAAATTCCAAATCCCAATATAAGTGAGCAGGGTCTAAAATGAGAAAAAAAAGATAGTGTAGTGCTAGCATCTGACATAGCAGTCATAGCAGTATAACATTGGTGTCTTATTCTTTCTTGGTTCTCTGCAAAGTTCTGGAAAACTCTGATCACTCCCTTCTGTTACTATGTCTATCACGCCAGAGAACTTGGGCACAATGAGTAGCAAAGACCAGTGGTTCCCATTCCTGTGGGGAAAAGTGTAATTGTGCTGGGGCAACCACCTAGGACTCGGTTTCTTTCCTTATTTGTACAGAGGTTTGGCTGTTTAAAGATGTAACATGATTGAGACAATTTGAGTGAACCAAGCCCTGCTCACTTAATGTCTACAAATACCACGGAAAATATTCCAAATGTCAAAGTGTACTCTCATAGAGAAAGTTGTTTCTTGGAGGCAGCTCCAAAGTTGACAGGTCTAAGATATGACCTCTACAATGTCACATCCTTACTGACATTGTAGCTTTACACAGTGGGTGGGAGCTGAGAAAACTTGTTTGCAAGCATATGTGAGATACTCCAAGGAGTTTCATAGAAAGAAGCAAAAACCTTCTTTGAGAAGAGCTGGAGATCATGCTAGTCAAAGTGAGGGCTGTAAAAAATGGTTTACTACTGTTAATTTTATCTGATCTGTCATTGTTCACTACTTCTCTTACCCAAAAGATGTCATGGCTGGTGGATTCATGGGTTCTTCTTCATCAACATCATCATCATCATCATCACCACCAACATTTTAATTCATTGTTCATTTAGTATGAAACAGAAAAATCCAAAACTCCAAAGGATTTTCATATGGTCATATGAAAGGTCAGAGAACTAGAGTGAAGATCTACGAATTCCTTTTCTGAGAATACAGAATCATTATCCAGCTCCAGTGTTCATGAGGCCAAGCTTCATTAAAGTATGCCATAAAGCTACAGTATTAAAAAGCTGGTAGCGGGGCACCTGGGTGGCTCAGTCGGTGAAGCATCTGACTTTGGCTCAGGTCATGATCTCGGGGTCTGTGGGTCCAAGCCCAGAATCGGGCTCTGCTGACAGCTCAAAGCCTGAAGCCTGCTTTGGATTCTGTGTCTCCCTCTCTCTCTGTCCCTCCCCCACTTGTGCTGTCTCTCTCACTCTCAAAAATAAATAGGGGCGCCTGGGTGGCGCAGTCGGTTAAGCGTCCGACTTCAGCCAGGTCACGATCTCGCGGTCCGTGAGTTCGAGCCCCGCGTCGGGCTCTGGGCTGATGGCTCGGAGCCTGGAGCCTGTTTCCGATTCTGTGTCTCCCTCTCTCTCTGACCCTCCCCCGTTCATGCTCTGTCTCTCTCTGTCCCAAAAAAAAAAAAAAAAAAAAAAAAAAAAAGTTGAAAAAAAAAATAAATAAACATAAAAATTTTTTAAAAAGCTGGTAGAGAAATATATAATGTTCTGTGGAACATTACGCTCTATTTAGACCTCTCTTTCAAGTAGGGGGGAGGAGGTGGTGTATTGGGTATATTATTAAATGCATTGTGTTAAATAATTGGCCTTGTTCAGGGGAAATGGTTAAGGTATATTCTTATCTCCAACCATTCATAAAAATTAATTCCAGATGGATTAAATATGTAAATACATCCATTCACTAAATAAATATGCATTAAGACATTACCATGTTCAAGGAGGTAGTAAGTCGGACAAGAATCTCAGTTCTCATGGAGGCTACATTCTAGTGCAGAGTGACAGACAGTAAGCACTTTAGTAGGGATATGTATTATGGAGAAAAACAAAGCAAGCAATGGGAATAGAGAATGGGAGTTTGCAATTTCAAATAGGATGCTTAGGGATGGCAACACTACAAAGATGACATCTGGGTAAAGACTTAAGTAAGGTGAAAAAGTTGCCATGCGGTATTGGAAGGGGGACGTTCCAGGCAGAGGTAGCATTTAATAGAAAGCCCTAAAATGGAGTACACTTGTTTCAGAAATAGCAAGGAGTGGCTGATGTGACTGAGCACAGGAGAGAATAATGGGAAATGAGGCCAGAGCGGTAGCCAGAGATAGAAAGTTGATAGCCATTATAAGAACCTTGGCCTTTTCAAGTCAGATAGGAAGTAGCATGGTCTGATTTTAATTTTAATGGAATCTATTTTTTTGTTTTGAAAACAGAGTCAATGGAGGCAAAGTCAGGGGCAGGGAGACGTGTTAGGAGGCTATTGAAGTCCTCCAGCTGAAAAGAGAGCAATG
This sequence comes from Panthera leo, assembly GCF_018350215.1. NCBI lineage: Eukaryota > Metazoa > Chordata > Mammalia > Carnivora > Felidae > Panthera > Panthera leo. The sequence goes on from NC_056679.1 coordinate 5,972,404, forward strand.
GCTGGGACCAGGATGGTAGTAGTGAAGGCAGTGAGAAAGGGCTCTTCCTGAATATACGGAAGGCAGAGCCAAAAGGATTTGCTGATGGGTCGGATGTGCAGTCCGAAGAAAAAGAGGAGTCAAGGACGATAAGGCAGGTAAACTCAAAAATGGCCCCCAGGCACTACTGCCTCCTGGTAACCGGGGCCTTTTGTAATCCCCTCCTCTTGAGTGTGGGCTGGACCCAGCGTCTGCTTCTAACCAATAGAAGGCGACGAAGATGATGGGATGTCGCCTCCATGAGTAGGTTACATAATAATGTGACTTCTGTCTTATTAGCCGACTCTCTCACCTTCTCAGCCTGCATGCTTTCATGAAACAAGTTGCCATGTTGGGGAGGCCATGTGGCAAGGGACTGAGGGCGGCCTCTGGCCAATAGCCAGCTGGGAATGGAGGCCCCGAGTCCCACAGCTATAAAGAGAAATACTGTCAGATTTTATTTCTTTAGGGAAAAAATGCATAAACAAAGTTTTAAAAAATTCATCCAGAAATAGGAATCTATAACACATATAATCAACAAAGTAGTAATATCAGTAGGACATATTTGCAGTATTACATTTTAATATTTTAACTTCATAATATATCTAAAGTAATAAGAAAAATATTATAACCCAATAAATACAAACTCAATGAATATATGCAAATGCGTAACAATACAAGCAGGCAATTCACAGGGAGAAAATATGACCTATAAATACATTAAAAGATGCTTAGCCTCACTAATTTAAAAAAAATGCTAATTCAAACAAAAAAAATACCATTTTTTCCTGCTTACAACTCTATAAAGTAGGTACAGGCATACCTCCTTTTATTGCACTTTGTAGATATTACATCTATAAATTGAAGGTTTGTGGCAATCCTGCATCAAGTAAGTATGTCAGCATCATTTTTTCCAGCAGCATTTGCATGTTTTGTCTCTATGTCACATTTTGGTAATTCTTGCAATATTTCAAACTTTTTCATTAATTATGTTTGTTATAATAATCTGTGATCAGTGATTACAACTCACTGAAAGATGATGGTTACCAGTTTTTAGCAATAAGGTATTTTTAATTAAGGTATGTACATTATTTTTTTAGACATAATGCACCGTGAAACAAACAAACAAAAAAATCATTTGACTCATTGCAATATTATTCTGATTGCAAAATTAGCTTTATTGTAGTGGTCTGGAACTGAACCCACAATATCTCCCTCTGAGATATGCCTGTACTAATATCATCCCCATTTTACAGATGAAGAAACTGAGGCACCAAGAGGCTAAGTAACTTGCTCAAGGTCACACAGTTAATCAGTTGCAGAACCAGAATTTGAAACCGTATGTCTGTCTCCAGAGCTAATAGTCCTAACCACCATACTATTGTGGGGTGTTAGGCAAGCCCCCATCATCTCCCCTCACACACACACACACACACACACACACACACACATTCATATACGGGACCATCTTTTGTAATTTCTTTAAAGATGACTTTATTATTTATTTGAATCTAATTTTCCTTGGACATGTTACATGATTTATTCTTTTAGGTCACATCCAGAGAAGGTAAACCCAGAATCCTGTGGGGGAAAACACCAAACAGACTGACATACATATAATGGGAGACCCAGAAGAAGAAGAGAATTAGAATGCGGCATAAAAAATATTTAAAGATTTAATAAAATTTTTCCAAAATTTTATTAAAGTTCATAGATCCAAGAATTTCACTGAACTCCAAACAAAATAAATTCAAACAAAACTACCTAGGTACATTGTAGTCAAACTGCTGGCAATCAAAGATAGAGAAAATGTGTTGAAAGAAGCAAAAGAAAGAAGATATCACAAACATATATTTTTTTCTCATCAGAAACAACGTAGGACCAGAAGTCAAAGGCAGGGAATCTCTAAAGTGCTGAAAGGGAAATGTTATCAATCCAGAATGTTATATACAGAGAAAACATACTTCAGAAATAGAGGAGAAATAAAATATTCTCAGACAACGAAATGTAGTGGGGATCCTAGATAGTGTTAAAAGGCAAGAAAAAAAAGGCATAGATATCAAAAAGAAAAACTTTATTCACGTATGACATCATTGGTACACAGAATACAATTAAGAATCTTTTTAAAAGCTACTAGACTAAGTGAGTTTAGCAAAATCAGAGAATATAAGTTCAAAATACAAAAATCAACTATATTTCTTTCTTTTAATGTTTATTTTTGAGAGAGAGCATGAATGAGGGAAGGGCGGAGAGAGAGGAAGACCCAGAACCTGAAGCAGGCTCCAGGCTCTGAGTTGTCAAAACAGAGCCCGACACGGGGCTCAAACTTGGGAATGGCGAGATCGTGACCTGAGCTGAAGCCGGACACTTAACCGACTGAGCCACCCAGGCTCCCTGGAATCAACTATATTTCTATGCTAGTAATGAAGAGCTGGCAATAAAAATTGTACAAAAATAACATTTACAATAACTTCAAACAACCTGGAAAACGTAGGCATAAATTTAACAAAATATACAAAATACACCAAAAAAAAAAAAAAATACAGATCATTGCCAAAGTTAAAGAAAACCTAAACAAATGGAGATGTGTACAATATTGACAGCTTGGAAGATTCAATATTTAAGATGTCATTTCTCCCCAAATTGATCTATAGATTCGGTGCATTCCCAACCCAAATGCCAACATTCTTATGTTTTTTTTTTTTTTTTTTTTTTTTGCGGAGGGGGGGGTTGTTTTTAAATTTTTATTTAAGTAATCTCTACACCCAGCGTAAGGCTTGAACTCACAACCCGGAGATCAAGTGTCAGATGCTCTTCTGACTGAGCCAGCCAGGAACATCACTCCCCAGCATTCTTTTACTTAGAAATTAACAAGCAGATTATAAAATTTCTAGGAAGACACAGAGGAGCTAAAATAGTCAAAGAGTGTGGAATGTCATAAGAATAGTTATATAGAACAATGCAGGAGAATAGGAAACTTAGCAATAGACCCCCACATGCACATACTCAACTGATGTTCACCCACCACAGAGCTCAGTGGAGAGGATAGTCTTTTCAACACATGCTACTGGAACGAGTATCCATATTCAAAACCAAACAAAAACAAATTAATCTGGATTCTTACCTTCCACCACACCAAAAAACAAGCCAAAAACGGATCACAGATTTAAACGTAACAGCTAAAGAAGACAAAGGAAGAGGAGGGGGTGGGGGAAGGAAGACGAATTACAGGAGGAGGAGGAGGAAAGAAATCTGTGATCTTGCATTAGGCAAAGACTCTCAGGGAAGACACAAAAAGCATGAATGACAAAAGACAAACACTGATAATTTGGACTTCATCAAAACTAAAACCATTCTCCTTCAAAGATGCCATTAAGGGGGCACTCACTTTCGAACGTCCCCTCTCTGTAAAAAGAGTTTTCTTACTATTCTTCCTCTCTAATCTTATGCTCTAATAAACTTTTGCCTGCTGCTCAAAAACAAACAAACAAACAAAAAAACACAACAACCTGCCATTAAGAAAATGAAAAGGCAAGTTAAACACTTGGAAGGGAAAACATCTATAACGTGTATATCTCTATATATAGTGTGTATGTATATCTATACATATATAGTATAGATAACTACATAGATATACTTACATAGATAGATATGGATCACAAATGACTGATATTCATTATACATGGAGAGCTCTTACAACTCAATAATAACAAGATAAACCAATGGGGGCAGTGGAGATTATATATAATTACATAGGTAATTATAGATAGATAGATAGATAGATAGATAGATAGGACTAAAGAAGATGTATAAAGAGACAACAAGTACGGGAAAAGATCGTCAACATCATTCATCATCATGGAAACTCAAATCAAAACTACCCTGAGGTACCACTTCACATCCACACCACTGGCTAAAATCAAAGAGCCTGACAGCAGTGGGTTGGGGAGAACACAGAGCAACTGGGACTCTCATACGAGGCTGGCTTCCCGGGCACCAGGCTCAGAAGAGCTCCACACCTGAAGAGCTCCACTCCGCTGTCACTGTCCTGAAGTTCTTGATAATAATTGTACCTTCGAGCGAGTGTTCTGTAAGTGAAGTCCAATGAAACAATGCAAAAATGCATGTGAGCAGAGCAGATACTCCTAATACACCTGTTTGTTCCTTGATGCTTCCTTCACACCTGGTGTTTGCAGTGTCCCATGAGCACAGACTTCTGATGGACACAATGCATGGGAGTTCAGCAAGACTCAAAGCAAATAAAAAAGAATCATGTTGTTCCTCAGAAAATTAAAAATAGGATTGTCATATGATCCAACAATCCCATTTCTGAGCTTATACCCAGAATGAAATGAAAGCAGAGCCTTTGCAGCCCCACGTTCATAGCAGCAGTGTTTGCGATAGCTAAAATATGGAAGAAACTCAAGCATCAGCGGATGAAGGGATAAATAAAATGTGGCATGTATATACAATGGAATATTATTTGGACAGTACAACATAGATGAATCTTGAAGACATTATGCTAAGTGAAATAGCCAGTTGCAAAAGGACTTTAAAATGCTGTAAAAAAAAATACTGTATGATCCCACTCATTTGAAGTACATAATACAGCTAAATTCACAGAGACAGAGGGGTGCCTGGGTGGCTCAGTTGGTTAAGTGTCAGACTTTAGCTCAGGTCACCGTTTGTGAGTTCGAGCCCCACCTCAGGCTCTTTGTGGATGGCTCTTGGAGCCTGGAGCCTGCTTCCAATTGTGTCTCCCTCTCTCTCTGTCCCTCCCCTGCTCATGCCCTGTCTCCCTCTCTCTCAAAAATAAATGAACGTTAAAAAAAATTCATAGAGACAGAAAGCAGAATGGAGGTTGCCCAGGGGGCTGGGGGGAGGGGAAACGGAGAGTTGGTGTTTAATAAGGATAGAGTTTCAGTTTTGCAAGATGAAAAGAGTTCTGTGGGTGATGGTTGCACAATGGTTTAAGTGCACTTAGTGCCACTGAATGTACACTTAAAAATGGTTGATGATTACATGTATTTTACCACAGTTTTTAAAAAAGTAATTATGTTATATCTATGACTGAGGAAGGGGGGCGGGCAAGCACTGACAGCCATAGAATGTAATAGAGTTGCCGGACAAAATGCAGTCTGTCCCGTGCAATATTTGGTATGTACTTGTACTAAAGAAATGATTTGCTGTTTGTCTGACACCTAGATTTAATCGTTCATCTCGTATTTTTATTTGCTAGCTCCGGCAATCCTCCTCAAGGGGCCAGCCACACTTTGCATTTGAACCAGAACTTGCTTTGAATGAAGAAAGGTGGCGATCCAAGAAACACGAAGCCCCGAAGAACTCTACCATTTCCTTTTTCGCTTGTGTTTCCTTTTTCGCTTGTGTTACCACTGTGTTAGCCAACTCTATGCTATGAATGGAGACGTAAGCCATAAAAGGAACAAAAAAGATCAGGCAACCTCTAGTTCCTCTTCCTCTCAGCTCTTCCTTACTCATCAGGAAGCCCAAGGTAGAGTTACCACAAAGTGCACGTGTGGAGAAGAGAAACAGAAACAGCTGAGTTAGTTTTGTGCAGTGTTTCAACTGTTTTCAGAAGAGCGAAATAAATATGTGAGCTATGAAATCCAAACTGTGTAATTTTAGTGAGTCCACATGCAAGCCAAAAGCTCTTGTTATCGGCACCTAAAACTTGCTGTTTTGTATTCTTTTATGAGACAATCGGTCAGGTACAGATGTAAGTGGAGCCAGACGAGAGGCTCAGGACAAAACCGAGTTAATTATGCTTACCGGTCCTAGAGACGGGAGCCACACAAGGCCAAATGGGAAGGACACCAGGGTGGACAAGAGGCAGAAAAGAGGAGCGAAGGGCAGGAGAGCAGGGGGCATGTGTGCTTGTAATGTTGGTGGGGGTGGGACCAGGAGCCACGTACCTAGGCTCTGACCCTTACTGGTGTTTCCTTGGAGAAGTCAAGACAGGACAAGAGAACAATGTAGGATAGACTACAGAATAATTTCTGTGGGCTTTAGACTTGAAGGGTGATCCCTAGTTGCCTGGTACCTGGCATGATTAAGTCGGAGGAATATTGCCTGCTGGACGTGCATGGGCCAGATAGAGGAGACAGCTCTGGATTGGTCAGCTTGTATATATCAGAGGCATGCTCAGTCTGTGTTCCTGGCTATCTCTAAGAATTGCCTAGCCCAGTAGGGCATTCTCTGCCCAGTCGGAAAGGGTTTTTAAGATCAAAATATCATAATTTACAGGGGGAAACACACACACATGCACACACACACACACACACACACACTCACACAATACTGCCTTTTTAATATCATATTAAGGGAAGTTTGGGGTGATAATAGTGGAGATTTTTAGAGTAGGGCATAAGTTGCCCTAAACAGCATAGAAAAAATTACAAGAGTAGAGAGGAGGAACAGAAGTGGAATACCAGCCTCCAGAGGCTGGCCCATAACTGCATTCCCATTCACACGGCATTAGCCAAGAAAGACAGATCTGAAATTTTGGGTTTTTCAAACAATATCCTGGGAAAATTGTATAGTTTGTCAGAAAGATGTTCAGATCAAGGTGGCAGGTCTGGCGGTTATATTGTTGGAGGGCATGGAATGAAATTATTGAAGTATATATAAAAACTAGTGGTTCTGTGTGTAACCAAGGGGAAATAGTGGTTTGGTGGTCATGGTCTGAGATGCAAAGTGGGAGATTGTGGTAGGAAGCCGGAGGTGGGGAGTCGGAGAAGGCAGCGGGGACAGGGGTGTTGAAGTATTGACGAACAGGAAGCAGTTGCCTCCCGGGGAAAACGATAATCTCCATTAATTTTTAGAATGGACCAGATACTAGTAACTTCTACCAGATTTCTCTTCAGGCACAGGAATATAGGGAGGCGCATTTGAGCAGAGAGCAGGGAATATACCAGGATCACGGGCTAAGCGGACAGTGAGCCCAGAAACGTAAGAGAATCCCTAATATCAAAAGAAGAAAAGCGGAAATGCCTTGCGTCCTATTTGTGTCTTAGGAGAGGCGGTCTATGGGCATTGTTTGGGTGGAGATCTTAGCATCCAGGGTGAAGGATCTCTCCCACAGTGAGCGAAGTCATCTCCAGTGGTGAGTCTTGGTCAGATACCATGTCATTTGAGATGACATGTTCTCCAGCGGTGAGCTCCTGGGCCAGGGATGTGGGACTGGGGTGTTCTTCTCAAGCGGGTACTTACTGGAGTTGATGTGGGTCTCAGCGTTTGCCACATTTGGTTGGAACGAATGTTTACTGGAGTGTAACCAAGCGAAAGCACCCAGACTGGCTGTAGTTGCCAGAACGGTGTGCAGCTGGACTCTTGACAGGGTTTTCGGTTTTGTTTTTGTTTTTGTGGAAGTTTAGATTCAAATGGGTCCCAAATCACATGACAGCTGCCTGGCCCAGGGGGCAGTCTACAGTTGATGGATCCTGGAAGAGTATAAATTGGCTAGCTAGGAGGGAGCATTCTCTTCCCAGCCAGAAACGCTTTGGAAATGTCCAAACGTTGCAATGCAAAGAGAAATTTCCATATATATCTTAAACCCGTTGGCACTGCATAATATAAGGTTGAAATAGCAGTAAACTTTATGTTAATAATTAAGAGCATGAATAGCAAATAAAAACCACCGTGACAAGTCAAGAGAGAGATCGCAGAAGAAAAGAGCTTTGTATTTCCTGCTTTTTGAACAGTGAACCACACGTTTTTAATTTGTACTGGGTCCAGCAAATTATGCAGCTGGCTCTGGCTTATACATTTCTGGGAGGAATGTAAATGGTATGACCATTTTGGAAAACAGTTTTGTGGTTTCTTGTAAAGGCAGCCACGCGTTTACCGCGTGACCTGGGGAGGGAAGCCGATTGAGCTAACTCGGTCACATTTGCACCCTACTGAAGAAAGTGAAAGAGATCGTATGATTGGGAGCCCTACCAGAACCACATAGAATGGAGGAAGAGTAATTCCCCCAGAAGAATGGAGAGACGAATGCTGAGCAAGCCAAAATTAATGGAGGCAGAAAATGGATAAAGGGAGGAGGACGGTAGTACAAGAAGTGAGGATATTCTATTACAGATGGTGAGGCTAGAATTTAAGTTTCCCACCCACCTCAGTGAAGCTTTTCTTCTTTGATTCAAGCCTTCGTTAAGGCATTATCTAGAAAAATGGCTTGTTTCTGCAAAGAATTGCTTTGTAAATTACATCTGAGGCAAATAAACGTGGATTAAACATATAATTATAATAATAATAATAATAATAATAATAATAATAATAATAAATATGAGGCCCCTGAAGTGCTTTTATGATTTGATGTTCCTACCCGGAAGTTTGGTTTCATACCAGGAAAGCCAGTTGACAGATACCCAGTGACCCAGCTGTGGGACCTATCTAGAAGCTTCCAGTACTGACCACTTGTTCACTACTGGGAGGACAAAGACAAACGGGGTATGTAGGTGTGCCTTAGTAGACGCCAAGATGATGGAAGAAAGAGTGCCATTCTGCCCTTATTCCGTGGATGTAGCTGTTGTAACAGTCTGGCCCAAACTGAAGAGCCTCCAGTTGTAAATGTGGAGAACCAAGGTCTGTTTTGGGCACCGCCACTGGCCTTTTGGTTGACTGGGGCAAATGATTCACTTCTCTGTACTTCATTTCCTTCCAACACAAGCATAAGTTATACCTCCTCAACCCACTGTCAAGTTGGCTTGTTATATAAATGAGTTCATAAGCATGAAATCTCTTGGCAAATGAAATTTCATAGAAAATTAAGATTACATGCTAGTTATTATTATTAGCACGAGGGAGAGGTGCTGGCACCCTCCCTTTCCCTTCCAGATTATTGGCAATGGGAGAAGATCAAATAAGGAGCATGACTGGATTTGGAGAATGACCTTTCAATACATTGCTGTCCATGAAACAAGGATCAGAGAGTTTTGTGGCTCTGGCAGCTTCCTGAGAACCCAGGAAATGGCTATGAATCTGGAAGAGGCATTAGTTGTTAAAACTCAGAGATGGGATATTTTTACAGTGATACAAGGCAGCTTCTTATCTCTTTCCTCACAGCATCACTAAAACAAAACCAAAACCAAAAATGAAAACCTTTAACTGATTCCCAGAAACACAGACTTTGCTTGCAGAAAAGCTGGAGGAGACGGAGGGGGTCAGTGAGCAAGAATGAAAATAGTATGGTACATTTGGAAAGGAAAAAAAGAGACCTCATTATCACACTGGCAGATACTAAGAATAAATGATGAACAAAAGTACCTCAAGGCTAAGCCAAATGGATCACAAATTGGATATGAGTCAGCAACGCAAGTCCTTTATTAGGGAAGCGCAGGCCTGAGTACAATGTTAATAATATTTTCTGCTGATTTTTATGAAGCACTTACTATGTGCCATGGACTTTTAAGTGTATACATGCATTTAATCCCACAGGGTAGGTGTGACTGTTACTCAATTTCACCAACGAGGAGAATGATGGCCAGTAAGTTAAAGTATTTCCACAAGTCCTCCTAGCCATTATGTGGCAAATCTGGGACTTGAGCTGGTATCTGTCACCAAAATCCTGTTCCTAATCCCCGTATTGTAAACTGACCCCCAGAGAGCTCCCTGCTCACGTAGACACAGGTTGCAGTTCTGGGCTTTGGCAAAGGGGCTCGGCAAACCTTATGAGGATTCAAAGGATAGCAGTGAAGGGAATAAGGTGACTTCACTTGGAGAAGAGAAACCTAAGATATGATCCATGGCAATGTTAACCTGTCTGGTGGCAAACCAGTCTGGGTGGTTTGGGGAAGCAGAGGAGTCAGAGTAAACCGGAATCCAATTGTGATTGTTTCCAGAAGCGACCAACGCTAAATATCTGTGGCAGTCGTGAAGACGCAGCATCAAGACAACCTGGTGTGGGCTGTGTAAGTGACTGACAGCCCCCAGGTGTCACACTTTTGGGTCTGCTCTGGCACTCAGGCGCAGGCTGCCCCCGGGCCGCCCCTAGCCGATGACCGAGCCTGAGGACGTATAAGAGCTGGGCCATTCTTGCCCAATGGGGGACCACTCTGTCAGCCCTGACTCTCCATCTGAGAGTCTCAGAACCACCCAGTGGTCTGAAGCGTCTCCTGCCCAAGCCTCCTCCTTCTCCCTTCCTTCCTTAGGGATCTTACCTAGAGCCTAGCCTGGAGGTTCTCCTCGCCTACTCCTGCTCTCTCCCCTTTAATCTTAACAGGTGTTTCCCCAGTAGATCCCTCGTATATAATCCTGCGTTGGTGTTCACTTCTCAGAGACCCAAACGGATACAATACTGAGTGTGTAGTGAAAGGGAAATGATAACTTTGTCTTTAAAAGCAGGCATCGCAATTAGTGATTAAGAAAAAGTACAGGCTCTTGGGACCCAAAGAGGATGTGCTTAGAAGACGGTCCACTCTTCTCCTAGGCCTGAGATTCTAAGAGTCTGTATTTGGGGTGTAAATCTAACAGGTTGAATGTTCTCAGCTTATTTTATTTTTAACAAAATTCACTGTATTATGAAAGTAAGAATTATGACCTTAAGGTATTATCTGAACGATAATGAGAAACGCCTGAAATGACATCTTCATTGCACCTGTCACCATCTGTGATCTGAAACCTGCACTGCTCTAACAGATGCTATTAAAATGATTGCAAAAGTGAACAGCGACCAATACTCATTAGAAACAGATGGCCGCAGATCTCAGGCTTGAGCCCTCACAAACCAGCCCCGGAGCTGGAGCCCCGTCCCGAATCCCTCGAGCAGCACGACTCAGCTCAAACTTCCCCAGAGTCCTAAAGAGTCCAATAGTCTCTGGTACAGCATTTATTTGCCCTGCACAGGTTAAAAGAGGCCTTTCCCTATACTGAGGCATCAGCCTTACAAGACCAATAGTTAGACATACTTCAGCAGTGAATATGTGGTCAAGCTTTGAATAATTCTTTGCAATTAATAAAGTAAGACATTTAAAAAAGTTACAAGGCTACAACGTCTTCCTTCTAACCAACTGTGGTGTGTGACCTTGAATAAATTGTTTAAGCCATCCAGATCACATACACACACAAAATTCTGTGTATGTGGCAGGTCAACATTACAAACTCATTGAAGTTGTAATTCTCACCCCCTGTTAAGGGGTTATGGTTTTTCTTTGTTTCTCATGAGGACTGGACTATTTCAGAAAATGCCTTTTCATAGGGATAGAGTATACTCCCCTTAGGTGGATGTGGTAATTCTCCCTCTCTGTATATTGAGAGTCAAGAAACTTAAACCTCTGTTCTCACCGCGACAAACTATGTAAAGAGCTTCATGATAATGTTACACTGAATAAGAAGGTGTTTGCTCTTATCAGCTCCCAAGATACAAACAATTCTACTATCAGACGGAATAAACACTCTTTAAGATTAAACCTGAAACCTTTCTCTTGGCAAGAAAAAACCCCCAACAATCTGAGTACAGTTAATGGTGAGACACATTCAGAATTAAGCTGTAAAAGGGCCACCCTCTTCTCTAAGGCTCTGGCAACCACTAGGTTCCTCTCCCAGTTGGCTGCGTGGCTCTTGCACAATCAAAATGACCAGCCTGTCTGCCCGCTCTTTGGCTGGAAGGCCCTTTGCCCCCTCCTGGTGGTTGGGGAGAGAGAAAATGGAAGCAGTGAGAGATACAAAGGCAGAGCGCACACAACCAAAGCCGCCATTTATCAAACAGGGTGGCCTGATGCAGGAACTCGACCCAGTTGGGCCACTGTGGTAAGTAAACAGAGCAGCTGCGACAGGCCATTGACGAAAGGGCAACTTGAAATTTGAGAAAGGCATCCTTGGGGCCCCTGGTTGGCTCCAGAGGTAGTGACCTCAGGGTCCTGGGTTCAAGCCCCACATTGAGGGTAGAGCTTACATTAAAAAGAAGAAGTACAAAAGAAAAGAGAATGGCACACTTTATAGAGTCTCAAGCACTACCATACCACCATTTGCGATAAATTTTTTAAAATATTTTTTCAATTTCATTCTTTGTTAACTTGCAGGAATATTATTAGATTTTTCTGCTTTTTGGCTGTACTCAAATCATATTTCAGAAACATTCTGGGTAGTGTAGATTTTGGGGGGGCTGCCCTGGGGGCATTTCCCCTCTTGCCTCAAACCACAAAAATATGGTAGCTATTGTATCTATGGTAAATGGGTTCCAAGTTTAAAAAAAAAAAAATCTGGGTCACCTGGGAGGCTCAGTCTGCTAAGCGTCCAATTCTTGATTTTGGCTCAGATTATGATCTCACAGTTCATGAAATCGAACCCCACTTTGGGCTCTGTGCTGATAGCGCAGAGCCTGCTTGGGATTCCCTCTCACCTTCTCTCTTTCTCCCCAAATAACTAAATAAACATAAAAAATCTCACAAACAAGCTTTTAATGTATAAGGTATTTGTAAGCCAGGCCTACCTATATATGAAACTTATATTCATTTCCTTATTAAATATATACTTAGTGACCTACTAGGTACCAGGCATCACACTAGGTGCTGTGGACAAGTTCAAGGAGCTCACAGTTCTTTACAGAAGGTGTAGTGTAAGTGAAGTGCATAATGGGGAGTGAGCAGGGCCATATCATTACTTTCACGGGCTCTTAGCAGCTTTGTGTTGCTGGGCCCCTTTGTCCATAAAAAGTATTAAAATTATGTTCTACTACTGTTATTAAAGAGAAATATAATACAGTTTGGATTACTTGCTCTTTTTTCTCTTGCAGATTTTAAAAGAAATTAAAACATTAAAACAAATTTTCTTAATGTTTATTTTTTAAGAGAGAGAGAGGGGGCGCCTGGGTGGCTCAGTCGGTTGAGCATCGACTTCAGTTCAGATCATGATCTCGCTGTTCATGAGTTCAAGCCCTGCATCGGGCTATGTGCTGAGAGCTCAGAGCCTGGAGCCTGCTTCACATTCTGTGTCTCCCTCTCTCTCTGCCCCTCCCCCACTCGTGCTCTATCAAAAATAAATAAACATTTAAAAAAAATTAAAAAAAGAGAGAGAGACAGAATGCAAGCAGGGGAGGTGCAGAGAGAGACAGGGAGACACGGAATCCAAAGCAGGCTCCAGGCTCTGAGCTGTCAGCACAGAGACCGACACGGGCTAGAAATCATGGACCGTGGGATCATGACCCGAGCCGAAGTTGGATGCTTAACCACCTGAGCCACCCAGACATCCCAGAAATTAAAACATTTTTGTGGGCCTTTAAAATTATCCTGGGTTGTAGACATTGTGCCTGCTATGCTTAACGGAGACATCAGCCCTGGAGATGACAAGGTGAGGGTTTGCAAGAGGTGACATTTAAGGTCAGAGTTAAAGGATACACAGGAATTAATCAGAAAGGCAAGCAGGGAAAGGCCATCACAGGGAGGAAGAATAGCGTGGACGAAACCCTAAAGTGTGAAGGGCAAGGTTAAGGGCCCCCGCAAGGTAGAAAATGAGGTTGGTAAAGGTAGGCAGAGGATAAAATATGAAGAATCTTGTATGTTGTACCAAGAACAGGCAGGAAGTAATGGAGAACAGCTGAGGAGTGTCATGTCTAGACGTGTCTCGTACAAAGATTGCACCTGAGTGATTGTAAGGCTAGGAGACCACGTTAAGAGATGAAGGCAAGGACCCGAGAAATGGGAACGAAAATGATGAGGATTCCAAGAACACGGGTTGGTCAATCGGACAGAAGTAAAGATGCAGAAGTCTGGGTTCTTATTTATTCCCTTCTCAGCCCTTTAATTAGTGCCTGACTACCTACCCATCAGTCACACACCAAAGAAAACCAAGCAACCAAGTTGGCTATGGGAAACAGGCATTTTTCCTGATCACTCTCCTGTTCATCTGATTAAACTAATTTCTCTTGGCCTTTTGATTTATCTCCAGTCCCTCCTGTTCTGACACCCTATTGAAACCCAGTTCTCCATCTCTAAGGGGTATCAGTGCATTGGTCACAATTTTGTACTTGACCTCTGATTCTTTGCGTCCACAGCTATGACTACAAGGTACGCCTGCTGCCCATTCTGACCCCTCGGGCCCATCCTAGCCAAGCCAGTCCCACCTGACCTCCAGACAGGGAAAAGGGATCAGACTTTTCTGCCTTAAATGAACTGGTGAATGGTTAGAGGTGATAGAGTAGGCAGTCAGTTAGCTAGGTGTGAGCAGGGAACAGGCATGTGTTTTCTGTTTAGAGAGGAGGAAACCAAGTTTCAAAGAGCTGGCAAACCCCCGGGGGGAGGGGGGAATGCTCTCTTCCCTAGGATCACTACCCTTCAGTGACCTATAGCTTCCTTATGATACATTTACACTGCAGTTCTGACCCCTACCCCCTTGCGGGGGGATGGCTGCCATGACAGTTCTGACAAGCACCATACAGGGCCCAAAACGCCCACTCCTGTTGGTAGGAGGAGTCCCTTAGGAGACCTCAGAGGCCACACCGGCTATGACCCATAACCTATTCAAACATAAAAAGACGACCCCAAACCCTGATGTGTAGCCACCTCTGGACCTGCCTGCTCTCCCATCTCGAGAGTGTACTTTTGCTTTAGCTGCTATTTTAAAAAAAAATTTTTCATGTTTATTTATTTTTGAGAAACAGAGTTGAGGGGGGGAGGGAGACACAGAATCGGAAGCAGGCTCCAGGCTGTCAGCAGAGGGCTTGAAGCCACGAGCCGCGAGATCATGACCCGAGCCAAAGTCAGACGCTTAACCCACTGAGCCACCCAGGCGCCCCTTGCTGTAGCTGCCATTAAACAGCTGCTTAAGAGTTTGGCTCTGAGTTCTTTCTTGGCCAAACTCAAGAACCCAGGCCAGGGAATGGCATGGACAGAGCTCAGAAAAGAGGGTGAGGAACAGTTTGACGGAAAAGGATTACTACTTCAGTTCTAGGCGTGTTGGCTCTGAGGTTCCAAAGAGGCAGCCTGGTAGACATTAACCAAAGCAGCCACAAATATGATCCTAGCGGGGCGCCTGGGTGGCTCAGTCAGTTTAAGCGTCCGGCTCTTGGTTTCAGCCCAGGTCATGATGTTTGTGAGTTCGAGCCCCGCATCAGGCTCTGTGCTGACCGTGCAGAGCCTGCTTAGGATTCTCTCTCTCCCCCTCTCCTCTGCCCCTCCCCTGCTCACACTGTCTCTGTCTCTCTCAAAAATAAACAAACTTAAAAAAAAAAACCGTGGTCCTAGAATTCAGGAGAATGTTCTGAGCTAGAGATGGAGATGTGTGTGCGGAATTCACATAGTAGGCCTTAGGCTATCCTCAGAAAGGCCTTCGTGAAAGACGGACCCTTAGCTGGCGTCTAGGCACTTGATCTGGGGAGTGTTTCCACCATCCCCCTACTGAAAGAAGTGTCTCAACGTGCCTAAACCGCAAATAATGTGGTTCATGCTGAACACTTGCTTTCCTTCTGGGAGTCTGGGATTTTGGTACATGCCAGGCAGAGGTGCCTACATGACCGGCCCCCAGTAAAAATCTCGGGCACTGAGTCTGTAATGAGCTTCCTTAACAACAACACTTCTTCCATGTCCCATTTGGTGCTGGAGGAATGCGTGTCTTGTAGGACTGCACTGGGATAGGACTCTTGGAAGCTTGACTGGTTTCATCCAGACTTCGCCCCATGTCCCTTTGCCCTTTGTCTCCTTTCCTTATAATAAATCTTAGCTGTGAGCACAACTATATACTCAGTCCCATGAGTCCTAGCCAACCACTGACCTGGAGGTGGTCTTGGGATCTTCAAACAGAGAGTTATCAGGAACATTAGGTGCTTCAATGATGGGACTGAAAATATAATTAAACCGCTCCCAATCTACGTGCTTGCGCTGGACTGGCCACGTGACCTGACCCCAACTGATCAGAGTGGAATGGTCACTCTGCATCACCCTTCAGACGAAAATGAAGAAGCCTCCTTCCTATTGTAAAACACACTGTCTGAAATGCAGCAAAGGGACAATGGCAACACTCAAAGGAAGATTAAAGAAAGCCCCCAAACCACACCAGAAGTAAAATCTATTTAGCTAAGCAATAGAAGCGTCCTTTTAACAAAATACTGAAAGAAAGAAAGAAAGAAAGAAAAGAAAAGAAAAGAAAAAAGGAAGAAAGAAAAAAAAGAGAAAAGGAAGGAAAGAAAAGAAACAGAAAAAAAGAAAAGGAAGGAAGAAAAGAAAAAAAAGGAAAGAAAGAAAGAAAGAAAGAAAGAAAGAAAATGAAAGAAAGAAAGAAAAAGAAAGAAATAAAAAGAAAAGCCCTAAAGGTGTTGTAAGGGTCATGGCTATTCCCTCTAGTAAATCAAGAACAATACAAGACTTGTGGTGTTTGAGACGAGACCCCAAATGAAACTGTTAAGGAGCTAATTAAAGTTTTAAGGCACTTGTCCAAAAAGCCCCTAACCTATTGTACAGAGACCTGTTCAACATTATGGCAGTTCCTGAACCAAGGATTCACATCAAAGTGCTAAGATCAAAACTGTTCACTAGCAACCTCTCAAACCTTCGAGCCCCTGCCACTCACCCCCACCACCAGTATGGAAATTCTCGCTGGTTATCTTTCTGAAAGTGGCCCTCATTCAGGATTAGGCCAGCCAAATTGGCTGACCAAACAACTTAGTCTACATCCAGATAAGAGAGTCAACAAAGAGATGCTTACAAGTCTCCTTATTTCTATCATTCATCCTTCTAAGCTTGCTCAGCAAGATGTGTGTACATTCTATACCAGTAATCAGTGTAATCAGTGACGCTTCTTTCCCCCTTTTTTGTTTGATCTTTATTCCACTTCACTCTATCAGGTAGATAGGAGCCACATTTATCATTTATCCCATAAGCTGGATGGTAAGAAGTCACAATGAATCAAATCCAATCTAATGGAAGAGTGGACACCATCCAGTTCACTATTATGAATCTGAACTCGTTAAGAGTGGCTAAATTGTGTCACCTCACAGTACAGAAGCTGTAAATGAATTTGTATCGTTTCCCATCGGGGAGAATGTGAAAATGTTTTGCAATTGCACAGAAGACAGTTGGATTCTGGTTATAAATAGGGGCATTTCTGAGGTTAAATGGGTGAGAAGGAAGTGTACATATATGCTAGGCAACCAAGAGGTTACACTTTCCAAACAAGACATTAATACAATCGAGGAAAAATACACGTGAAAGCTTTATTTTGGAGAAGATATGGGATTACACTACTAAAAAAAGGGGGGCGGTTAAGAAAAAGAAAAGTATAGGAGCCAACTCAGACTCTTCAGAGATTTAATGCTCAAAATAAATTAAAAAAAAAAAAAAAAAACTTGCTGAAAGTAATTGAAGATCCCTAATTATTCTAAGGGCAGATATGTTCAGGACCTAATACCTCCATAGTCACTGAAAAGAACTCACAACCTGCCTGTAGACATTGAGGAAAACGGTCACCACTGACACAGTCATGTCCTGTGGAACATGGAACATTTGGCGTTCTCGGTGACAGATGGCTTGCTGGGCAATCATCTTCTGTATTAACAGGCACCCCAGCTCTCTGACCTCCAACGTCCCACGGGATTGAGGAAGAGACCCCAGAGGAGCTTGCTGCCACTGCAAAGGGAAGAAGAACTGCCCACGTATGTGGAGTACTATTTCCACACAACGTCTTCCTCCTCTGGCCAGACGTTATTCAGATGGAGAGGTGCAGGAAGATTGGAAATTCACTGGAAGTTCTTGTCCAGGAGTAGTATTTGTGAAAAGACCTCAGACTCAACTTATTAACTACGATCCTTCACAAGGGTCTTCAGGTCCCATCTCTTTTCTGGACCCATCCTCACAATACAGATCCCGCTTTGTAACTTTCGGGAGCAGTCCTCCCGTTGTTTGCGGACCAAGCCTTTCTGCTTTTCCAGAATGCAGTTGAGGGGGAAAAGGACAAGCTTTGGAGGCAAACAGTCCTGTGTGTGACTCTGAACTCTGCTACTCGCTATGTGAAGTGGCCATAACACTTCAAGATCTTGGGAGGCTTAAATTACAAATTGGCGTTAAAAACTGAAAGGAAAATAACCACAGGGCAAATAACAGGTAGTCAAGTACGGGTCAATGCTACTTGAAACTATACACATCTGGGATACAAGAGGGAAAGCAGGTGGGAGGCTGACAGTTTTGAAATACAAGTTTGCAAGGCAGCCACACTATAAAGAATAAGCTCTAAGGACACGACATGGAGCACGATATTCAAATGAAGCGTTTCAAACTATTTGTTCCTTTCTATATTGGAACCATAAGGCATGCAATCATTGCTAAATAGAGGCTATAAATAGATAAAGAGCCTTTGTATTTGTCATCAGCTTTGTTTACTGGGAAATGAATGAAAATATTACAGAAAACACTCCTTTGTTCCCGACTAGGATACCAATTTACAAAACACATGAAGCCTGCTGCTTAGCGGGAATTTTCCATAAACTGTACCATGTAGTTCTATCTCAAATGCCGATTTGGGGTCCCTTCAATGCTGGTCCTAACCATGTCTTGCAAAGGACCAAGTCAAAGAATCAACGTGCTTGTATTTTTTCCTTTATCCCTACTTTTTTTTCATTCCCCCCTTTCTTTGTTCTCCTCTTGATTTTCCTAACTGATCAAGCCAGGGAAGGTAGAACTTCCTGAAGAATATTCCACATGAGCAAAAAATGCTGGATTTAGTCTCTGGTCATACTGGGAACAAACGGTATCACTGAAACGAGGGAGAGGTGCATATTTAAGATAAATGTCTACATTGGCATGGCTTGAAACACCTCTCTCTCTTCTATTCGGGTGATTTTCCATCTGTGAATATATCGCTCTCCCACTTCATACTGAACAAGAAACCAAATAATGTCCTTTTTTCCCAACATTTTTACTCTCTTCTCTCTCTTTCCAGTTTCACTGCCATCGCGCTAGGTTAGCTAGTAACTGAGGATGATGATAACCGATGATAAAAATGACCACAGTGGTTCCTTTATTAAGGTTTTTTTGCTTCCCCCCTCTCTCTACTCCACTGTTATGAACACTACACCACACCAATTTTCCTGAAACATGAAAAATGATCTTACCATTCGCCACTAAATTCACCAAGAGACACCAAAAGTTTGTAAGGTGAAGTAAAATTCCTTAGTCTGGCATTTAAAGCATTCAAACCTCCCAGCCCCATGATTGACCTACATAAACCATTTACTCCAAACGAAGTCATGACTCTTACTAAAAGCTTTCCCTCCAGGTGTTAAATGCACTCCCTGAAAACTCCTGTGTATGCATCTTACCTGATGAATATAGTTACTTAATCAGAAGGAAAAACAATCTTGAGATACACGTAAATCTTCCCGAATCTGGTCCTGAGGAATTTGTTCTTGTGGTTTTCCCCAAGCAGTATCACCACAGGAAAACTGTGTCATATATTCATTTAATTCAGTAACTCATTAAATGTTCTCTTCCTGTGAAGATAGGGACTCTGTCCTCAGCTGAATCCTCAGCACCTGTAACACTGTCTGACACCTTGTAGGTGTGAAATTTTTCTTTTTTTGAAAAATAAATCACAGGGGACCAAGAGAAAAGAAGTTCACATACAGCTTTGTTTTAATATTTATTGGTAGAAATAGATCTTCAATGCATACTTCGTGTTCATATAAATTCCACATTCTCTTAAGGGTTTTTTTGTTTTGTATTATTTGGAGTTTTTGGCCTCCAAGTAAACTTAACACATTATCTATGCATTTGATTCTTCATAGACATTTTTTTTTTTTAGATTTTAAAAGTAAATTTGAGAAACCATGCATATCTGTATACCTTACTTAATATAATCCAAAGAATTGTTTGCACATTCAAACAAGTCACAAAAAGGCCGAACTCAAGTTAAATAATCTATATGTACTAAAATGTCCATGTTCCATTTCTGAGTAAAGAAATACTTGTTCAGTATTACATATTGCTTGCTGTCTAGTAAGATTGTCAGAGACGCTTCAGTAAATTATCTCTATTTTTAAATATCTACTTCCTCCCAGAGATGATCCTGTAAATGTTACACATTGTGCCATATGCAGTAATAGCCCAAAAGCTTAAATAAGAACCAAACTGGTAGTTTTTAGACGGAATATTTTACCCTTAAAATTATATATCTATATATACATATATGGTATGCTGCATATTAAATTTAACATTTCAAGTAACTTAAATATATAGAGCAAACATTCAGCCAAACACTCTCTCATGAAAAGATATTGTCCTTACAATAAAAAGTTAACGAAAGGCTTATTTAGACACCATTGTCTGGACATGGCACTAAGCCTATGGAAGTTGAAAGTCCACATAAAGTCTGCTGTGCTATTAAGAAAAGGAAGATTGATTGTTAACCTACTGAATTGTGCAGATACAAAAGTGCTTAGCATGACGAAATTACCAAAATAAGAACATTTTAAAGATTATTTGGTTCTAGCAATATTGACTATTCTGTACTTGTCGATAATTTAACATTTGCCATTTTAAGTTTCATATAAATTTTCTTTTTAACAAGTTAAAAAAGCACACAAAAAATAGTGCAAACTATAATAATCTGTTCTTTTTCATCCTGGTTAGCTCATCACAAAGGATTCAACAAAAGGGTGCTTAAATACTCAGCTCTACTAAAATGTACTATTTGAACAGACCCAACGCTTCACCCATTGTTTGCTATGCTGGACCCTAGAACAGGCTGCCGACAGATGGGGCAAGTGCAATTCTCTGAGAGCCAGCGGTCAATACAATGAATGTGAAATTCGTGCATGCAAGGTAATTGCCTGAGCTTGTTTCCAGTCACATAGTCACTGATGCAAACACTACAGATTTTGCCTAGGTCACTATCGATACTGCTATGCTCATAGTTCCGGGTGGAAAGATTGTCAATCTGCTCTTTGGTTAAACCACGTATGTGATCCTCGTCATCACCTTCATTTAGTAAAAAGAAGTGAGCAAGGCGAAGGATAGGTAGTGTCCCAGTTTCAACTAAGTTATTTGAATTTCGCGACTGCCGGCCACCTCTGCTATCACTGTTTCGGGCGGGAGGCCGGGGAGTCTCGTTTTCACCACGCATTTCAGAGCTGTCTTCTCGGGCCCGCCTGTTTTGAGAGGAACCTTCACTGTGCTGGCTGATGTCATTAACTGCACCTACGGTGCTCGGATCTGAGTGCCTCTCTGGTAAATGCTGACCATGTCTCGGAACCTCTGACTCAGATTCGGCCTCCATTAAAGAACTCAATTCTCCAAATCCAGTCATGATCTGCCTTAAAATGGACCGAAGAGCCACTGATGACGGTTCCACAAGCTCATTCTCAGAAATCCTCCGCAGAGGAACTGTGATAGTGCTAACATAGGTTTGAACACCTGACCGCTCTAAACGAGAAATAGTTCGGCGAAAGCCCCCACTATTGCTTTCGATAGTGACTGTATTTTCCGCTAGCCCTACCCTAGATCGAGTTCTACTTGCAATACTATCCCGATCTCTGTTTTCTCCAGGACGAATCCTTCTCACTTGGAGGTCCAGCGTGATTGTTGGATGTCGTCGTGTAGCAGTTGAAGATCTGCTAGATTCTTCTCCTTCCTCTACTGTTATTCTTGACACAAGTCTTGAGTTAGAGAATGGAGCATAGGCAGTACCTCTACGTTCCCTATCCTGCTCTAAAAAGACACGCGTTATACCTCTCCTCCTAACAGACCTTCTGACGTTTTGCTGTAAAGGTCTACTTTCTCTCTGTGAGTTACGATAAACAGTGCCACTTTGTCTCTGAATTGGTGAGCGGCTTCGACTACTGAAAGCAGACCGTAATCTTATTGGCTCTAATCTTTGGTTTGTATTCCTCACTGTAACATTAGTTCTAGCCCCATTTTCCCAAACATGTGCTGCTCCAAACCGCTGCCCCTCCCTCTGCCTGAGTTCACTACCACCCAACTGGTTTGCGTGACTACCGAAATCAGCACGCGGAGCTCTCGTTCTAGGAATGCCAACTGCTCCCCCAATGCCATTTCTTAATCTTCCCAATGTTGAGAAAGATCCTTCTGCTGAATTCTGCCCCCTTGAACCGAGCCTAGTCCTTGGGATGTTGGAGCTACTACCACTGTGATTCATGGAGGTTTGGCTTCGCGTTCGCCTAGCCACAGGACTGGCTGACCTCTGTTGCCTATTTGTAGTACGATCCCTGCTAAAATCTGAAAGTGGAATGCCTGTCTGATCTTCGCCATGAATTTCAATTTCTCTATTCTCATGATTTATATGGATTTCCAGACTAAACCGAAACTCTCCACTGTTTGGGTTTGTTCGACTCACAGCTCTCCAAGTTTGGTTCCCATTCTGTCCACTTCGAGTTGCGTTTCCCGTGCGTCGAAACGTGTTCAACCATTCTAGCAGAGAATCTTCGTTTGAACTTTCTCTAGGGACTTCTGAGTCTGGAAAGCAAAGCAAATCAACTTAAGATCAATTCCTAAAATCTATCTTTAGACTTTTATTAAAGCTTACGAGATAAATTTTTTATTAAATTCAATAATATTTAAGAACATCTATGCATTTTAGTGAATGAAAATGGCAAAAAGTTGGAATTTCTAAAAGAAAAGTATATACTATATGCATAGTATAATACATTCTGATGTATTATAAAACTATAAATACTGTTTATGCAAAGCTCTGAAGAAATCCTCATTCTTACTTTCTCTATGCCCATTACTGGCAAAATATTAAGGCAAATGAGGAGGCGCCTGGATGGCTCGGTCAGTTAAGTGCTTGACTCTTGATTTCAGCTTAGGTCATGATCTCACCATTCGTGAGTTCAAGCCCTGTGTCAGGCTCTGTGCTGACAGCACGGAGCCTGCTTGGGATTCTCTGTCTCCCTCTTTCTTGGCCCTTCCACCTGCCTGCATACTCAATCTCTCCCAAAGATAAATAAATATTTAAAAAAACTAAAGCAGATGAGAAATACAGCCAATACTAAAACAGTACATTTAAATTGCTTTAGCCATATGGTAAAATCAGTAAAATATAGTGGCAAAACTTATATATACTTCATTGTGAATGGGATTCTTCTGGTAAAGGGAAGTCAACATTTTACAGCTAGAGGTATTTTCATGACCTCAGGAATTTTATCCTATTTCTCAGGAACTGCCAAAAATGTACACTTTAAGAAATGTGCCTTTCTGAATACATATTAGCACTACATTATGTCTTTATGTGAAGCTGGGAAACTTTAGGCATGCTACCTAAGTTCTCTAGGACTGTACCCTTATTTGTAACTTGGAGATAATAAAAGTATAAATGTCATAGGATTATCATGAGAATAAAATACTGGATATAAAATGATTAGTACAATACCTGGCATATAGGAAGCATTTAATAAAGGTTAGCCATTATGAATATTTTCTGTTCATTTAGAATGTAAGCTCCAGGAAGATGAAGAGTTTTATCTTGTCTTATTTACTGTTAAATCCCCACCTCTACAACAGTATCTGGTACAAATCAGACTCTCTCAATTAATGTTGAATGAATCAATTTAGAAAAAATGAGCCCCTGATAAACTTCCATAACACTGCTACTACGGGAAGCTTAAGTTTTCCATTTTTAACCAGTGGATTATATAAAGGGAAAAAGTCAATGAAAATCATTCTAATGCACATGAACTATACAGACTTTAACCTTTAAGTTTATTCTACACAAAAATGGCCGTTAAATGAGATGGCTTTGATTTCGTTTCAATCTCTTATAAAAATTTCTTGTAAAAACCATTTTTAAATATTAAAGTTAAAGCTATTAATCAACTGCTGGTGTCAATAAAATAAACCACCTTTAGCCATATCTAAAAGATACAAGCTATTTTATATGCGGTAAGTACATTTTCCATTAAAACATAGTAAAAGGACCAGCATTACCAGCTATAGCAATATGGTGTAACTTCCATATCTACATATACAGAAAAAAAAAGGAAATCCAATTTCCATTTTAATTTGGAAAGAGACAGGAGTAAAAGGCAGATAAAAAACATGCTAAAGGCAACTTCCATCTTCAGTTACTAGAACGTATGATGATGGTTGCGTAAAAGAGTTCACTAATAATCTAATGAAACCTGTCCTGCCCTACTCCTTTTACAAATGCACTGTAATGGTCACGTGAACAGCCTGGCCATTGGGTGCAGCCATGTGACTAAGTTCTCATCAGAGGAATAGGAGTGAAAGTGATAGATCTCACTTTCGGACTGGTGCCTGGACCTCTTTCTGGAACCTAGACCTGCCAGCTAGAACCTAGAGGTGGTTGTGACTTAGCTGGATCATGTACACAATATCCTGGAGCAGCAACGTCTAATGAAACTTTTAATATGCAAATATGAAAATATGCAGCAGTGGAAATTTCTACGTCTGTCCTGTCCAATACAGAAGTCACTAACCATATGTGACTACCGAGCACTTCAATGTGGCTAACAGGAGTGAAAAGCTGAATTTTAAATGTTATTTAATTTTACTTAAGTTTAAATGGTCACATAGGACTAATAGCTCCTGTACTGGATGGTACAGTGATAGAACTACTCTGCTGGCTGGGTTCCAAGAGGATTCATGGAGTAAAGCTTGCCTATCTCCCCTGGACTGTTAACAGGAAAAGAAACTTGTATCTCACTGAGCCGTTGCATTTTTGAGTTTTTAATCGTCTTTGCTCTAATACAATAGTCTTAATATGTGAAATGACTTAAAAAAAAAAAAAAAGTGAAACTACCAATAATGAATACCTCTGGGGAAGGAAGTAGAACTGGTAAGAGGTACATTGAGTTGGCTTTACTTTTAATTCTATACACTTCTGTTTAGTTTGAAATTTTTTTCACTTTATTTTTTATAAGAACTTTTTATGACATAGTGTTTGTTCGGTAACATGACAAACACAAAAATAATAAAACTAACAATAAAGACATGTTTTCTCAATCTTTCTGTATTGCTCTGTAGAAAATTTTAGAAGCGAAGTTTAGTTACATTACTTTAAAAGAAGTAGTGTGTGCATTCTAAGATTAAAAAGAATTATGCTGGTAATTAACTTCATTGTACACTATCTCACATACATGAGCTCCCCAAGGGCAATCCGTGTGTGTAAAGGGTCTTTGTATTCAACCCCTGTCCTATACTGCCTAACTAGGGTGCTTTGCACATGATGGGTAAATACTATCTGAATGAGTACCACATTGAAACTGGAAAACATTAAAAACAAAAGTACTGTCCAAGATCCAGTAAGTTCATGTCTGCCACTGCTCTAATTAAACTTGTTCCTAATGGAAAGGAGTCCACAGTACCTCTGGTATCTGTCCCACTTCTCAAGTCAGGCTGAGATGCTCTTTGTTCCTTGACTCCATCCAATCGCTGCTGTAGTTCTTCTGATGTTATTTCTCCTAAAAACAATAAAAAATTGCTCAGTGAAACTAAATACCTTAAATGATTGTTTTAGGAGAGCTCGTGAAGGGTAAGACTAATAATCTTTAGCGATCTGCAGAAGACATTCTATTATTTTCATGGTCTGTTACATTGATAGACAGTTAAAAATATTTAATTGATGCAAGTATACATCATTTTGGTTGTGTTTTATTAAAATAAAAATAGGGTTTAATTTGAATACTCTTTTAAAAATCCTCTCAGTTGATACACTTAGGAATCTAGAAACCCTAATTCGTAGATTTGTATTAGAGTTAAAAGAAATTTAAAAGGAAGTATTTCTAGGAAAAACTCTGAATCTTTATCTGCTTGAATGTTACCTCAACAGGTCATTATATCAGTCATCAATATACAGTGCACAAATATGCAATATACAAATATATCGTGTGCAAACATACAAGTTTCAATTAGTTCATTTCTGAAATAAATTTGTAAAAAACTTATGGAACACACTAGACTTTTGAAGCATTATTAATTCAGCTAAGTAAATAAATAAATTATAACACCTCAAATTAGTTTTTTTTTTTTTTTAATGTTCATTTATTTTTGAGAGAGAGACAGAGACCAAGCGGGGGAGGGGCAGAGAGAGAGGGAGACACAGAATCGGAAGCAGGCTCCAGGCTCTGAGTTGTCAGCACAGAGCCCGACACGGGGCTCGAACTCACAGACCACGAGATTGTTACCTGAGCCAAAGTTGGACACTCAACCAACTGTGCTACCCAGGCGCCCCAGAACTGGGTTTTAAAAAATATCTAATTTACAACTATTACTTAAAAGAGAAACAGGGCCGTATATGTAAAAAATTGACACTATTATGTACATTTGTGAGCTCCATGTCTAAGATTCATACTTATCAAAAAGAGAAGTAAGCCAGTGATTTTCTATTTTGTCCTATTACAAGGGTCTTAAATTCACAAAAATAGTGCCTTATATTTTGGGAGAGGGAAGAAGGGGGGGAAAAAACCCTCCTTATTTTGAAACTCCTCCTTACTATAATAAAAAAAGGTGTCTCCTCTTTTACCCATATCTTACCAGGGGTGCCTAGAAGATTGTGGTCTCTCATTAGCCTGTAATCTTCATCATTGAGTTCGTTAATAAACTGATAATAGGCTTCTTCTCTGTGGAGGCGCTCTTGCTGCCATCTTCTCTCACTTTCACGACGATCATGGGCTCGAGATGAGGCTTCTTCACTACCATCGTCCGATCTCGATCTAGACGGATTCATACTGAGATTCCTGGCTTTCTGTTCAAACAAGATGTACAAGATCCAGGCTGTTAGTCATGGACCACACAGAGCTTCGTGTTTTTGACTTACGGTCTCTTTACTTTCAGTTTAAATTTCGTCCTCTGCTCATATATTCCATATGCCAAATCTTGCAGTGAAGAACTCACACATGAAACGAAAAGCAGCTTCTAGGAGACAGAACACAACTGGACCTACTTCTTTGCTTAAAGCCACTACTTAAAGCAGACTGGATTTGGTTTTACCACGCATTTCTCATAGCTGAATACCAAAGTGCTCCTCTCATTTCTCTGCCTCCTTCACTCTCTGATAAAGTTGATCTAAAACCCTCACTGACAGTTCGAATATCTGGGTACTTCATGTTAGCATACAAAATACAAGCTGAATTATGCACTTTATGCATGATTTTAAATTGTTTTTTACTTCATAAGCACAGAGCTATTGGGAGGCTATCGTCTACCTTTATTTCCAGCAAAGGTATTCTCCCCCAAATAAAACTCACATATGTAATATTACCCTCCGTTGCACTTTCTTAGGTAAAAATAATTTGGCCTACTGTATCTACTGAACAGACTTGGCAGCTGGTCTCTTAAACCTAACGGGAAATGCCACACACTTGCTCGGAGGACTGTGAATGTGTATAAGGGCACCCTGTGCCTCCCCCATAGCAAACCTCATCCTCAGGCCTGGTTAGTCCCAGAGGTTTCTGAGTGCCCGTGAAACTTCCTGACCTTGCCTAGGCAAACCCTATTTTTTTTTTTTTTTTATTATACTCAAGTGTCATTCCTTAGAGGCTTACTTTTGCACAGAAAAGAAACCAGTGAGGAAAACTACTTGTTTCACAAATATCTTAGAATTTCTTACACGCATCTATTTAGCAAGTCAACGGCTCTCACCTGGGAAGGCACATCAAACTCACTTGAGGAAATTCTTAAAAATAAAGATGCCCTAGGGGCGCCTGGGTGGCTCAGTCGGTTAAGCGACCGCGACCGACTTCAACTCAGGTCATGACCTCATGGTCCGGGAGTTCGAGCCCCGCGTCGGGCTCTGTGCTAACAGCTCAGAGCCTGGAGCCTGTTTCAATTCTGTGTCTCCCTCTCTCTGACCCTCCCCGGTTCATGCTCTGTCTCTCTCTGTGTCAAAAATAAATAAACGTTAAAAAAAAATAAAAATTAAAATTAAAAAAAAAAATAAAGATGCCCTAGATCTCATCTCGAAGCCCAGATCAGAAGTTTCCAAGGTAGGGCCCAGGTCTACCTTTAAAAGCTAATTTGGGCGTGCTGTGGAAGGAAAGAAACTATTCCTTGACAATTTCTAGATGTCAAAAAAGGGTGTGTGTGATTACAGCACATGACATAATGGAGGCTGGAGGATCAAATAACTAGGTGACCAGAGAAGCAACGGCCGCGCCTCTGACTCAGTGTTTAATAAGCAAACTACTTTAAATACAAAGTAAATTAGTCTACAAGTCTGAACTACGTGTGAGTAAGCAATCCAGTTTCATGTACATGCTAACATTAAGTTCCAAATTTGGGGATTTTATTACAGTGACTGTTATGTCCTTTTTTAAAGGAAAGATTGAATGACACTACCCAATCAAAAGCAAATTAACGTTACTAAAAACCCAAGGTTTGTTTCCATTTTCAGAATAATCAGGACAAGGCCATCATTAGCAAAGAGCACGTGCGCTAGGGAGAGCAGTAATAAAATTTTTGTACTAAACATTTAAAAAATTTGAAACCCATCATAAAAACCAAGCTACCCTGATAATCACTCAAAACTTTAAGAGCTTCTCGGGGCGCCTGGGTGGCGCAGTCGGTTAAGTGTCCGACTTCAGCCAGGTCACGATCTCGCGGTCCGTGAGTTCGAGCCCCGCGTCGGGCTCGGGCTGACGGCTCGGGCTGACGGCTCGGAGCCTGGAGCCTGTTTCCGATTCTGTGTCTCCCTCTCTCTCTGCCCCTCCCCCGTTCATGCTCTGTCTCTCTCTCTGTCCCAAAAATAAATAAAAAACGTTGAAAAAAAACCCAAAAAACAAAACTTTAAGAGCTTCTTCTCGCAGGTAATTTTCTTGTACGATTAACCGCAACTAAACAAAGCGAATACCTTATTTTCCTTTCAACATGCTTTCAATGCACGCAGTGCTGTCCATCTTTCCATTGCTTGTGCTTTTTTGGAGCGCTGCCCATCTGGAGCAATAGGAGAGAACTGAATCGTTCAATAAATGGTCTCTTTGAAGGACGGGAATGGCTAACAAAGTCAAAGCTCTGCTGCAAAGTCAAAGCAAAACCTTCAGTGGACCCTTAGACGCTCGCCTAGAAAACCAGATCCCCCAAACAATTAGGTCATTAAAACCCCCCGCTAGGCCCTTGTCTCTCCCGCAACAGAAACTAGGCCTTCCCTCCTACACGGCCACAGCTCCTGGGATCACAACTCCCCTCTCAAAGGCCTTCCTTCCCACCCTGCTCCCATTCAGATGTTACCAGGGTCAGGTGTCTTCAGTTTACTTCTGAGCCTTCACTTTCTTGCCACCCCCCGCCCTCCGTCCCGCTACTGGTTCTTTTCCTGGCCGTTGCGACGCAAGCTCGCGCCGGGGTACGGTTCGCAGTACAGTAAACAAACTGGGCTCAGGGGCCCAACCAACCTCTTCCCCACGGAGCCTCAAGGAACGCTTCCCTTAGCGACCTGGATTCCCACAGGGAGGCAGGTGACAGACGTTGCATCTGAGCCAATCACCAGTTAGGGGCGGGCATTGAGAGAGCAGTTAACCAATCGGAGGAGAGACGGGGGCCAAGGGGGGCTTGCTTTCCTGAGCGTCTCCCGGAAGTAGTGGCCGACCCGGAGCCTTTCCCCGAGCTCACCTCGCCAGAAGCTGGGCAGTCCTCCTGCCCTGAGGAAAGTTCGCGGCGGGCGGCGCTCCTCTCGGGTCCTGGAAGGTTGTGACCGACGGGCGTGGGCGAGAGGGGCTTGTCTCCGGAGGCCGCTGCGCCCTCTAATCGTCTACTGAAGGGAGAAGTCGGAAGCCCGTGCAGCAGCTCGGGGTCGTCCAGATGACGGGGAGGCTCTAGAGGAGGGACACAGGCCCTGGCCCTTCTTTCCCCGCTGCCAGGTCCCTCCTCGGACACGCGCAGACGCTGCCCCGCCGGCTGGACGCTCGCTGGTGCGACTGGAAATTGTGTCCGGCGGGATCTAGGATGCTAGCGTTCCGCGCGTTCCGCCCCGTCAGGGCTCGCGGCCGGGACTGGTTGTCCCAGGGCCTCCTTCTAGAGTCCAAGTACTGGGCCGCTCAGCGCTCCTGCAGCCTTATAGTCCCAGGGACACATCCTGATTTCCACCCTTGGGAAGTAGTAGCACCTACTCTGCGCCCTGTTGTGGCTCGTTTAAGGAGCCTGGCTACAGATTGCAACCCAGCAGTCTGTTCTTGTCCCTTTACTGCCCCGGTAGCACGTAACTCATCAGCCAGGCTCTTCTCTTTATTGCTCACTGGCACCTGGAAACTACCAACCCCGATCATTCTAAAGTGCTTTTATCTGTGTTTCTTCACTTTCCTGCCAGGAATGCACTTGGAAACTCCCTGCATTCATGTCTCTAGCTTTAATGCTGAGATGTGACACTTACCCAAACTCACTTCACCGTTAATTAAGCCCTTGACTGGGACTCTGCCCAGCCTGGTGTAGGCTCCTTTCCTGACCTCCCTACCATCCAGAAGCCTTAACCATTGCACAGTGCTCACACTGCTATTATTCTTCATTCGTTTGTTCATTAACTCATTCATTCATTCCTGCCTTAACTTTTTCGAAAGTTTATTTAAAAAATATTTTTTTTAATGTTTATTTTTGAGACAGAGACAGACAGAACATGAACGGGGGAGGGACAGAGAGAGAGGGAGACACAGAATCGGAAGCAGGCTCCAGGCTCTGAGCCGGCAGCCCAGAGCCCGACGCGGGGCTCGAACTCTGGGACTTTGAGATGGTGACCTGAGCTGAAGTCGGACGCTTAACCGACTGAGGCACCCAGGCACCCTGAAAGTTTATTTATTTTGAGAGAGCGCACGTGTGCACAAGGGAGGGGCAGAGAGGGAGAGAGAGAATCCCAAGCAGGCTCTGCGCTGTCAGCGCAGAGCCTGCCTCCGGACTCGATCTTGAGAATGGTGAGATCATGACCTGAGCCAAAATCGAGGGTCAGATGCTCAACAGACTGACCCACCCAGGTGCCCCTTGCTTTAACTTTTGAGGAGCTAGCCTATCCCTACCATTAGGCTTAGTGCCTGTGAAGAAGATGTATAGTCTTAAGCATGGGTGAGTTATTGCTTTAGTAGGGGTAAATGGGCCAAGTCAAGAAAAAAATCATATTGTTACAGATACTAAAATGGAAATACATCAACAGCGACGTCTACCAGGCCCTTTGGGATATGTCTGCTGCATACCTCTATAGACTGATCTCTTCTTGGCATCCCAGAACTACTTGAAGTTCCTCAACAATCCTCTGGGAACTCCTAAGCAACACCCAAACCCACTTTTACCTAATTTCCTTTCCCAAGACCCAGATCATATCTCATCCTCAAGGCACTTTTTCTGAGACCTCTGAAGTAACACCCTCACTCCAGCATCCAGCCCAGTGTTCACACATAAAACTAGACACATGTCCCTTTGGGGGCTCCCGTAGCTCCCTCTGTATAACTCTACCTTAGCTTGTATTCATTTACTTAACAAATACTGGGTGCCATTGTGTATTAGGTGCTAGTGATAACATCAGGGAATAAGACAAGCAAGGTCCTCGCCCTCCTTGTCAGTGAAAAAGCCGCTGAGAAAATGTGATTATTTTCTGTTAAATTATAGGTCTCCTCCATCTAAGAGTCTAAAATCCTTAAATTTGAACAAATGGTTTTATTCACTTTTATATCCCAGAATTTAGTGTAGCCCCTGACACGCTGTCCTTCGCTTACTGCATGGATGAGCAGAGAAAAATGCGAACTTTCTGCAAACAGGATTACTGCATGTTAGTACAATGACCTCAGAAATTGTGAGTTCAAGTTGAAGAAAGCCACATGTAAGACATCCACAATTTAAGCAGAAGTCATTTTAAGTATCTGTATGAGTTTTAAAGAGTACTAATCCATCAAGTGCAAATACCTTCAAATGTTAAACTGGAAACACACACATATGTGTGTGTGCATGTGTGTGTGTGTATATATATATACACATATGTGTGTGTGTATGTGTGTGTATATATATATATATATATATATATATATATATATATATGACCTAAGAGTCAAAAAATGTAAAATCCTATCAAGTGCTTTAGCTGGTGGAAAGCTGCAGATTTTTGTGACCAAATGGGTAGTATATGTAACTTGAATCCAATACCTCACTTCAGTTTTTGTAGCCCAAGACAAAGTAACTCTAAAGGGAGACGCAATATGGTAATTGGGACAGAGAGATAAATCATTCTGGACACCTGCGTTCCAAGCCTCATACCCTGCCCAAATCTCTGGTCTAATGAATCTCTGTTTACCGGAATGGTACCTAGCCTCTTAGTGTGTATGCATCTTTTAAGTTCAGGACTTTTTACAATTAAGAATAAAAAGGTATTAAGAGAATTTAAACCATGACATTAAAAAGATCCTCTGTATATTTGGTGTCTTGAGTACTTACAATGGCAACCTTAATTAAAATTTAAAATGCAAAACTGAGTAGTTGAGTTAGACATCTAAGTTTCAGCTGAAATCTTGCTGAGTTTGTGGACAGCATTGGAACAGCTACGAGAAATCCAGATTCATCATACTCATTTTTATGATTAACTTTAAAAATTACTACTTAAGGATTCAGGAAGGCATTAAATGCAACAGTTGAAATACTTATGGAAGGAGCAGCTCTTACAGAACTAACCAAAGAGGAAAGCTGCCAATTTCAAGGTTGCTTCTGGAAGTCCTGAGTCAAGAAGGTACTGCAGCAGTTGCTACAGTACAGTGATCTGGAAGCCAACAGCCGAAAGCCTCTGTCACCACCACCATCGGTTACCTCTTAACATCAGCAAAGCCAGTAACCGGGTGCTGAATCACTACCGCAGAAGATCCTCCCCTCTCTACAACCCCTTCACCATCAAGAGAAACAGCCCAAGGGGGGTAGAAATACGGCCTCGGCTTTGGCTCAGTTTTCCACATCTTGGTGAATACATTTGAACTGGCAGAATGTAATTTGCATTAGAACTGTAGTCACAGGGAAGTCTGGGTAATGTCACTTTTAGCGTTCCAGCCTTTATGCAAGATGGTACATTAGCAGAAGGAAAGAATGGAGATTGAGGAAGGAAATCCAAAGCATCCAAAACTAGTCTCAACCTATCCAGTTAGGCCGGAGACTGTCTTGGGTCATGCCCCCTAGAAATAGAGTCTGAGACAAGAATTCCTGTTCAGGTGATGTATTAGGGAAGTACTCTCTGGAGAAGGGAAGTGAAGGAAGCAGGATTGGCCAGGAGGATAAAGAAATAAGAATGAACCTCAGCCAATCCCAAAAATTCACCAGCAGGTGTTGTCCAAGAAGGCCAACCTTTTTGTACCTCCATGCCATTGGATGAGGTCTGCAGGGGCAGGAGAACCGTTCTCTGGGGAAGGTGGCATCGTGAATTGTCATCCAACAGAGCAGCTGAAATATAGACGCACTAGCCTATGAAGTGGATTTGGGCAGAGCCCAAAGAGAATTCACTGTAGTCGGCCCTTTGCAATGCTTAGATCACTAACTTTTCACATTAAGTTACTCCATCCAAGCACGATTTTCCCAGACTTCTTATTTGTCACAATTTCTGGGAAATGTTATAAGAGGAGAGTAATAGGACAAACTAGTCTCCACTGCTGCCGCTGGTCTCAACGCCATAACTGATACTCCTTATCTCCACGTCCAACACCCTTTCTAGGTTCCCCTCCACCCCAGCTATCACTTCTGCTAGAATAGGTGGTTTGACTGATAGACTGACCCAGGCACTGTACCCTAGGAGGTTTAATACCCTGGTTATTATGCTGTGGTTGCTGTACTTACCTGTTTATAGTTACAGCCAGACATGGGAATACCAAGAAACACCCCAGTGGACTACCTGAGGCCAAGCACACTCTTCTCTGTCTCCATTATGTAGCGGCAGCCCCAATTCCTGCTGATTTGTCAGTCTTATGGCATTAGGAACCCAGAGTGACCAGAGAAGAAACATTGCTCTAAGTTTAGTGGGGCTCTTACAGTGTCCTCTGAAGGAAGCATCCCACGTCTGAGTATCAGGCTCTCTAGGCTAGCAGGGTCTCAAGTCACAGAGACAGGAAACACAAAGTCTCCAAATGGATCACTGGGAGCGATGGTGAGCAGGCCACTCCTAGTTTTATCCCTTGGTCTCTGGACCCATGTATTCTACCTACTAGGGACCCTTGACCCATGTTATGGCCATTGATTGAAGAAGTGTATTGCATCCTGAAGAATACCGATCCAACTCACGAGGTGTCGTTTCCAACCTGGAGCCTCAGCTATGCCTTCAACAGGCCATTGCTCCAGTCCATCAAGCCGACAGCTTCCAGCGGTGTGGTGTGTGGTATGTGTTACAACCAGGGGAGCCTCTGGTCAAGTGCCCGCCACCACACCATCTTGCTGTAAAGTGCGCCCCTTGGTCAGCGGCAGCATTTTGTGACGTCCTGTGTCAGAATATCAGACCTCCATCTGAGGCAGTATTCTGTCAGATTCCACGTCAGAGTCCTTGGATACTGTGCTGGATGAAGTGCTGTGGGCACGAAAAGCAGACCCACCCTTAGAACACACGTCAAACCTAGTCAGGATGAAATGTCACTGTTTCCATGTCGGAAGGGCTCAGTGCAATCAACTTGCCACCCAGCGGCTGTGTGGCCTTCTTAGAAGCTCAGTACTGGTCTCTGCTGCTGACAGGTCAGACATTTAGTGGTGGACTAACTATGTTGGCTTTGGAGAGAGAGTCCGAGTTGTTTGACCCATTCGTCCCTCCATCTCTGCCACCATGGCTTCTCCATCCACCGGCCTGCTGTGTCAGAACTCGGGTGACCCCTGATGTAGGCTGACCAACATCTGCTGGCCTACTCATCCTGCTTGAGTCAGCACCTCTTCTGCAGTGGACACTGTCTAATGGGCATTATTTGCCATAAAAACCCTCACACTCTGTGCTCTCCCGTGGATCCAGCCATCTGTCTCCTCTCCAGCCTTCCCCAATCTTTTTTCTTCCAGCCCCTGACCAATAAGCTAAGCTAACCTCTGTCACTGTAGAGTACCCCCTTACCCTGGCCACCTCTGTCTCCGAAGTCGATGACTGAATGCACTGCCTGAAACTCTGCCAACCGGGAAGATTTCCTTCTACCACTCTCTTTCAGAGCCGCCTCTGAGTGGGGCTAAATCACAGCAGCAGATATTTGCAGCTTGTATCCGGACCCAGGTGACCCATCCACGAACCAAGCTTGGGTTTTTCCTTCTGTG
The DNA here is from genome assembly GCF_018350215.1 of Panthera leo. NCBI lineage: Eukaryota > Metazoa > Chordata > Mammalia > Carnivora > Felidae > Panthera > Panthera leo. The sequence continues at coordinate 6,007,554 of NC_056679.1, forward strand.
TCAAATGGTCACAGGGGCCCCCTCGAGGCCATGACTATGTGTGGAGGGAGAAGCATTGGTTCAGCGGTGGTAGGTGACATGGGGATCTCAGCTACCTGTTATGCAGCTCACTACCTAATCCCAGATGCGTGAAATGGCTTACAGCCCACTGCCACTGCAACCCCTGATCTGCTGACACAGTAAATCCGGCAGAACCCAACTTACGATCACTTGGTGTCTCATTTTAGATGCTTAGTTTCTACGAGGGCCCACTAGCATGACAGGAGCTGTTTTTCAAATGCTGAATAATTCTGGGCTGCAGATGGCATGGCCTTGCTCCAGAGCCCTGGGGTCTGTGCTATGACTCGCCTATTGGGGCTTTCCAGAAGCACTAAGTGGCATTTTTCTCTACAACAGATACCTCTAGTACCATGGGATCTGCTGGCTCAAATGGCCCCAGTAGCAAGGCTGCTTGTGCCATGGGATGCTTCCTGAAAGGTAGCAACCTTCCAAGTCACTTGATAAATATATCCCCAAGTGCAGTGAATGTGCAAACCTACCGAGGCCTCTGAGCATTCTGCTGTTTTCTTCGCGGTGGAGATGCACAGTCCAATAACTTGCCCTGTGCTTCAGAGATGCTCCAGCATGCCTAGATCCCTGGACCCCCAAAACCTTCACTGATGGGGCAGGCCCCTGACCCTTTGTAGGCCTTATCTCCCACCTTCTGGAGCAAACGTATATTACCAAGACCCTCAGAGTCCTTGCCGCTTCTTGCTTCTAAGTTCCAAATAACACAGTATCATCGATGTAGCAGCCCAACATAATGTTCTGCTGGATGGACAGGTTGTCCGGGTCCCTTTGGACTATATTATGACAGAGAGAAGGATAATTAACATGTTCCTGGGGCAAGGGTATACCATATTCATGCCATGTGGATGCATACCGCTTCTGATCCTTCTTCCCGGTGAAAAACAGGAAAGAACACCCCTGCAGATTGATAACTGCATACATGTACCAAGGACGTATTAATATACTCTAGTAAAGATACAAAATCTGGCAAATCAGCTGCAATGGGGCCAACAATTGGTTAAGTTTGTGGTGTTCCACTGTCGTATGTCCTCATCTATCAAGCTTCTGCAAAGGTCAGACTGGCAAGTTAAATAAAGCTATGACAAGGAACACCATGCCTTCATTTTCAAAATCCTTGTGGGTGGTATGAATCTCTCCCATCCCCCCTGGCCTGCAATACAGCTTTTTAATTTACTATCTTGGTAAAAGAGAGGTGGTTTTAGGGACTGCTCCTTGGAGTTTCTTACTATAGTAGCTCAAGGAACCAATGTGAGGATTCTGCCAACAGCTAAGCATTCCAATTCTGATGATACATTTGGGAAGCAGAGAAATAACTGAGGCCATGGACTCAGCGGACCCAGTTTGAGATGGGCATGAGTCAGAGCTCCGGTCATTACCTGACTCCCTGTTGGCTCTTCCTTGTACGACTGCAACTTCTCTTTTAACTGGTTGGTTTTGAGTCTAAGAAATGATTCCAGTCTGGAGATTGCACAAGAGACCATGACTTTCTATTGTGGTGCCTGACCTCAACCTTCTGCTAGCCCATTATTAAGTAAGGGTTGTGTTCTATTTACATACATTTAGCACTATTCGTTCTCACTGCTCATCTCTCTTGCTCCTAGAAGCGCTCTGCGGAGTCCTCTCCGTGGATCCCTGAAGGTCAGGCCCCTGAAAGTCCAACTTGGCCACCCATCATGGTAATTAAATGGTTCTAATGGTTAAGTGCTTCTATGGCTCAGTGCCGTCACCTGGCCTCTGCTGTTCTGGAATTCTTTAATCCCCTTTGCTACCAGGAAGCCCAGGAATACTGTCTCTTATTATCAGCTTCAGCCTACAGAGAACAGTCTCTTAGTGATGCTGGTACCCCTTTCACCTGTGAATTTCTTATTGCCTTCGTTTTCTCTGGGAACTCTTGAGAAAAATAATCAGCTGGTGGGCTTTCTGATCTTCTGTAATAGATCCATCCTATCATGCTATTATGGATTGAATGTTTGTGTCCCCCCCCCCCCCCGCCCCGCCAATTCATATGTTGAAATCAAACCCACAGTGTGGGGTATTAGGAGGTGGAGCCTTTGGAAGATGATTAGGTAATGGGGGTGGAACCCTCATGAACGGGATTAGTTCCCTTTTAAGAGAAGGCTAGAGAGCTAGTTTGCTGTCTTTCTGCCACGCGAGGATACAAGAAGTTGAATTCTGCAACCCATAAGAGGGTCCACAGGACGCCTAGATGGCTCAGTCGGTTAAGCGTCTGGCTCTTGATTTCAGCTCAGGTCATGATCTCATAGGTCGTGAGTTTGAGCCCCACAACGGGATCTGCACTGACAGCACAGAGCCTGCTTGGGATTCTGTCTCCCTCTCTCTCTGCCCCTCCCCTGCTTGCTCTTTATCTCTTTCTAAAAATAAATAAAAATAAACTTAAAAAAAAAAAAAGAAGGTCCTCACTAGATCCCAACCATGCTGGCACCCTGATTTCAGACTTCCAGCCTCCAAAACTGTGGGGGAAATAAATATCTGTTTTTTTTAAATGTTTACTTTGTGAGAGAGAGAGCGTGTGTATGCCCGAGTGGGGGAGGGGCAGAGAGAGGAGAAAGAATCTGAAACAGGCTCTGTCCTGTCGGCACAGAGCCAGATGCGGGGCTCGAACCCACGAACCATGAGATTGTGACTTGAGCAGGAATCAAGAGCCATATGCTTAACCAACTAAACCACCCAGGGGGTTTCATGGGGAAATGCTCCTCTCTCTTGCTTTCTGGTCTACCCGCCTTGCTCCAGCACAATTGTGGTCCTCTCTGACACTTTCTCCCTGTTTTTGCTGGCGAAAAGTTATTTAGGTCCAATTGTTCTTTGGCTTATAACCCCTCTCTACGTACAGCATGACCGGCATGTCCCTAGTTGGGTTATGGTGAAAGGCGACCCCCAAGTTTTTGGTCTGGTATCCAAAAGTAGGCAGTGGAAAATCCTTGCCTTCATCTGAGATTCCTGAGTGGCAAGGCAAGGAAGGTGCTATCTTCTAGCAAGGGGCAAAGACCACTTCTGCAGGCCCATTAATTCAGGGGAGGGTGGGGGTTCACGGGCCGCACCTCCCGGGCAAAGAGATCCGTGTGCTTCAGGGTCCCACTCCCTCCCTCTCAGCGCCCTGCCTTAGGGCAGAACGGATCTGCCTTGACCGAGCATTCAGCCTTCCCTGCAGTGCTGCTGCATGTTAGACCTCCACCTGCCCCCCCTCAGCTCAGTCTGTTGTCGGCTGCAGGTGATGACATGACGGGCTCTTGAAATGCTGTCAGGAAGGCCCTCTGACTCTCACGCTTCACTTTTAAGTCACGACGAAGTGACTTGAGCCCGCCATCTTCTTTCCTTGGTACATGAGCGGTGCCCAGCGGTGGCCATCCACTTGCACAGCCCTTAGAATGACCACTTCCTCCATATCCCTCAACTGCCAGGCAACCAGCCCCTGCGTTCTCTTCCGCCTGTGGCACACACCAACTCTCCTCAGGTGAAGGGCTTAGCAGCCGCACCGTTTCCCATGCCAGGGCTGTCAAGACTCCACCGAGGGCTTTGTGGCCCGTCGCCCAGCAAATGATCCAGCTCCGAAAGTTCATCCTTGCTTCCTGGGGTTCCTCCAGGGATGCACTATCTTTGCTCGGACTCCCCAGACACAGAGCCTGAGTCAGTGATTTACTGACGGAGGATTCTTCAGCAAAAATCTTTCAGTAGCGAGGGAAGAAGAGGAGGGGGGAAAGCTGAGCAAAGGTTGGCTAACGTCTAACGGAGCGTGGTTCTTTGATTTGGGAAAGAAAATCAATCCGATCTCCCTCTGCGTGGCTAACTCTTTTAGGGCTCATTAGCGCTGGCATCTCTACTTCTGGAGAAGATTCAGTGGCCTTGACTTTGGTTAGGTCTTCTTTCTGTGTGACCTTCTCGTAACTCCTGGTAACCAGGGTCTTTCACTTACCACCTGATATAATTGTCTTCCTATTTGAGGAAGAGAAAGAGAAGTGTTTTCCAAAACGCCTATGTTACTCCTCTCTCTGAGGGTCTTAATATGCCTTAGGGTGAGGGGAGAGGTAGGTAAGGATAGGGATAGGTATATAGTTTACATAACTCCTGTTATACATACAGATAATTCGGATATATTTATAGCTCTACCCTGAATCCCTTAATATCCACTAGCCCAGTGGTTCTCAATTCTGGCTACAATTAGAATCCTCTAAGGAGCTATTAAAATTTTTGGCACGTGGGCCTGCCCGCCAAAATATTCAGATTTACTTGGTCTAGGATTGGACCTGGGTGTCAGTGATTTTTTTTTTAAAGCTCTCAGATTATCCTAATGTACAGTTAGGATTGAGAAGCACTGAACTAGATTGTGAGGTGCATGGGGCAGGCGTATGGTCCTATTCCTCTAGACATTTCCAGGGTCTACCTCGGTATCTGTGGAAGGCATCCAATGATATCGAATAAATGATGGGGCGCCTGGGTGGCTCAGTCAGTTAAACATCCGACTCTTGATTTCAGCTCAGGTTATAATCTCACAGTTTGTGAGCTCAAGCCCTGCGTCAGGCCCTGAGCTGGCCGTGTGGAGCCTGCTTGAGATTCTCTCTCCCTCTCTCTCTGCCCCTGCCTGCCTGCTCTCGCTCTTTTTCTCTCTCTCAAAGTAAATAAACTTAAAAAAGGATTTAAATAATATCCAATGAATGAATGAAAAAAAGTAGAGAGAGAAATGCAATCTCTTCCTTGTTTGTAAACAAACATACATACACGGACATTTAACAATATTAAATCACATTTGTAAATAAGCTTGACCTGGGGCGCCTGGTGGCTCAGTTGGTTAAGCATCTGACTTTTTTTTTTTCTTTTTTTTTTAATTTTTTTTTTTTAATGTTTATTTATTTTGAGACAGAGAGAGACACAGCATGAGCAGGGAAGGGGCAGAGAGAGCGAGGGAGACACAGAATGTGAAGCAGGCTCCAGGCTCTGAGCTGTCAGCACAGAGCCCGACTCGGGGCTCAAACTCACGAACCGTGAGATCATGACCTGAGCCGAAGTCGGACGCTTAACTGACTGAGCCACCCAGGCGCCCCAAGCATCTGACTCTTGATTTCGGTTCAGGTCATGACTCCCAGTTGGTGGGTTTGAGTCCTGTGTGGGGCTCTGCCCTAACCATGTGGAGCCTGCCTCGGATTCTTTCTTTCCTTCTGTCTGCCCCTCCCCTGCTCGTGCGCTCTCTCTCTCTCTCTCTCTCTCTGTGTCTCTCAAAATAAATAAACTTAAAAAAAAAAAAAAAGTTGACCGAAGCAAACTTTCTGTTCTGATTGTTACAGATATTCCCGGAAGAGGTTAAAAGTCACCACATTGTGCCCAGACTCAAAAAAAGACAGTTTTGGCAAATGAGTGGAAGATTAAAGCATATCTATTTTTCTGGAAGAGGCAAGGGAACAGGGATGGACGAGTTCATAAGAAGGTCAACGTCAGTGGGGAAGGAAATAAACATTTATGAGTACCCACCATGTTCCAGACACTATACCAGCTGTTTTCATGGCAGCCAAAAGGGCACAGAGGACCATAGGAGCTCAGTAAATATTGTCGGAGGACTGAGTACTGATGGAGCAGAGAGAGGGTGGGTGAGTGGAGGAATCACTCCGTGTAAGAAATAGCCCACATATGCCCCATTGAGAACTGTCTTTCTAAAATATGAAGGACATCATATCTGGAAAGAACGACAATGAACTGGGCTGGGAACGAGAACAGGAGAAGAGAACTTAAATCTGGAAGTGCTGGAAATTCATTTCAATAATCACTGTTTATGATTCAGAATGCGTATTCCAGAGAAATCATGCAGGGTAATTCCCAGCCTAGCCCCAAAATACACATTTAATCTGCAGTGGATGTAAATTATTAATTGTCCAAATATGGGTTTTAAATTTTGTTTAATGTTTATTTATTTTTGAGACACAGAGAGAGCACGAGCAGGGGAGGGACAGAGAGAGGGAGACACAGAATCCGAAGCAGGCTCCAGGCTCCGAGCTGCCAGCACAGAGCCCCATGAGGGCTCGAACTCACGGATGGTGAGATCATGCCCTGAAGCCAAAGTCAGATGCTCAACCAAATGAGCCACCCAGGCGCCCTTAAGTGTGGGTTTTACTTCCTGTGATCAGCTGCACGTACTATAAAGTACTGCAGGGATGGGAGCAGGGAGATGACGAGGATTTTCTGACAGTCACTTAGAAATGAAGTTTCTGGGGTGCCTGGGGGGCTCAGTCGTTCTGACACTGGCTCAGGTCATGATCTCACAGTTTGAGAGTTCGAGCCCACTTCAGATTTTCTATTCCTCCCTCTCTCTGTCCCTCCCCCCGCACGCTCTCTCACTCTCAGAAATACATAAAACATTACAAAAATTTTTTTAAAAAAGAAACGAAGTTTCTAATCTACAAATTATGTTTGAAAATTTGTAAATTGCTGATCAGAACTTAAAACTCATTTCATCAAAAAAAAAAAAGTATCCATGGTGGTTTCGTTTCTGTCTAGCCCACAAAGCTTAACTTGGTTGAAATTAACTTTTTTAAAAATTTAATTTGATCCTCCTACTGTCCTTGCCCTTTGAGTTTGTTCTTTTTTCAGTTCCTTCTCTTATTATCTGTGTGAACTTGGGCAAATTACTTAATCTCTATATGCCTCTGTGTCCTAATCTGTAAAATGACAACCATAGGACCTACCTAATTCTGGGGGTTAAGTGAGTTAATACCTGGCACATAGAAAATATTCAATAAATAATAGCTATTTCCTTTTTTACTTTTTAAAGTTTATTTAATTATTTTTGAGAGAGTGTGCACGCGCATGCACACACAAGTGGAGGGGAAGGGCAGAGAGAGAGAGAGAGAGAGAGAGAGAGGAAAGAGAGAATTCCGAGCAGGCTCCAGGTACAATGTTAGTGTGGAGCCCAGTCAGATGCAGGGCTGGAATTCTAGAACTGTGAGATCATGACCTGAGCCAAAATCAAGAGTTGGATGCTTCACCCAACTGAGCCACCCATGGGCCCCAATAATAGCTATTTCTGTTGTGTTATTGTCTGTCTCTGGTTGGCTATCCTCCCCCTACCCCCGCAGAAAGGCAAAGCCTTAGACAAGGATTCATTTTAAAACACTTTACTTAGGAAGTGTTCCCTGGAAAAACCAATAAGGGAATAGGGGAGTGGAACTGGGAAGGAAAGGAGCTTAAGTAAGGGATGCAAGGTCAACTTTGACCTAAATTCATAGAGGGCACAGGACACAGTGCAGGTCCCCCCAGTTGTCCCCGTCAGAGGCTATGAGAGCTAGAGTATTCATACTTGTACCTATAGTTATTAACTGAAGATGGGGGTGGCTTATTTCCGGGTACTTCAGCTTTGCCTGTGAAAGCAAGGTGGGTTCCAGTAGCCTAAAGGTAGCCCTGAGTCAGTGCTCTGAAAGGATATGGTTACCGGCTTGACTTGGCATCTGTTACAACAACATCATCATCATCACCTCCCATAAGATACGCAATGGTATATAGTATAAAAGGCATTGTGTCATGTTCTAAGGATAAAGAACAGTCCTTGTCCTTTCACGCCCTTGAATTCTTCTGAAGACACAGGATAAATACACAAAGGTAAGAGATGTATATATGCAAAATGCCAAGTAAGTGTAGGCAAGGTACTTGCTCTGAGTGTATTGGCTCATAGGAAGGAAAGATGCCAGGAGTACCTGAGTTGGATCTCACAGAGTGGGTAGGGTTTAGACAAGTACAGAAAAGAAGGCGGGGGGGGGGGTGTTGCTGGGGAAAAGAGTGGAATGATGAATGTTTTAGGAAGAATCAATAAACTGTTCTAATGTGGTAGTTCTCAACCCTAAATGCTCATTAGAATCACCAGGGAGCTTTAAAAGTCCCAATGCCCAGCGGTAGCCCAGATCAATTACGTCGGAATTGCTGGGGTGATTCCTCAGGTATTTCCAATGGCCACCCAGAGCTGAGAACCACTGTTTTAAATTGGCTAGGAAGCAGCTTCGGAGGAACTGACTAGGAACTACACTAGAGATACGGAAGAGCTCAGATTGTAGAAATTTTAGCTATTTGGAGCCAATGATTTTAATCTCATTCTAACATTTCTATTGCAAGCTGCCTTCCAGCATTTTCCTAAGTGAGGCAAAAGTAAATAGAGAGTCTGGAATATTAGATGAAGGAGTTTGAACTTTATGCTGTAGGCAATGAAAGGTCACACAGGGTCCTTGAAGATTTTTGAGCACGAGAATGATGTAAATGAAACAACATTTTAAAATTTAAACAGGATGTAGAGTTTGGAGGCAAGCAGGACAATGCCTGATGGAACTTGACCTTGGCTGGTAGGGGGAAGGGCTACCAACAGAGAGAAAAAGTTCCAGAGGTTCTGAGCGTGAAGTTGCACGGAAACAAATAGCTGTGGGTATCAGGTATCGAGTGGTGGCAGAGGTGACCCGACCACATTTGTGTGTGAGAAAGGGAGCTATGCAGTTCACAGGAGATCCATGTTTGTACAGGAACCAGCCAGAAAAAACTTGGCTCTTCCGGTGATTGGGCCTGAGTAACAGTCCAGCTAGCTAAAGGGTGAAGCATATTGGAAGGAGAAGCCAGAAGAGTAATTTAAGCCTTGAAAAACTGAACATAAAATGAAACTGTGCTCCTATAGATTACTTGCTATACTGTTGCGTAGCAAAATGTATTGTGAACTGAAAAAACAGAAAGTAATATGCTTATTCCAAGAGAAAAGGGGTCCCAAAGAAGAAAAAAGGACAAGGGTATAATACTGTTTGCCAATGTAAAGAGGTAAATTTTCCTTAATACTTAATAGAACACAAGAGCAGAATTCATCATCAACAAATGGGAGAGATTTTCAGTTTGGGATGCCCTTACCAGTAACCGTGATAGGAATCTGTTAGCCAAGAAAAGAAGAAATCATTTTTAACCTGGTATTCATATGATTTCTTCAGCTGTCTGTTTTAGCTACTATACCTGCATATTAAAGAAGCAAGGAATGAGGGTGTTTACTTTTTAAATTATCCTGCAAAAAATTAAGTTAAAGATTTTCACGCTAGTGCTATGCTATAAAAGGGGAAATCCTGTTCTCATTTTCCTCCTTCCCCAGCTTAAATGTCATGGTCTGTCATTTTAACTATGCTATTGCCAATAATTCCAACCTCTGTCGCCTCATCTTTTCATTAAACCCAGCTGGCGAGGCTCTAACCCTGGATGAATCTAACATCTGTCTTTGCCAGGCCTCCACCTGGGCTGTTGAGTGCTGGTGATGAAAATCTCACAACAGGGCAGATGGATATTGATATAAATGCATGGCTGTGCCTGCAAGGGGACCCGCGACATGGGCTAGAAGTCCCGCGATGATATCCTGCCAGCTCTCTCTCTCATTCTGCCCAAAGCTTGTTTTAAACCCGTAGCCTTTTCAGACATGAAGGGATACCACTGCTTTCTCCTTCCACGCCTGTCCCCTCACTCAGAGTCCAACTTTTCTTGTACCTTCTCTAGAAAACCAAAGCCATTTGAAAAGGAATAGCTTCAACTTTTACCAAATCCACAGTCACATGTATCCATGAAATATCTGCAGGACATGGCCACAATATTTTGCTCTCCCCATTACTGAGAACTGAGTCTACTTGTGGACTCTTCGAATCTGGGCCGGTCTTGTATCTAGCTTTAGCCTAAACTTGTTCCTCTCAAAGTCTTTCTCATCTCAGTAACTGGCATCATCTTCAGGAGTCGTCTTGATTCCTTGTGTTTCCTTACCTCCCATCCAACAGAGCAGCAAGTCCCCTGCCTCCCTGTCTGTCTGTTCTTCAATCTTGTCTCCTGGAATCCATTGTTAACATACTAGCCAGGATATTCCTTTTAAAGTATAGATCACATCTGGCCACTCCCTTCCTTACAACTTTCCAATGGCTTTCTCTTGCCCTAAAAATAAAATCCAAGCCTCTTTTCTATGGTCTTACAAGGACCTGTATGATCTGGTCCCTTCCTACCTCTTTGCCTTCATCTCACACAACGCCCCCTGCCCTTCCTCCTGACAATTCTATCACACATGACTTCTATCCCAGCTTAAAGCCTTTGCACTTGCTGCACACCATCTATCCACCTGGACCACCCTGATCTCTCACCTTAGCAGGATTTTCTCCTCATCATTCAGGTCTCCCTTAAGCATCATCTCAGAGAATCCTTGGCCATCCACCCAATCCGAAGGACTCTCCTCTGGGCTCACTTTCCATCGCATTGCTTTGTTTTATATCCTTCCTGGTACTTAGAACTTTCTCCCTTCTGTGAGCTGCCCACTCGCTTCTTCTTCATCACTCTGAATGAAGAAGCTCTCATATTCTTATATGACACTGCCCCTAAGCGTAACACTTCATTGGTCTAGGACGGGCCCCCCAGCTGAGCTGGACCAGAGCCTTTCCTGTGATTTTTAGAACTGGAGTTGAGAAACACAGTCAATTCTTCTCTCATGACAGGCGTCTGATACAAAATTCAGCAACTGTGAGTGGTCACGTTTCCAGTCATGTGGAAATGAGTCTATAAGAACAAATGACATTCACATGATGAAGGGGAGAAAGAACGTTATTTTTGAAAGTGCTTTTTGGTTCTGGTTGTTTCCAAGGTTTAAATTATATTTTGGATGTGTTTAGAGTTAATTGAGAAATTTCGCATTAATATTTTCTTTGAAAAAAGTTAAAAGGCTAGAGTGTTGATTGATCTAACTTGTTCTTTCTTGTCTCTAACACTACTCAAATGTAGATGTTTAAGATGTGCTTTTGATGATACAGATGATGAACATTCCACCTGCAGAATGGAAGGTTGGATATTTTCTGTTTAAAGCACACTTTAATATTGAGTGAGAAAACAATTAAAAGTTGTAGAGACGAGAAGTGATCAATTCTGAAAAGACACACTTGGGCGTTTCCATTAATACATCATGATATATCATATATAGCACTAAATTCTTTTGCACATTACAAAAAAAATACATGTTCAGAGGCAAGGCTGGGGCAAGATGTTAAATGTTTTCAAATGACTACCCCCCTCCCCACACACCTTAAGGTCCATTTGAACCTTTAGAGAAATCAATCCAATAAAACACATTGCAATTAAATACCATTATGCAAATTATGTTCTGGGCACTTTAGGAGATACAGTGATGAATAAGTCAGAGACTCAGTCATTAAGGTGTTTATTAAAGGACAGATTTTTTTTTTTAATTTCCCTTCACCTCTTTTATTTTATTTTTTTAATGTTTTTATTTATTTTTGAGACAGAGAGAGACAGATCATGAGCAGGGGAGGGGCAGAGAGAGGGAGACATAGAATCTGAAGCGGGCTCCAGGCGCTGAGCTGTCAGCACAGAGCCCGAGGCGGGGCTCAAACTCACAGACTGAGATCATGACCTGAGCTGAAGTCGGACACTTAACCGACTGAGCCACCCAGGCGCCCCAAAAGGACAGATTTTTTTTAAGTACATAAATGACTAAAATACAAAGTAGCTGGGATGTTTCTACACAAGTTACACATAAAGTATAATGGTGCCAACGGTAGGAGGAGTTCATGGTTTAAAAAAGAAAAAAAAAAGGTCATTTTCAGGTGTAAGGACCAGGAAAAGTTTCATGACTAAGTTAGGCATTTAAGCTGCACCTCGGAGGATGGGTAGGGCTGCAAAGGTCAGAGATGGTATGAGGAAGCATCCAGCCTTTGAGAACAGGCCAGACAAAGGCATATTTGGCACAAGTATGAAGGACAATGTGCAGCTAATGACGGCCTGAACTCCTAGGATTGGCAGTAAAACAACAGAATGTCTGTCTACTGGCATTGCTATTCACTGCAATTGGGAGGTACAGGGCACAGTATGATAATTTTCAGAAATTTTAAGTTTGAGATGACAGCAGAATATCCCCTCAGGCTGAGCAGGAGGCAGTTGAAATGTGGGGCTGGTGTTTGGGAGGCATGTTAAGACTGGAGATGCTAAATTTAGGATGTAAATAAAACCACATTTATGAAAAGCATGAGCATTATTTGCACATTGTTTGGAACATGGACCAACAAAGGTCATAGACTCTGCTACATCATGATCTCCAGTGACAGTCTAGGGTCGTGTGGCATCAGTATAACCTGAAATTGAAAATCAAATGGAAACGACAGCTCCATGCTCTTGATATGTTCAATTCATTTAAATAACAAATATGAACCCTCATCCTTTGATCCACAGGAAATCCATTCTAAAAACAGAGTGTATTCTTCAAGTTTTTGGAATCCTAACACGTGCCAGGTTCTTCCTAGCTCGTTGCTTTGGCCCCTTCCTGTCTTTCCTAATTGAGTCTCAGGCTGCTGCCCTTTCCATTGTCTCCAAGCATGGACACAAGTAAGGCCAGGCTGATAGCCTGGTGATGACAGAAGGGAAATACCACACAGAAAAGAAAAACCTAAAATTGGATATTAGATATTACTGCTCCTAACACATTAGCCAAGCTCTCCCCAAAAGGCACTGATGTCTATCTCTTCCTTAGCTCCCCATCCTGATGCCGTGTTCAGGGGTCTGCTTACCTCAAACCACCACATTCTTCCAACCTGGAGTTTGGACCCCCAACTTTCACCCTAGCTTTGCAGAGAGAAGCAGGCCTTTCTCTGCCCTGGTCCAAACCTGGCTTCCTTTCCTATCCCAGCATTACTGATAGTAAGAATACTGTCAGTTAGCTTGACTATAGTAATCATTTCACTAGTCATGTACACACACACACACACACACACACACACACACACACACACATATCCTGTTGTACCTCTTAAAACTGTACAATTTTTATTTAGAAAAATTCGGTCTCTTCAGGGAGAATTCATACCTTCAGCCATAGGGTGGATCGAGTCAAAATAGTAGTCAGAAGTACATTTTAAGAAGTCTGGGACCGTCAGGGTTTGGACAGTCATATGCAAGTGAGGCAGGGTGGGGGCACCCACAGTACAGAGCCAAGTCCAATCCTATGCTTCCTCCACTGTGGCGGTTTGATTTGTCAAGATCTATGAGTAACTACCTGAACAAAAAGGCACATCCCTCAAGCAATACAAATCTATTTTTCTAGAAGAGTCTATTCTAAATCCGTATCTGGGAAAAACATTGAGTTCTTTAACTCTGCAAAGGAACAGTCCTGCTAGAGAATCACCCACTATATATCACTGAATAGAACATGTAACCTCCTCTAAGTTAGGGCCTTTTAGAGCTCCATTTCACAAAGAGAGAAACTGATGGTTCAACGGCACACCAGTAATAAACAGCTGAGCAGGATTCAAACCTAGGCTCACCTAACCAGTCAGTGTACTTAAACATTAAATAATATTTAATGCGCTAGGTAAAAACAACTTCAATTTAACCAGTGGTGAAGTCACAATTTTATCCGAAGAAATTTATATAAGAGAAGAGCCCCTCTGAGGATTTTTCAAATGGTATCATTGTCATCATCTATCTGTACATGGATTTTTTTAAACTTAAAAAAATGTTTTAATTAATTAATTTATTTATTTATTGAGAGACAGAGACAGAGCATGAGCAGAGGAAGGGCAGATATAGAGGGAGACACAGAATCCAAAGGAGCCTTCATGCTCTGAGTTATCAGCATAGAGCCCAATGCGGGGCTCAAATCCACAGACGTGAGATCATGACCTGAGCGGAAGCCAGATGCTCAACTGACTGAGACACCCAGGTGTCCTTGTACATGGATATTTTTAACATAAATACGGTTACTCATTAATTCAACAAATGTTTACTGTGCACCATACTCAAAGCATATTACTAGGTATTATGGAAGATGCAAATATGATTTCCTATAGGCATTTATAATCTAGCAAAAGAAAAATAAAACATAATTTGATGACTACCACAAGAAAGGCAAGAAAAAAAAAGGGTTATGGGGGTTTGAAAGTGGGAGAGATTATATGTCCTTTGGGGAGTGGGGAGCTTTAGTGGAAATAGTAGCAATTGGAAAATGTAAAATAAATACAAACCTACAATTAATAAAAAATTAAAGACACACATCCAAATAAGACGGATTAGACAAAATGAGAGATTATTATCAAGATACTGGGACCCCTTCAGCTGGCACCTTTCCTACCTTAAAATTATCAACAAATTAGTTTCAATGAATCTAGATCCGTTGTTGTAATCATGGCTCAAATGTGCTGTTCTTATAGACAGAGGTGCAGAAGGCCACACTCAAAATAATGTCCCCTCTCAATGGATGGGAAGCATTTAGATAGTCATCTTTCTCAATAGTAAAACTATTCAGGAGTAGCATGGCCACTGGTCATTGATTCATTTTTATTGATGTTTGTAATGTGGGTCAATATGTTGATATCGTTGTGCAGCCCTTATCAGATTGTGAACGACAAGAATACACCAAGTCTGTGAGCTGTTTACAAATATATAGACTTTTTTCGATAATGATAATGCCCTTTAACATCTGGAGTTCGGAAGCGGCGCAAACTGTGATTCCAACTGCAAACTAGCCTCCCTCGCACATAAATTTCTCTGGTTAAGTTTACGGTCCAAATCACACTCTAGCGATATTGCTGTAAAAAAAGACAAGAAAAGAAAAGAAAAAGGAAAAGGTAAAAAAAAAAAAAAATCCCTCTAAGCGATTGAAACTAATCTCTCCTTGGACTACTAATCCCATCATGCAACGCTCCCGTATTACCACTGTGCGGGGTGGAGTCGTCGAAGGGGCGGCAACGACGGTGGCCTGTGCATTCTGGGCAATGTAGTCTGGGGCTCTGGCCGCCGTCAGGACAATCCACGTGGTGCTTCTGGCGGCAGCTTTGGGCAGTGGCTACCCTGCTTCCTCCACCGGATCCTCGAGGTGCGGGCCGCGGCGGGGCCGGCCTGGCGCCGCGGAGCAGGCTGCAGGGAGGCCCGGAGGCAGCCCGAGACTTCGCGACGTTTTTGCGACAGCTGTGGCCGTGTTCCGCGAGTTCCCTCCCTCCTCCTCTCTCTGAGGAGGTACCGGCTGTTGTGCGGCGCTGCCTTTCTGTTTGAGTGTATGGGTGAGAGAGTGAGTGAGTGAGTGTGAGCGTGTGTGAGAGAGAGGGTGAGGCGTGAGTGCGAGTGTAAGAGGAGGAGAGCCCGCCGCGGCCGCCCCGCCGCTCCCCGCAGCGGGAGCAGAACGCGCGGCAGGAGAGAGCAGGAGAGCCGGCGCCCCGGGAGCCCGCGGGGACAAGGGCAGAGACGCCGCTCCCCACCCCCAGCCGTCGTCCCTCTGCTCTCCTTCGCCCGGGGGAACCTCCCCGTCCCCCCACCCCCTCGGCCGGCCTCTGCCCCGCCGTCCCCCTGGATGTCCCCCGCGCTCTTGCGGGGCCTCCTCCTGCTCTTGCCGCATCAGTCGGGCTGGTGCTGCGGCCGCCGGGCGTAGAGCGGGCGGGTTCCCGGGGGCTGCGGCTGCCGGTGCTTCCCCGGTCCCCACCCCTGTCCCCCGGCCCCCCGACCCAGCTCCCCGGCCCCGGAGGCTGTGACAATGGACTATGACTTTAAAGTGAAGCTGAGCAGCGAGCGGGAGCGGGTCGAGGACCTGTTTGAATACGAGGGCTGCAAAGTTGGCCGAGGCACTTATGGTCACGTCTACAAAGCCAAGAGGAAAGATGGGTGAGTGTTTGTGTCTGTGCCGGTGTCCGCGCTGGGCGGCGCTCCCGCAGGCCGAGGCAGGTAGCCCGGAGGGAGAGTGGGGCGCCGGCGCGCCGGTCTCCCACTTCCTTGACACCCGAATCTGGCCCTGCCAGCCGGGTTTGGGGAGGAAGTGGTGTACTAGGGATCCAAGCCCACACGAAATCCTGCCTGTGTATTCTACTTCGGTGGCTAATAGGGAAAAAGAGCTGCTACTCCGTGGGCTGTATACTTTTCAAGGGTTTCGGTTCTAGATTGAAAAAAAAAAAAAAATCGTAGTAAAACGTCAGTTTAAATGGTTTTCGGGGGGAGGGGTCCATTTATTCTGGGAACCTTCGGGGGGATTTCCTCGCCCGCCTCTGGAGTGACATCCATCAGTCTGGAAGGGAAGCTGTGATCCTTTCCTCCACCAGTTTGTGATTGATTTATTACCAAATTTGGGTTTTATTTGGGAGAAAGAAAGCAGCAAGTAAATGTGATGCTGAAGAGTTCTTCATAGGGATCGTCTGTAACCTCAATGTAGCAATTGTTATTTAGATACCATTAACCTGTGAGTTTTACATAGAACAATGGGGGTTTGGTGCAGGGTGGGTGGTGGGGAAAAAGGCAAGGGACTAATAGGGGCTATCGTGTTCAGGCCTGTTCCCCCAAAATTTAGCTGTTGGCAATAAGCTGTAAATCGTCTCTTTGCTTTAAATATTTTCCCCTACGAATAACTCAATTAAGTCTATGGCTGGTAATGCTCCCAATTTAGTTTCTTAAACAGGCATGTGAAGTGTTCATTTTTCCTTTGTCAGTAGATGAATGTCGTGTAATATTGACAAAAGAGAAGGCAATTCTTAGTTGAGGGGAAAATATATTTTATTAACTCCTTGTTTTCCTCTTGTACAAACGTTATGTTGATGTTGTCTATTGCCTTTGACACTATAGAAAATTGCGGGAGAAATCATGTCAGAGTTTATTATATAATCTTTAGATATCAGTATAAACAAAGTAGCTTTACTCGAATATCAATGTTAATTTGATAGCTGCTGTTTTAACATTTAAAAGAATTGCTTTCCTACCCCCCCCCCCCCCTCCGAATTAGGTAAGAGGGTTTGTTCAGAACTATATTAGCACTAAAAAAAAGAAACCGTTGATAAAGCTGAAGTAAGTTGGGGGAGCCATATTTATAAATACTTTAATATTCTGGATATTAGAAAAGGAAGTGTATTTTTTTCTTAGATTGACTGAGGTATCTTTCTCAAATAACTTAAAAGGGACTCTTAAAGGAAGATGGTGATTCTAATTAATTTGGTATGTGCATTTCAGTGCTTATATGAGCAGTTAAAGCAGTACAGATATCTGCAAAAGATAGGGATTTGAAAACTTGATACTCTGGTGTGCTGCATGTATTTAAAAGTACTTCTTAGTGGAATGGATAATCTGGTGACATTTGAGAAATCTGCATCTGGAGATACCTACCTACTGTTGACTCTGCTTATATTTTTCATCCAAGTATTGTTTAATAATATACTTTAAAAATTATCTTTCTCATATAATATTTTTCAAAAGCCTTAAACCATTTCTCTTTCCCCCAATATTATGTAATTTGGGGCATATTCAGAAAACTCCCAATGCCATGAGATTACACATAGTAGTACATTTGACCAGTCTGTCATCTGCTTTGTAAAATTCTGGTGACTCTAAATTATTTTTAATCTCTCTGAGAGAAGCCAGTTCTATTTCCATAAATTACTGATTGAAGCTAATAAAATATATAAATTTATTAACTTTGGTTTTTTATTTTATTTAAAAACTATGGTATTGTTTAGTGGCAGGAGGTGCTTTTAACCACATTTTATATCTCATAGTTAGGTTTTAATTTAGACTAAATAATTTTAGAAGAATTAATACAATTTAAAAATAGCTAAATGTACAGCACGTAAACATTTCTTAGTCATTTGTGATAGCTGAAAATTACCATTGCATTTTGGAAAAAAAAAAAACTTTATAATTTTGGGGCTTGTTTTCCAGCAGCCTTTAATGATTTTGTTTATAGGATGAACTTCGAAAAAATTTAAAAAGGATCAAATGTCAAGAGAGTTTTAAAATTACTTAAGACAGTTTTTGTTTTCCAGAGGGAATATTTTTGGTTTGGCTTCTCACAGCCTCATCACTCGAGTGAAATATAGCATTGTATTTATGAGGTTCTTTTGATCTTATGTCAGTGAAATGTAATTTAATGCATTTTAGTCCTGGTAAAATAAAATTTGTGGCTGTTTAATCTTTTGTAAAAAGATGATGACGAAATAATTTGTTTCTAGTATTGATTTACTTTCAAATTAAATTATACATTCTGTAACTGAAATTTCAGAGTACTCTAGGAACGCAGACAATAACACCTTCAAAGAGAATCCTGAGATGTACAATGAAGTGGGTTTTGTTTAGACCTATTTGTCTATTAGAACGAACGCACATAAATGTATCTTTTCAGTCTTCCAGCAAGCATCACAGAATATGAGCACGTAGTAAAAGAATTCAGACTGGAGGTGTTAGCTTCTTAAATTATTAAGTTTTAGGAAATAAAACAGCTCATAAGGTCATTCCTTTGACTCAAAGAATTATTAATACTATCCTGCTAGTCTACCACACTTAAGATAAACTCAGCATTTTAAGGAATGTGGGGAAGGAGGAAATACTTTATTTGAAGCATGATTATATATATGGAAAAAGGGCCTTTTGTAATTGTGTTAATTTCAGATTCTAATAGAGTTAAAGCATAAATGCACAATAAATCTTGGAAATAATTTGTTCTCACTGTCACCATAAATGAGATAGTGTCCTTTGTGTCTGAACACCAAAAGGGTACTCAGTAGGAAGCAGGGAGATTCATTTTCTTTCTGAGTCAGTTGCATTTCCTCTTTGTACAATTTAGGCAACCAAACTCATTTTGTTCGAAAGAATGGAAAAGTGTGAGAAGACAAGACAGTTTGTGTTTTTAAATTCTAAACTCTCATTACAGGGACTGGACATTTCTAGCATTTAAAAATCAATTTGAGGTAAGAGTTTGATCTCTAAAAAAGAAAAGCAAAAGCAGTTTTCTTGAACAGGGTTCTTAATTTGCTGTACTCTGTGTTCAAAAGAACAGATTATATATAATTGGGATTATATGTGTGCGTTTGTGAGAGAGAGAAATATACAGAAAACTTTTGTTGGGGCACTTTTGTAGGCAACCCAAAAATTAGGAGGCAGTAATAATGATAATAGCTAAATTAATGAGTATTACTAGGTCCTGGGCAAAGCCCTTTTACATTCATCATCTATTTAATCCTTACAAAATACCATATCAAGTCAGTTCTGTTTTTCAGTTTTACAGGTGAGGAAACTGTTAGAAAGGTTAAGCTGTTAGAAAGGTTAGATAAAATTGTCTATGCTTATATGACTAATTAAATGTCAGAGCTGCAATTAGGGGATTACAAAAGGTCCTCTTATTCTAGAGCACATGCTCTTAACCATTATGCCTCATAAAGCTAATATATTAAGGTAAATATAAACCTAGACGTGGAGATTTGGTGTTTTCGTGGGTCATTCGGAAAACATGAATGTCTTACCTATCAGAGGAGTAGTCTTTTCAATTAACTCAATTAATTGGTATACTTTTTCAAAACATTTCTGAACAGCCTTGGTTTTTTCGAGTGCAACAAGTGTTTATGTAGATACGTCGGTGTATCTATACATACACACATATATACACATATATGTATGTGTGTGGAGGGGGAACCAAAGGTCTTCTGGTAGAAGAAACTCTTAAGTTGGGGAGACAAAGACGGAGTTTGAGTTCAGACTCCGCATCTGATTACCAGTATGACCTTGGGCAAGTCACTTGCCCTTTGTAAACCTTGATTTCCTTATTTGTAAGATTAGAGGGCTTGAGTTGATAATTTTTAAGGTCTTTTCTAGTGTTATGATTTGAGGGAATAAATTATGAATATAAAGTGTAATACTTTTGCAAGATTAGGTAGACAGCCACTAAAACAAATTTTACTTTAGGCAGTGATTCCCTTCTTTGTTTCTTACTCTCATGCTTTAATGTAGGTTCTCACCAACTGCCTGAAAGAAGTTAGGTCAACTTCCAAAGACATACCAGCTATTTTACCTGTCTTATATTGCTGTAGCATTCCATTATCTTTATCTCTTAAGATGTTGGGATTTATGGACTGTGCTTGTTCCCACTCCAGTGAACCATTCATTTGGTGGCTAGCACAAAGGACCCTTCTGATTCAGTCTGCATTGGGGCTTTAATTCAGTTTTATTTCCTTAATTATGATCAGAACGTGGTGGAACCCTTTATTTCCCCTGAAGGAATCTGATAATTTTTCTTCTGAATATTGCTGAACCCTGCATATATGTTCACTCTGACTTAAATATTTCTTTAGACGTCAGAAATGCCAAATACAACATACGTACCCATTACTGAGGATTTTGCATGCCCAGGAAAGAGTATTCCTTATGACTTTTTAAAAATGTGATGGAAAGGGACACACTTGAATTTATCTACCTTAGATATTCAGTGCCTTCAGATCTACTGGTAAGGCCACTTTGAGGTTTCATGCTTAAATCCCATTTTCTTAGTAGCAAGACTGGCAAGTTAATTCGTTTGGGAGCTGTTCATTTGATTTTTACTTTTTCTGTTTCCTTCAACATTTGAAGAAATCCATACAGTCATTCGTTAACCAATATTTATTGGACTCTTGCATGTGCCAAGCACCGTCCGAAGTACTGGTAATACAAAGATGAATAAAATATTCCATTACTTGAGGAGGTATCTACTGGGGAAACAAATGTAAATAAACTGTAGCGATTTAATAAGCCCTGTAATAATTAATACAGGGTGCTAATGGAACACAGATGGAAACTGCCAACCCTGTTTAGGGTTTTCAAGGAAAGCCTCTCAAAGATGGCAGCATTTTGTTTGACTCTTAAAGGAAGGGGAAGATCTCATCAGATAGGGTATTTTAAGAGGACTAGGGTAAGGAGAGGTGCTTTTTTACTGTGCTCTTGCAGACCCCAGCAGATTGTGTGGGTTTGAATTTTTTCTTCTCCCGCCTTCCCTCCCCACGCCTTTTGGCCCTTGAGCTCCTGCTGTATGTGGCCTGCTGTGTGCGTGCACTACAGATGATCCGTTGTACCCACTGGACATGATGAGGTTTCTGTTATTTCACAGTGAGCACCTTAATTCTCTGTGCGGCAGTTTCCCATCACAAGAATGTTGCTGAATCAGAGTACAAGCAGCCTCTGAAATTCAATGTCTGACTTACGAATTTCTCCCTCATCTGTAAAGCTGCCATGGCAGAACTCCATTTGGATTACAGCTCTTGATAGCAGATGATTCTACTTCGGCCTCACCTCCATGAGAACTAGGGAGCCAGAGTTTTCTGTGCTGCAAGGTGGTGGTGGCAACAAATTCCCAGAGGGAGAATTTCTCTTGGTGGAATCTGATGTGGGAAGAGATGGGAGGTGGGGAGATGGCTTCCAGCCTACTGGATTTCAGCTAGGAAAATAGAAATGATGACAGATTATTATAAATTATTGTAGGCCATTTTGCAAACTTACCTACTTTTCAACAATTATTTCTCTTGGCAAATGTGTTCAGAATTATGATTTACCAACATTTGAAACGTGATCCATATGTAATTTGGGAACCGTATATGCCAAATCAGTGTTGATAAATACATATTATCCCCTGTGGCTGCTGTCGTCTTTCCTGTAGTGCCTTTTATTGTTGAATCTGATCCTCACTGTCTCTTTATTCTTTTTCTATTCTTTTTCTGTTCTTAGCTGCTGCTAGAGAATGAAAATCCTACTGTCCTTTCCTTCACACCAGCTTCGGTAGGCTTTGGTCCTCTCTTTGTTCCTTAGAAACTACGAGCTTTTTTGTCTTTAGGTATTTCTTGTTACCTAAAGTGACTTGATGTTGTGACTAACAAGTGACTTTCAGCTGTTATTTTGATCATAATCCTTGAAGACCCTTGAGTGTCATGAGTCTCAAGAGTCTTTATTATGGTCGTTGCTAGAGTCCCAAAACCAGGCCCTGCTGTAGTAAGCTGCCTGTCCTGACGGAGTCATGTCATGTCCTTCAGATGCGTCATGGCAGACAAAACGCTGAGAACCCCCTTTCTAAAATTGAGATGTGTTACATACCATGACACTCACCCTTTCGAAGTGTGCAGTCCACTGCTTTTTAGTACGTTCCCAAGGCTGTACAATCATTACCCCTATCTAATTCCAGCACATTTATTACCCCAAAAAGAAACTCCGTATCGGTTTGCCATCACTCCACATCCCCCATCTCCCCACCTCCTGGCAACCACTGATCTACTTCCTCTCTCTGTGGATTTGCCTGTTCTGGACATTTCATGTAAATGGAATTACACAGTGTGTGGCCTTGTTTGTCTTTTATTTAGCCTCATGCTTTTAAGATTCATCTTCATTGTGCATGTATCAGTATCATTCCTTTTTATGGTCGAACAGTATTGCATTCTATGGATATACCACGTTTCGTTTATCCATTCGTCAGTCGGTGGACCTTTGTGTTATTTCTACTTTTTGGTTATAATGACTAATGCTGCTTATAACATTGACGTTTGAGTTGTCACGTGGGATTTTTGTTTTCAGTTCTCTTGGGCATATAGCCAGGTATGGTAACACCATGTTTTGCTTTTTGAGAAACTGCCACACTTTTTCAAAGCAGTTGAGAACCACTTTTGAGTGGCTTTACCTTGACTTCGGTGCAGGACCAAGACCTTTGTTCTTCGTTTGTGAGACCTGACAGTGAGGCCCAGGAGTGTTCACTCGCTAGTCCATTGCGGGATTCTGAAGTGCAAGTGAATCAAATTGGCTCCTCCATCAAATCGGACCACCATTCTGAACTTTATCTCAGGCAGCACCTTGTGCTGGAAATTTTTCCCCCCGAGCTGAAGTAGGTTCTAACATTTAGCTTCAGAAATTGTAACTACTTTATCTTAACATACAACTCCAGTAATTCCCTCTTCACTAATCACCCCGCAAAACGTATTTAGTCCTTCATAGATGTATCGTGTAACTGCTTCAGAGTATATGTGGTTAATGTTTATATGTCCTTTGGGTCTTTCTGGTGGATGTTTATGGCCTAGATATTATAGATTTCCTCTAGGGCAGTAATTGTGTTCCCCTCAGTTCCTGGCACATTGCCAAATGTTGACAGGTACTTAATACTTTCTTATTTTTGGTGTACGTGAAATTCATATTTGAAAGTGTCCCTTTTCAATTTGCTGAAATTAAGAACTTGAGCATATTATAGGAGACTAGAAAAGCAGCATCTTGTGAAAATACCCAGAGAAGCAAAGTTTGATCGGCTGGCTATATTGCTACCAGGAACAAAATTGAACAAAACCAAAAGTCAAAGACAGGGCAAACTTTGTTGATCAGGTGAGCCAAATACAAGTCCCAGGTATTTGAAAAATTGAACCACTACAAAGAATAGAGCTTTTTTCCTGAAATATACCTTGTAAATAAATCAATTCAAATGGGAGAGATCAAACCTCTATTTCTAAATTTAAGAAAAATATAATTAGTCTCTGAACCAGACTGACATTTTTGTTTAAATCATGATGTTCCGTGATTGATATTTGAAGTTTATTTTTGTTATGTGAATAAATTATTTAGGCTCCTACGACTCAAGGTAACTCAGTTACTCATCTCTTGAGACAGCTCTCTAAAATTTATGGTTTTATTATATAGCTCATGAGTTCCAACGAATAATCATCCTAAGGACAGGAATTCTTTACATCATGATGCAAGGACCACTGTACATGTTTCTAGACACCCGAATTTAGAGGTTGTCTAGAGAACTAAAGAGATTTAAAAAACCTAAAGCTTGTCCATCAGTGGTGTCATGACTTAATGTTAACCAAGTCCTATTTCTGGGGAAAGCAGACATGAGTATTGAAAAATTATTTTTATAAGGTTTCTGTTTTAAGGAAAGCCAATTGTGAAAATTTGAGTTCGTGTAGAATAAATTTATTTGGAGTTTTTTTTTTTCACTGTATGAAAGAATCTCTTTAAGTACATAAGCTCTCTTGGTGTATTTACCACATGACTTAGCTTTGCAAAAAATTCAGTTTATACACACTTTCCAAGAAAATGTTGTGTAAAGTAAAACATTACTTGTAATGTGTTTTCTAATGTTGACCCAACATTGAAGATCCTTTTAAATGTAAAGTCAAATCATTTAAATATTTGATGTTTCATTATAGTTTCTCTTTAGCTGTAGTGTTTTGTTTTTGGTAAATTTATGTTTTTGGGGCGCCTGGGTGGCTCAGTCGGTTAAGCGACCGACTTCAACTCAGGTCATGACCTCGTGGTCCGTGAGTTCAAGCCCGGCGTCGGGCTCTGTGCTGACAGCTCAGAGCCTGGAGCCTGTTTTGGATTCTGTGTCTCCCTCTCTCTCTGACCCTCCCCCATTCATGCTCTGTCTCTCTCTCTGTCTCAAAAATAAATAAACGTTTAAAAAAAAAATTTATGTTTTTAATTTATTTGGTAGCTATTTGCAGAATGTCTCTAATATGTCAGGTTCTGTGCCTGATATTGGCAATTCAGCAGTGAACAGGACAGGGTCCAAGTCTTCAGGGAACTTGCAAACTTTTCAGGGATGCAGGCAAGTAGAAAGGTAATTATAGCATAGTGGGGATAGGGCTGCACTAGGGAAGATGTATAGGTTGCCGTGGGGGTACCTGATCTGCTCTTGGGGGTTCAAGGATGGTATTTCAGTTGTGACTTGAAAGATAATTAGAAGTTACACAAGTGAATGGGCAGTAAATAAGAGTGAGTGAAGGTTGGGGAGTTACAGTGCAGGCTAGAGGAGTAGCATCTGGTTCCAGAATTTCTTTATAAAGGAAGGAGTTCTATCTGGTGGAAAAGGGAGTATGATGTGTAGTAAGCAAATTTTAACTTAAGTTATTTATTTGAAGTGATTTCGAGAGCTTTTACGTTATGTTGTAGGAGGGAAGGCTAAAGCTGTCTCCAGGACCCTTTGGAGCCACCGTCAAGTAGCATTTATAGAGATACGAAGAAAAGATAGTATGGTGAGGGAATTGGAAGAATTTCAATACCAGATTGCAGAGAGTGGTAACAGGTAGGGTGAGAGGTACAAAAAATTAAGTTGGAGAAGTAAGTGCAGTCTTGGAAATCATGTCGTGGACTTCTTGATTCTGAAGACAATGGGGACCATTTGTAGGATTTAAACAGGTAACAAGTTCAGATTAATCATTTAAAAAGAGTGCTTGACAACATACTCGGAATAGCTAGTAGCTACGGGGAACTGGGGTTGGGAAAATGTAATAGTAATCCAGGTGAGAGGTGCTAGAGGCTTGAATTAGGGAATGACAGAGGGAATGACGAACAATTGATAGGACCTGTTGATTTATTGAATGTGAGAGAGGAAGGAGTCAGAAGAACCAAGGGTAAGGTCTAGGTTTCTGGCATAAGCAGCAAGATACTGTCATTCACATAGATAGCCAAAACAGAAAGAGGAGCAGGTTTGATGGGGAACATGATGAATTGAGTTTTGGTGTATTGAAATGCATGTACCTGTTAAACATCTAAGAAGAAATGTCCGTTAGGCAGATAACATGAGTGTAGTGCTCAAGATAGAGATCTGGATAGGGAAAAACTTGGGAGTTAACCAGGTACTTGAAGTAATAGCTTCGAGTCATCTTGAAATTGCCTAGACAAAGTGTAGAGTAAGAAGAGGTCCTAGGACAGAATGTAGAGAAACAGATGTCCATCCAGGAGGCCAACAAGTTGAGTCCCGAGGAGGAGGAGAAAACTCAGGGTCATTCCCACTGTGCACCAGCAGTTGTGCAGTGCACAACTTATTGGCTGTACATGGCAACTTGGAGAAAAGCCAAGGCCTTGTAAGGTAAGATCATACCAACCAAGGAAAGAGTGTTTTCAGAAGGAGTGGTAGGCATACCCTATGCCACACAGAGGGCAAGGGAGATAATGAAGTATTTGGGTTAAGTATTTTATTTGTTTATTTTTAATTATTTTAATGTTTGTTTATTTTGAGAGAGAGAGAGAGCAAGCAGGGGAGGAGGACAGAGAGAGTGGGAGAGAGAATCCCAAGCAGGCTCCATCCACACCATCAATGTGGAGCTCAAAGCAGAGCCTGACACAGAGCTTGAACCCACGAACCATGAGACTGTGACCTGAGCCAAAATCAAGAGTTGGACACTTAACCGACTGAGCCACCCAGGCATCCCTTGGTTAAGTATTTTAAACAGAAGAAAAATTCAGCAAAAGATTTTTGGACACTAGAGCTGAAATTATAACTCGCTTTGTAGGTTTTATCCAGAATATTTTGTGGTACTTTTATGGGTAGCCTTATTATTCAGGGCCAAGCAATGAAAAGTTTACTTCCACCTTTGTTTCCACATTGGCTTATTATTGAAGCTAAAATTGTATATGCTGACTTGCTATTTATTTGTTTGTACATTCATTCATTCCATGGTATTTGAGATAGTTCTTTTTTTTTTAAAAAAATAAAATCGCTTTTTTGTCTGATTATAAAAGAATTATAATTCTCTATAATTATAGGTTTATTGTAGAAAATTCATAGTCTAGAAATGTATACAGAAACTAGAAATTTTAGAAATTTTATTTATTTTTAATGTTTATTCACTTTTGAGAGACAGAGACAGAGCACGAGCAGGGGAGAGGCAGAGAGAGAGGGGGACACAGAATCTGAAGCAGGCTCCAGGCTCTGAGCTATCAGCACAGATCCCGATGCGGGGCTCGAACTCACAAACCGTGAAATCGTGACCTGAGCTGAAGTTGGACGCTCAACCGATTGAGCCACCCAGGCACCCCAAGAAATGTATACGGAAACCAAAAGCCTTAACTCTGCTACTGGAGACAAGTACTATTTTCTTTATCATCTTTCCAAATAATGCTATGAATGTAGGTAGAGAGTAATGAAATCTACGATCTTAACATTTTTTTCATTCAAGAATATTATGCATCTCTTCCTGTCAGTAAATATAGTTCTAAACCATCAGTTTTAATTATTGCAGTCATTACATTATATGTATGTATGTAAATATGTATCTATCTAGTGAACCAGTTCTCTAGTGATAGAAAAAATGTAAGTAGTCTCCAAAATTTAGCCATTACGATTAACAAAGGACCTCCTAGAAAATATGTCTGCAGTTCTCCAATTGTAGTTAGTCCTTGAAATGGAATTTCAGGGTCAAAGGTTATGTACTTTCAACAAGCAAATTTTTCTTATAAAATAAGATTGGGTTATAAAATTCATGTATGCTCATGATAAAAAATTTAAACAGTACATAAGGATACCTAGGACAATCTGAGTCTCCCTCTTTAGAATAGTCATTGTCAGCATCTTCTTGTGTCTATGCATATAGAAGCATATCTATGTATGGATAGACTTCACAATTTATTGTAATACTTTATTCATTTTGAGCAGACAATAATACATGTATATGAAAAAATGTAAATATACTGAGGAAATGTAGACTTACGTGTTCTCACTCCGTCTCCTCCAGCCACCCAGGTCCTTCTTCCCAGAGCTGTCCACTGATAGCTTTCTTGTGTTAATGCTTTTTTTTTTTTTTTTTTTTTTAATTTTTTTTTTTTCAACGTTTTTTATTTATTTTTGGGACAGAGAGAGACAGAGCATGAATGGGGGAGGGGCAGAGAGAGAGGGAGACACAGAATCGGAAGCAGGCTCCAGGCTCCGAGCCATCAGCCCAGAGCCTGACGCGGGGCTCGAACTCACGGACCGCGAGATCGTGACCTGGCTGAAGTCGGACGCTTAACCGACTGCGCCACCCAGGCGCCCCTCTTGTGTTAATGCTTTACAGTTTGTGGAAACAAACGTCTTTTGACTTTATTTATGGTATTGCTTTTTGTGTGCAGCTCTTATTTTTAGGAAGTTACCTTTATCACTTATTTCTTCAATGGCTCCCTGGTTATGTGTCAGAATTAGTTAGAAAGGTCCATATGTCATTATCTTTAAACACAAATTGTATGGTATTATGTGTATAAGTCCGTGCCTTGCTTTTTTTCAGTTCATATGTTTTGGTGATCAGTACCTGCACGTAGATCGCAATTCAGTTCATCAGCTTATCATTCTGTTTTATGGCTAGAACGTAGTATACTGGTTCCATTGAGGGGACTTTAGGTTCTTTCACTTATATGTGCTTCTAAAAAGCACCGCAACAAATGTCCTTTACTGTCTGCACACAACATTCTTTCAGGCGGAGGCAGAACTCCCCAGGTCCCCAGGTTCCCCACAGGGATATTTGCTGTGGCTGATGCCACTGGTGCAGAGTAAAGTTTTCATGAAGTAAGAGAAGTTAAGTTCCCTTGCTGTATCTACAGGGATTTTTATCCTTCCTGGTTTCTCTCAGTTCTAGAAACTGGTCATTATGCCTCAGCACAAGTTACTGATAACAACCCTGGTACCTTACCGCAGGACTGGTGAAGCGCAGGTCAGTTTCCTAGAAATAAATCTTAATAGGCCTGAGTTTAAGGCTCTTCTGTGGACAATCTTAATGTCCTCTAAACAGGTTACACCAATTTTGCTCCCATCAGAACTCCACAAACAAAACTTATCTGAAGGAAGAAGTGGGAATAGATACAGTAATGGGATGTTTGAACCATAGGGGTTAAATACATCGTAAAGTTAGAGTGGTTTAGGTTATTCTTTTGGAACTTTTTGCTTTGAGTTCTCTTTGCCCACATAGTGTTGTGCATTTTAGATTACTTGCTGGGCTAGAAATATTTAAGAGCCATGTGGAGGTTTAAAGTTGTAGTCATTATTATGTTTACATCTTATTTCACGTGCACTTCATCGTATTTCTTGTTTCCCACTCAAAACTGCTGGTACACTGTGTTCCTTTTACAAATAACTAACGCTCTGGATATATTCTACCTCCAACCATTTGTTTAACACCGACTCTTACTTTTTGCTTAGATGATCCCTTTTTTTTCCTGTTGCTTGGCTTTGGTCTTCCTTTCATTCTCTACCCAGCACTGATCTTCACCCCAAATTTTCCTTTCTCCCACTTTTTGGTTTGCTTTTTCTGTTTTGTAGTTTTTTTTATTTTTTAGCCTTGTGCTTTTGTCACCTGTTTCAGGTGACCTGTGGGCTTGTCTCCATGGACTCATTCTGCTGATAGAATTGCTTGACTGTGTGTGTTCAGCAGAGGTAATCGTTCATGGTAGATAAGCAGGCAGGTGATTATCCATAAGATAATTCTGAGGCATTTTAACTTCAAAGAGACTTTTTAAAGTTTTAAGTACGATTAAAAATAATTCTCTATTCATAGACATAATTTCTGCTGGACAGAAGTTGGAAGGTATTTACTCTGTATAGGGAGTTAGGAAGCAGAAGGAGTATGCAAACATGTTATCTTCTTATCTTAAAATCTATTTTAGTACAAATGAGTCCAGCTCTACTTGAAAATTTAAACCAGATATCCTGGAGTTGAAAGTAACTATTATCCTTTTTTTAGCCAAGACCAGCTGACCTCTGCAGATCCCCTTCAGGCTTGTGACATGAGCTAGATTCTGAAGTATGTAAGTGAAAAAAACATAAGGAAATCTATCAAAGTAGCACATACTTCTCATACTTCATTTGTTTCTCTTCTGGTTTTTTGTTTGTTGTTTGTTTGTTTTTTGGATTGGACCATTCAGTTCTAAAAGGTGATTCAGCCTGATGTTCTTTAAGTACTTGAAGTTTTCAGTGCCATCAAAAACAAACCAAGTGTAACGCCCGCAAACCCTGTTATTTTGACGTTGATCGCGCGGTGTCTTTGCTCTCTTTCTACCGCACTTTGTAGCGGGACCCGCTGAGTGGAGGTACGCTTGCTCGTTCTCCAATCAGAATGCGGTACAATTACATTTTGCCTTCGTGAAATTCTGTACTATAATTATCCCAGAAACGTTTTGGAATGTAAGATAACATTTGCCACTAGTTATTTATTTTAAAAGTGTTAAAAGTACTTTTGATTTCATTGCAGTGTACTAAGTAGGGAAATTAAATCCCAGTTGTCTTCATCAGAAAATATTAGTAATACCTTCCAAGAAGTTATAATTGTATAGTTTATAAAAGTTTTTTTGTAGCTTTATTGAGATAAAGATTTCCGTAGCATACAATTTACCTTTTTAAAACGTACAGTTCCCTGTTTTTTTAGTATATTCACAGGGTTGTGCAGTTATCACCACAATCTCATTTTGGAATGTTTTTTTTTCCCTCTTAAAGAAACCCTGTACCCATTAGCAGCCATTCCCCTTTCCCTTCAACCTCCTAGCCCTAGGCAACCACAAATCTGTTTTCTGCATCTGGATTTGCCTACGGTGGACATTTCATTTAAATGAAATCATACAGTATGTGGTCTTTTGTGATTGGCTTCTTTCACTTAACATAATGTTTTCAAGGCTCATCAGTGATTTAGCATGTATCACATTTTGTTTAGTCATTTATCAATTGATGGATATTTGAGTTACCAGTTTTTGTTATCATGCTGCTGTGACATTGGTGTGTACAACTATACAAGTTCCTGCTTTCAATTCCTTGGGTATATACCTAGAAGTAGAATTGCCAGATCATATGGTAACTCTGCTTAATTTTTATGTAACCATCAGAGTATTTCCATGGTGGCTGCAACATTTTACGTTCCCGCCAGCAACGCACTAGGGTTCCAATTTCTCCACATCCTTGCCAACACATATTTTCCTTTTTTTTTTTTTTTTTTTAATATAGCCATCCTTATGGGTATTAAGCGGTATCTCATTGTGGTTTTGATTTGCATTTCCCTGATGACAATTATGTTGAGTATCTTGTCATGTACTTTTTGACCATTTGTACATCTTGGGAAAACATAATCAAATCCTTTGCTCATTTTAAAATTGGCTTATCTTTTTATTATTGACTTGTAGGGTTTTTTTTTTTTTTTTCCCATATTCTGAATACTAGACCCCAATCAGATACACAATTTGCAAATCTTTTTCCCACTCTGGGTTGTCTTTTTACTTTCTTGTTGGTGGTGTTTATAGCACAGAAGCTTTTAATTTTGATACAATCCAATGTACTTATTTTTTTCTTTTGTCACTTGTACTTTGGTGTTGTATCTAAAAACTGCTGTCTGACCCAAGGTCACAAAGAACTTACTCCTATGTTTTTTCCTAAGAGTTTTGTAATTTTAACTCTTAGATTAGGTCTGTGATCAGTTTTGAATATCATGGGAGTTGGGGTCAAACTTCATTCTTTTGCTGCTTGTGGGTATCCAGTTGTCCCAGCATCTTTGAATTGTCTGGGCACCTTTGTTAAAAATTGGTTGGTCCTAAATGTAGGATTTTTTTCTTATACCTTCCATTCAGTTTTACTGATCTATGTTTGTTCATAAGCCAGTAGTACCACACTACATTGATTACTGTAGTTTTATACTCCGTTTCAAAATTGGGAAGTGTGAGAACTCCAATTTTGTTCTTCTTTTTCAAGATTTTATTTTTCATTTTTTAAATTGTGGTAAAATACACTGAATATAAAATTTACTATTGTAGCCATTTTTAAGTATACCATTGACTGATATTAAGTAAATTCTTATTGTTGTTCAGCCATCACCCACCATCTATCTCCAGAACTCTCTACATCTTGTGAAATAGAAACTGTGTATCTGGTCAATGATACTGTATCTGGTCCCCCTACTCCTCTCATCCAGCCTGTGGAAAACCCCATTCTACTTTTTGTGTCTACTGCTTTAAGTATTTCACGTAAGTAGAATCATACAATATTTATCTTTTTGTAACTGGCTTATTTCACTTAGCAGAGTGTCCTGAAAATTTGTCTATGTTTTAGCATATATCAGAACTTTCTTCCTTTTTAAGGCTAAGTAACATTTCATTGTATATACCACAATTTGCTTATCCATTCATCCATTGATGGACACTTGGGTAGCTTCCACATTTTAGCCACTGTGAATAATGCTATTGTGAACATGGGTGTGCAAATATCTCAGGACCCAGCTTTCAGTTCTCTTTGATGTATCCCCAGAAGTGGGATTGCTGGATCATATGGGAATTCTGTTCTTAATTTTTTTGAGGAATTGCCATCCTGTTTTCCACAGTGGCTGTATCATTTTGGATTTCCGCCAACGGTGCGTAGGGGTTCTAGTTTCTCCACATCCTTGACAGTGTTTATTATTTTCTGGTTTTTGTTTGTTTTTATAGTAGCCATCCTGATGGGTATTAGCTGGGATCTCACAGTTTTATTTGCATTTCCCTGATGATTAGTGATGTTGAGCATCTTTTCATGTGTTTATTGGCCATTGGTAAGGTCTCTGGAGAAATGTCTATTCAGGTCTTTTGCTCATTTTTGAATTGGTGGTTTATTTTTTGTTGTTGAATTTTAGGAGTTCTCTCTATATTCTGGATATTAATTCCTTATAACATATATGATTTGCAAATATTTTCTCCCATTCTGCAGGTTGCCTTTTTACTCTGCATATTGTCTTTTGATACACAAATTAAAAAAAAAATTATAAAGTCCAGTTTGTTTTGTTTTGTTTTGTTTTCTGTACCTTTGATGTTATATCCAAGAAATCATTGCTAAATCCAATGTTTTGGAAGCCTTCACCCTGTTTTTTTGTTTTTGTTTTTGTTTTTTTTTTTACTAAGACTTGTCTAGTTTTAGGTCTTACATTGAGGTCATGGATCTATTTTGAGTTAAGTTTTGTATATGGCATTAGGTAATGGTATAGCTTCATTCTTTTGCATGTGGATATCCACTTTTCAAATACTTGTTGAAAAGATGTCTTTTCCTCCATTGACTGGCCCAAGCACCTTTATCAAGAATCGTTTGACCATATATGCAAGCATTTATTTCTAGACTCTATTCTTTTGGTCTGTATGGTATATGTCTGTCCTTTTGTCATTACCAGAGTGTTTTGATTACTGTAGCTTTGTAGTAAGTGAAATCAGGGGTGTGAGTTCTCTCTAGCCTTATTCTTGTTTTTCAAGATTGTTTAGAATAATCTGTGGCTCATAAAGATTAAACTCTGATTGCATTTGCTACTATCTTTTACTTTTCTAATAGATTGGGATACCTTAGACATATGGCTCTAGGTTGCAAAGTTTTCTGGGTAACTGGTTCACTTTTTATTCATCAAACGTTTATTTTAATCACTGTGGATGAAAATCATCCTAAAATGTAGTATACAATTTATATGTATGCATGTATTGGTTTCTGTACTAAACAGTTGTGTTTTCAGAGTTCATCTGCCCATATTGTTTTCCTTTACTCTTCCCTCGTCAGTTGTCAGTTAAAGATGCAACTTAATGCTTTTTAAATTATGGGAGTAATGGAGTATCAGTTGTAGAACTTACAGTGCAAATAAATTCTAAGAAGAAAATAAAATTCACCTTACTTTGGCCACCCAGACATTTTTCTAGTCATGTTTCTTAAAAGTCAGATCATATTGTGCCTATTGGTTTTAAACCTGCTTCATTCCCTCAACAATAAATTATGTATATTCCATGTTACTTACCATCTTTCTGTTAAGTTTTTAATGTGTATTTATTATATTGTGTGGTGGTGTCTTATATATATTTATTTTTACATTCAAGTATCTTTTGCAGTTAAAATTTTGTTGCTACATCTTTGTAGACATCCGTGATTTTATCTGTAGGAAACATTTCTAGAAGTGGCTTTATTGAATCAGGTTTTTGATATATAAGGCCAGATTTTCTCCAAGAAAGTTGAACTTATTTGTAATCTCATTCATAATGAACAGGAGTAATGTTTGCCACTTTCTTGATCATTATCTCTATTATATAATTTTAAAAATAATTTTCTTTTAATCTTTGCAAATTTGATAGGAAACCTATGGAATCATGGTTTTACGTCTATTTGTTTCATTCATATTTAAATTTATAGTTTCTTATTTATTCATTATTTAATTTCTTTTGTGAATTGCCCATATTTTGCCTGTTTTCCTATCATTTTCTTTAAATTTTTTTTTAAAGTGCCTTGTTTATTGGGATATCAACTCTTTTTTTCATATTGTAAGTATTTCTAATTTTTCATTTGTCAATTTTTACACTTAGGAAATATTAATGTGTAATAAAATCTCATTGTCTTACTGCCTCTGACTTTTCTCTATTATATACATTTTTTCTTACATTTTCTTTTTTTTTAAATTTTTTTTTTTAACGTTTATTCATTTTTGAGACAGAGAGAGACAGAGCATGAATGGGGGAGGGTCAGAGAGAGGGAGACACAGAATCTGAAACAGGCTCCAGGCCCTGAGCTGTCAGCACAGAGCCCAACGTGGGGCTCGAACTCACGGACCGTGAGATCATGACCTGAGCCGAAGTCGGCCGCCCAACCGACTGAGCCACCCAGGCGCCCCTCTTACATTTTCTTCTAGCGTTTTTATGGGTTAAAAAAGTTTTTGCAGTTAAATTTTGTTTGATCAAATGTATTTGTCAGAGCAATGTTATACAGGATTCTAACTGTAGTTTTTGTAGTCCTTTTAGTACTGTTGAATAATTCTTTCACAGTATATTTGAAATGCCACCTTTATCACTACCCTGAGTTCGCATATACACTTGTGTTTCTTTCTGGACTTTCTCTGCTAGCCCATCGATCTGTCTATTCTTGTGTTATTCCCCTATTGTTTTAAGTCATAGACTATAATAACTGGTGAGGTGCCCTTTCATTACTTTTCTTTAAAAAAAATTTAGCTTTTTTGCCCATTTATTCTAAGTAAACTTTAAGAGCAACAATTCAAGTTCTAAAAAATATTTTTTGACGTGGATTTAAGTTGTGTTTAATGTGTTAATTACTGTTTATATTCAGCAGCGTGGTTATGTTTTTATTTGTTCAAATTTTATCTTATGAATCTTGATAAAGCCTTGCAGTTTCATTCATATAGATCCTACATATTGTTTATTACTAGGTACTTTATTTGTTTTAGTAGTCTTATGTGTAGTTTTGTGTGTCATTTGATCTCATGCAATTATTTGTGACATACTTATACTAACAATGACTTGTTAACTATTTGTTATGGAATTTTAAAAACATACCCAAAGTAAAGATAGTTCAGTGAATCCCCATTAACCTACCATGGTGGCCAAATAGCCATAAACTTTCTGTTCCTGTGTAATTAAAAATTTTTAATGGATTTGTGACTCTTTCCTATTATGTTTTTAGTTTTATTATTAATCTCTTTCTAGTTCTTCAATGTTAGGAAATCTAAAGTAACCAGCATTGGCTGGGGGTGGAATATTTTTGCTTTACTTTTGATTTTAAATGGTAATGTTCCTAGTTTTTTTCTGTTAGGTAAGACCTCTTAGTAATTTTTATTTTCATAACATTGTTAGATATGAGACTGACATCTTAGATGCAATATACTAGCTTTATGAGCTTGGGCAATTCATTTAATCTGAGCACTTTAGATTTCTCATCTGTAAAATGATTTCATCTCACAGAAATCTTTTGTATAACATGGTAAGATAAAGCATGTAAACAAAGTTTTCAAGCTCTTGTAAGGCCATCTAAGTTTTGTGTACTTTAATATATTTATTAATCTTGCTTTGTTCAGTTATTCGTGATTCCCTATTTCTCCAGTGCCCAATTAATGCTAATTCACATCTGTCAAGAAGAATTTGAGATGTTTATTAGTAGATGATTTTCCTAAGTATGTTTTGTTTTCAGATAATAACCTATAGTGCTTCTGCTGTAACGTCATGGTTGTGTTCCTGAGAAATGTTTTATGATGAAAAATCCCTTAAAGAAACAGCTGTTTCATTGGGAGAGGGGATTACAGGGTTTCTGCTGACTTGCTATGATATATGTATTTTTATAAGCGTAACCTGAAAGTACTGTATCTATTGACAAGTTAACAGAAACAAATCATGTTTACTCCTTTACCATTTAGTCTACTCAGAAGATTCTTAGACATCCCTATCACCTTTGTCCTTGACCATGCATTCTTTTGTTTATTACGGGCAGTGGTAAACAAAAGAAAAAACAATGCTTGGGTAAACAGAACAATTCTATTCCAGAAGAACCCCAGACACTCAAACAGTGCATCTGTCTATGTGTGCATCTATCTATTGTTTGGATGCAACTATTATTTTTCCTACTTACTCTATGCTGATTCCATTTTGCATTGTAATAACAGTGCCTTCACATACTGATTCTTTTCCCCTAATTGGTGAGGTTATAATTACATTATGTTATAAAAAAACTCATGCTATAAGAGACTTGCCTGTGTTTGCTAGTATAGAGCAAATAACAAGTACTGTAAATACTTGTTGATTGCAAATGGCCAGATGACCCTTTTCATATATTGAAACACACTGTTGTTGCTCTGGCTCAGTGCAGGTGTTCAAGCTTGGCTCAGTAAACTATGCATTTTGAATAGGATCTGGTTGTATAAATATGTTTGTTCTTGTTATAAGCATTTGAATGGGTTCCAGAAAGTTGTAGGGGGAGAGTATCTCTAGAAAACACATATTGCAGGGGTGGGAGTTGGGCAAAGGAAGCAGGTATTCACTGTTATCACTTAGACCACGTATTAAAAACAAAGTAGAAAATGTAATTCTACTATTGTACAAAATTGTAGTACCTTTTTACTTTTGACAGGTGTTGTCATTTTGTAGGAAGATAACTAGAACAGGTTTGGAGAAAGGCAAGTAAAATTATTGGGAGAAGGGTGTTATAATATATAAACTAAAAGGGTTTGGGTCTTTCAGGTTGGAAATTAAAGGGGTGGATTTGAAGTTTAGAAAACTGTGACTATACAGGTAAGTTGAATATGAATTTCTTTTTTTTTTTTTTTTTTGTTTATTTATCTTGAGAGGGGGTGGGAAGGGAGAGAGACTGAGAATCCCAAGCAGGCTTCATGCTGTCAGCGCAGAGTCCGATGCAGGGCTTGATCCCAGGACCCTGGGATCATGACCTGAGCTAAAATTAAAAGTTGGACACTTAACCAACTGAGCCACCCAGGCAATCCTGAATATAAACTTGTTTCTAAATCTTAGGCTTATGAGCTGTTTTCGTTTCCCAATCTTGGAGTAGGACAGTTGGGTAGAAGCTCTATAATAGTTTATTTTGTTGCTGAAAACATAATTTCTAGAAAAGTTTAGGTATATTCATGAATGATAGATCCACAATTAGTTACTAAATGGAACTTGAGGTTTTATCCTCTGTCTTCTGATAGTTAAATCAAGGGGTATAAGCATACCTTCCCATATGGGTACTATTTTAAATCTAGAAGACTAACAGAACTTCTTTGGGACCCAAGATGTGGAACTATGACTATGTCTGAAACTAAAGATGCACTTTGGCACTTTAACATGAGCAATTTTTTAACAGACCAAGTTGTCTAAGCATGAGACAATTTTCCCTCCCTCCCTTTCTTTTGTTTTGTTTTCTTCCTTCCTTCCTACCTTCCTTCCTTCCTACCTTCCTACCTTCCTACCTGTCCAGAGAGCATGCAGAGAGCATGCGAGCTTGGGAGAGGGACGGAGGGAGAGAGAGAACCTCAAGCAGCCTCCATGCCCAGTGTCGAACCCAGTGCAGGGCTCAATCTCACAACTGTGAGTTCATGACCTGAGCCAAAATCAAGGTTGGATGCCTAAGAACTGTGCCTCCCAGTTGCCCCAGAGAATTCTTTCTTTATACACATGGTCTCGGCATATCCTAAATGACAAATTGATGGAGTTGTGAAGGAAACTCAAGTATTGGGTGGATGTTTGGACTAGATGACTTGTATGATCCTACCAGCTCTGAGATTTTATATGAGGATCCGTTATCAGTTAGAGAACTTTGGACCAATGGGCTAGATCTAGAAAAAGTATAGTAAGTTATGATGAAACCTGGAGATGGTTGGTTTGCCTTTCAAAGTTGATGAGCAACACACTTACATTTTTTGAACAGTTCTTTAAAATTTTTTAAACTAATGAAATGGGCACAGAAAGAAGTATAAACAGTATACATAATACATAGAAGAGCATGAACTGGAAAGTAAGTGCTCCATTCCTCCAACCACCCTATTTCCTTCTCCGCCTAGTGGTGAGGGAAAGGGAGGGTCGAGAATTATTCTGAGGTTTCTGGCTTGAATAACAGAGTTGGTGACGGTGCCATTAATGGAGAGATGGAAAAACAGGAAGCTGTGTGGGACAGTCTTATTGAATTGTCTTACAGTGTTTGTCTTATTTAATTATTTAGGTCTCAAATTCTGTTTGCCTTCTAGTGACATCTTCAAAGATGTCAAATCATTTCAAAAGGAATAGGAGTAGACATGAAGAGGTTTTTACTGGACAAATTTGGGGCAATTTGAACATCAAAAAGAATAATAGATTATAATATGTCAAATAAAGAATCCATGAATCCCTATCGACAGTAAAAAAGTTCGGAAGAGGGAGTTCTTTATAGAAGAATGCCATTTGATAAATGTAGAAGGAATGATAGAATCAGAAAAAAGCATTTTGAGACTCCCAGTATAATAATTGGTTCAGGCAAGAGTCATCTATGGATACTAAAGTCGTATGGTGAAAGTTTGTTGGGATATAGAATATGCCTTTCATCTCCAAGTATCACCTCATGAATAATTTTCTAATTGCAGAGAAGAAGATATACCTTTACATATGGAGAGTTCTGGCAGTCACCAGCTTAACAAAATGATCAATCTTAGCATCACAGACAGTGGGAGAGCCCATCATTATCTGATGTGATGCAATTAGAAAATTTTAACAGCGCTATTAATGTGGTATACTCTGAATGTTATATGAGCAAAGAGAAGGGTCATATAACCTGTAGTATGGAAAGACTCTATGATAAGGATTAAAGACTCTGATAAATATTAAAAGCGCAGTTGGAATGTGAATGCTGAATACAATATATGCACTCTATATAAAACTTCTCTCCCAGGTCCCTATGAGATTTCTTGAAGGTTACTTTAAATCTACCCCTTTTTTGCTTTCCTTTAACTGATTAGTTAGCATTCATGTGAGTTGATATCTCATTGTATGGAGATATATGAACTAGGATATATTTATATTCATTCAAAATAATTTGTATTGTTTAGGTTTTAAAAGAAAATAATTGGTTTCTTTTTTTTCTTTGTGAGAATTTTTTATTTTTTAATATTTTATTTTTTTCTTTAAGTTTTTATTTCAATTCCAGTTAGTTAGCTTATAGTGTTGTTTTAGTTTCAGGTGTACAATATAGTGCTTCACCACATCCATACATCACCCGGGGCTCATCACTACAAGTGTACTCCTTAATCTACCACCCATTTAGCCCATCCCTCTACCCACTTCCCCTCCAGTAACCCTCAGTTTGTTCTCTATAGTTAAGAGTGTTTCCTGGTTTGCCTGTTTCTTGGTTTGCCTCTCTGTCTCTGTCTCTGTCCCTCTCTCATATCAAATGTAATATGTGTTTGTGGAAATTCTGGAAAATAAAAAAATCATATATAAAATGTTTAAATGAACACATATAGAAAGACAAACATAGGGGCACCTGGGTAGCTCAGTCAGTTAGCATCCGACTCTTGATTTCAGCTCGGGTCATGGTCTCTCAGTTGGTAGGTTCGAGCCCTGCGTTGGGCTCTGCACTGACAGTGTGGAGTCTGCTTTGGATTCTCTCTCTTCCTCTCTCTCTGCTCCTCCTCCTGCTCGCTCTCCCACACCCCTCAAAATAAATAAACATTTAAAAAAAGACAAACATAAATTCAGACTGGAAGTGAACAGCCAAGGTATTCTTTCTGAGTGGTAGATAAATGACTTGTTAACATTTCAAAATGTCTGGAGTGAAGCTGTATTATTTCCTATTTAGTCATGAGGATATAAAGTAATGTATTCAGCAGACTTAGTTTAGAACATTTAAGTTGTCATATAGTCTAATCTTAAGGTTTATAAGAGTATTCCTTGGACAAGATTTTATGTTTATTTTAATGCAAATTATAAATCACTGACTTTTTGGCAGAAATATTATTAGACAACTAAGTACACCATTGTCAGTTTTTGGTTTTGTTTTGTTTTTTAGTGGTACATCAGTGGCTTAATAAAGATGTTTATTTCTCTTTTTTTACTGAGCTGGTCAAGAGTTGAGCGAAGATAGAGTGGATTTTCCTGGAGTTTTCTAGAGACCCAGGTGCCTTCTTTCTTGTTACATCATTCTCTACTCTTGGGCCTTGGAACTCTAAGTATGATTCCCGGAAACAGCAACATATGGGAGCTTGTTAAAAATGCAGAATCTCAGGCCCAGCCCAGACCTACTGAGTCAGAATCTCCATTTTAACAAGATTCCTAGGTGATTCGTGTACATACTAAGAACTGCTCTGTGGTTTATCTATATGCTCAGTGCTTGCTTCAGCAGCACGTGTGCTGTCTTTATCTATATGCTCAAAGATGGCTTATTACCCTGTCTTACTCCATCCTTGAGAAGGAGGAAAGAGGAAGTGGAGGGCATGCAGATTTGTTTTAAGGGCATGAACTGGAAGCTGCCCATATTACTTTTGCTCATATGTCAGTGGCCACAAGGTTGTCATGTAGCCACACCTATTAGTAGGTACAAGGGAAACAGGAAAATCTAGTATATTTAGTTAGGTGGATATGTGCTCAGCTATGCTTGGTGGGGCTCTGATAATAAAAGGAAGAAAATTATGGATATGGGAAGAAGCTAACAGTGATACTTTGGCTGGATATGGAATTCTAGGTTGGAAATTAAGAAAAACACACACACCAGAATTTTGAATATATTGTTATCTTCTAACTTCAGTGTTGTTGAATGCCATTCAGTGTTGTCCAATGCCATTCAGACTCTTGATCCCTGTATATAACTTCTTTTTATTTTTGAAAGCTTTTAAGATCTGCTTTTTAAACTTCTGTTTCTTTAACTTTTATGAGTATATACATTTCTGGGTCTTTTATGCTGAGAGTATAGAGATGTGGGAAGGGAGCTTTCAGTTAGCAAACACATCTTTCAGTTGTATAAAATGTTAACTATTTGATAATTTCTCTTTACATTTACTTTGTTCTCTTTTTTTGGATTTTGATTTTCAACTTTATCTTTCAGCCTTTCCAGTTAATTTTTTATTCTGCTTTCATATTTATTTCTGTCATCTGAACATTTTTATTTTGTTTTATTTTTTTATTTTTATTCAAAAAAAATTTTAAATGTTTATTTTTGAGAGAGAGAGAGCGAGAGAGCGTGCATACAAGTGTGTGGGGGAGAGGCAGAGAGAGAGGGAGACAGAATCCAAAGCAGGCTCCAGGCTCCAAGCTGTCAGCACAGAGCCCAACGTGGGGCTCAAACTCATGAACCATGAGATCATGACCTGAGCCAAAGTCAGAAGCTCAGCAGACTGAGCCACCCAGGCGCCCCTGTCATCTGAATATTTTTATATAAACTTGTTTATGTTTTATGGATACAATAGCTAATGTCTTTGTGATAGTATAGATGTTTTAATTTCTCTTCTCGTTGGTGCTTTGTCTTTGTTTCTTCTGAGCTATTTTGGTCTCTCCTTATTAGAGGCTTTCCTTAAGTGTGGTGATTCTCAGCAGCCAATTCATACTTAAGCATAAAGCAGTAAAACATTTGCCTGTAGAAGCAGATGCTTGCTTATGAAAAGATCAGGTAGGGAATAGGCCATTTTTTTACGGACCCCCTAGATTTCCGTATCAGTACAACTTTTCTCATGGGCTTCCCCAAAAGATGACCAAAATATCTTATTAATAAAGCAAAGCCTAGTTTACTGCTATAGTAAGGGAGTCTTCTGTC
The DNA here is from genome assembly GCF_018350215.1 of Panthera leo. NCBI lineage: Eukaryota > Metazoa > Chordata > Mammalia > Carnivora > Felidae > Panthera > Panthera leo. Next base: position 6,049,117 of record NC_056679.1, read on the forward strand.
TTTACGGAATTTTAGTAGTGTCTCAGAAACAGGAAGGGTATTTATGAGGATGTTGGGGTCTGCGTTAATATAGATCTTTCACTGCAAAAGCCTGAATGGGATAAGGCAAAGATAATGGCACTAAGTAAGAGTTTCTGATCAAGTCTTTGATAAGCTTAGTTGGGTGACTTATTATCCTGGGAAGGGGATTTGTTTTTTGGATAAGTGTATCTTGGGGACCTGAAACAAACAAGGTTATTTATAACTTATTTTCCTGGGTAAGAGTTCCTGGATTAGTAAAGCTGTATTAAGTCAAATAGTAAAGCCATGTTAATGTAGACAGTGTGTGGTTTTAGGTGGCTTTGGTTCTCAGATCCCCTTCCCATTAATGTCTGGAAATATGATCAGTCCAGATCTTTATCACTCTATGAGGTGTTATGATGAAATAAACTGGGGATGGGGGTGTGAAAGGGGAAGATGGTCACTTTAGTCTTTGTAAGAATCAGAGTTTCCTCTCCTCCTGTTACATGGTCATTTTGGGGTCATTTGACCGGACAGTGGCTATGCAGCAACATTTAATACTCTGAAGGTCACGCCTAGGCACTGCAACACAAATTCTAAGAAAAGGATTATATCAGAGTCTGCAGTCTGCAGGAGCCAGGAGTGCCAAAATTAAGGCAAGAAATTAAGCCAAAATTAAACCACTTCATCCAAAAGAGCCCACTAAATCAGATGTGTGGTTATTGACAAAATTATCAAATTTATGATTATTTCCTTTGCTTTTCCAGTCTCTGTAATAATAGTAAAGATCCCAGAGAGGACTGAAGGGGCTAAAATGTTGTAAGCATGCCATTTATCCCAAGACAAACCAGTATTATATCTAAAGTAGCTTTTTTCAAAACCCTAAGACCCTAAGAATAGGGTCCTTATGGGTAACATAGTTAAAAGTAACCTTAACAGCAAAAGAAGAAAAAAGATAACTAGGAAAGTGAAGAGCAGAGTAATAGAGATTAGAGCATGACAGTCACTATTCTGTGGATCTTGGTGTAAAGGTCTTTAGTTGAAGCTCTCTCCTTCCAAAGACCTTTTGCTACTAGAAGACTCATAAGAATCCTCAGTTCAAGTTCTCTGGGTGCAACTGTCTTGCAGCAATTCAACACTGACATAGGTCTTAAAAAAATTTTTTTTTAATGTTTATTTATTTTTGAGAGACAGAGATAGAGCATGAGTGGGGGAGGAGCAGAGAGAGAGGGAGACACAGAATCCAAAGCAGGTTCCAGGCTCTGAGCTGTCAGCACAGAGCCTGACGTGGGGCTTGAACCCACGAACTGTGAGATCACGACCTGAGCCAAAGTCAGACACTTAACCGACTGTCACATCCAGGCGCCCTGCTGCTTTTACCTATTAATGTTAAGACTGGGTATATTGCATGAATCCCTGGCAGACAGTATTTGGCTATGTCTGCTTGCAGTAGTGTAGGTCTAGTATCAGAGTTAACATTCTTAAACGTATGGGCTGGTGTGTAATAACTCATAATTGGGGAGTGGTCAAGCTCCAGAAGGAATTGATTTCATTGTCGTTAAAACCAGTGGCAGTATCTTAGGCTGTGGAAGTTTGAGAGACTCTAAGACTTTTGCTAATACTAGTTTCAGAACCTTTCTTGAAGGTTGGACAGTGACATTTCTGAGTAAGTGGAAGGGCTTTAAAAACTCTTTAATAATAGTATCAGCAAATGGGTACCTCTCATCAGAGAGAAAGTTGGAATTTCTGAGGTTGGGAACACATAGTTGAGTAAGGTTTTTGCTACTCTTTGAGATACAGATTTCCAACAAGGAAGGGCTTCTGTCTACCCCAAGAATAAGCAAACGATGATCACAACATATTCAAAACCCTTGTATGAAAACCATTTGGGGGTGTTCAAAGAGACCTTGAGGTTTAGACTCTTGTCCATGCTTCACGTGTACTGCTGTTGTTTTTAATGTTTACTTATTTCTTTATTTTGGGAGAGAGGGAGGGAGAGAAAGTGCACAGGAGCAGGGGAGGGGCAGAGAGATAGAGGGAGAGAATCTCAAGCAGGCTCCATGCTGTCAGCGCAGAGCCCAATGCAGGGCTCATTCCCACAAACTATGAGATCGTGACCTGAGCCAGGATCTAGAGTGGGACACTTAACTGACTGAGACACCAAGGTGTCCCCACGTTTACTGTTTTAAGCAGGGATTATACTGGTGAGACATAAACTGTAACATGCTCAGCAATTTTACTAAAGTTTACCCACTTTCCTAAACTGTTAGAGAACTGAGTTCTCTAACCAATTTGTCCTTAACATAGTATATAATTTTATGTAAAATTTTTCCCAGGTTTCATTTGTGGACCTCTGATGCCACAGAGAAACTGTCCTGAGAACACCAGAAGCTAACTTGGGTACTTACTCAGATTTCTCCCTAAAACCCTTCTTTTTCCAACTCTGGAGACAATTGCTGGCATCGTGCAAATGGACTTTTCGTATCATGAGGGCTAAAATCTTGGTAAGAGATACCTATCTACCATAGCAATCAGCCAGGGCACATTCTTTAATCTTTGTGTTACCTCTGTTTTAAATGCGCTTCTATCTTTATAATAGTTATCTTTTTAGGAAACGTTAATGCTGAAGTCAAGAGCTCTCACGATTTCCGAGGCATTCCACAATTATGGACTACCTCAAAAGCAGATGTGCTCTGAACTTACGTGTATTAACCCTGTTAATGCCAATTAACCTGTTCACTACCTAGCAAACTCTGGTGAATTCATGGGGAATTCTGCCAGTTAGGTGTATCTTGCCTCTAGCAAAGGAGTCACATTCTAGGGGTGAGTTTGAGATCTGTTGCAGCATATTCTGCCTACTATTTACTTGTTTTGTTCTTAAGATTGACCCATCAACAGTGAAGATTAAGTCTGAATTTTCTAGGGGAGTTTCTGTAAGTCTATTTAGGGCATGGTTTGCCAGTAGAGAGTAGTTTCTCCTTTTTTAGGGAGGAGAAAAGTAGCAGAGATCAGCAAACTTTTCCTGTAAAGGGTCAGATAGTAAATGTTTTGGGCTTTGTGGGCCATATAACAGTCTCTGTTGTGTATTCTTTTTCTTTTCTTTTCTTTAATAATAATTTAACAGTATAAAAATCATTCTTAGCCGATAGGCCATGCTGTGGGCTGAATTTGGCTCGTGGGCCATAGTTTACTGACCCCTTGAGTATTACCATGAATGGAAATATGTGAAGGGTAAAGCAATAGGATTTTATAGGAGCTAAGCCTCCTTGCTGAGACATGTTCTGTCTTTGCAGTGAGCAACAAAGATTGTACAGTGTGAAGGACCTTGGGGTTAGAAGAAGATCCTTAAATTAAGTGGACAAAAGCCTTTACTGTGGCTATTTTTAGACCAACTGGGTAATCTTTTACCACGGGGTCAAGAGAAACTTTAGTAACCTCTTGATCTCTGATGATTCTCATCAAGTGAAGTCAGAACACTAAGGGCTTGTTCAGATCTCTCATGGATGAATAGATAGAAAATTTTATGATAACTAACTCAGAGTAGGAAGTGACTGAAGTGCTCTTTTTTATCTAACAAAAGATCTGTACGTGTTTAGGTTTCCAGGGAAGAGCTTTGGTTATTGAGGAGGTCTTGGTTAAATTGTCAAATAATCATACTGTCACGGAAAAGTGGGAACCCATTGCCTGCTGTGGTCAGTGAGATCTAGGAATCTTTGTAATTGTCTCTTAGTTTCTTGGAAAGTTTTGAACAATTTATAATCTGTCAAGAATAAGGGATTTATCTCCTTTGGATAAATGATGTGCTAGTTAGTGTACTTTAATAAAGTCATAACTTCTCTGTGGAAATCTATGTCCTTTCTGAGATACAACAGAAAAAATGCAATCAGCCTTGGGGCTTACCTCATCTTTCAAACATGACAAAAGATCATCCACATATTAGACTAGGGTAGAAATCCAGGGAAATTTAAGATCCTTGAGGTACAGGTTGAGGACTTACTGCAAAATTGGAGGGTGCCCCAGTATATACCTAGGGCATAAATGTCCAGATGTACTGTTGATTTTCCCAAGACGAACAAGTATTGACTGTTTTGATCTAAAGAAACACTGCAGAAAGACACAGATCTGTAAGTGGCAGGGGGCAGTGAAGATAAAATACTCTGTTGGTTTGGTTCTGTTTATAAATGAGGTAGGTGGGGGAGGTGAATATTCTGTTTCATATTTTTTAATCACGAAGATGGGAATATTACAAGGATTCGTGTGAAGTACAGTGAGTCCTTTCCCTGTAAGGTACTCAGTTGTTTTTAGCCCTTCTTTTAGCTGCTGCTTTAGGGAGTACTGTCCAAATGTGGGTACGTATTTGGATGGGTCAGTTTAGTCTCAATGGGTTCAGCCCCAATCAATCTGCCGATGTCAGTAAAATTTTTGTTTTTTGCAAGAGGCATACTTCCTAGGGATGTTCAAGTTGGGTTTGATTTAAATAAAGGGACGCCAGTAAATCCGTGTCCAAATTAGCTATGACCCGATGGAAAAGGAAGACCTCAAGGATTTTGAGGAAAGAACTATTAGGAGAGCACTTCATATGGTAATTCCTTTTGCACAGTAGGTCTTTCCCTATGAAATCACTCGGAGTGACATCAAAAAGGAGGAAAAAAATACTCCTTTGTCAGAGGTCTGCCAGTGAGTTGAGAGTAGTGGTACGTGAGAATGCCTGAGGGTTACTGCAGATGCCGTCAGCAGAGTAGTTTGTCAGCTCCAAGGCAGAAGTTCTGTAACAGGGGTAGGGTTTAAGGTTTTTATAGCACCAGTATTAACACGGAGTTTGCAGGGTTGCCCTTTACTATTTAGAGAAATGTCTCCTCTTGAGTTTGAGGATAAAATAGCATATTCTCCATCACCTCACCTTTCTTACTGACTTTTATTTTTTTTCCTTCCCTTTCTTAGCAGTGACAGAACTATTGTTTTTCCATTTCCTGTCTGATTATAGTATCTGCAAGTGTCTACCAGGAGGCTCACTTTATTAACTTAGAAGTTCTACCCTCTTGGTATTCCTTAATAGTTATGCTAGATATTAAAACATGCATTTTGACTCATCAATGTATAATATTAATTGGCGCGTTTACTCTTTTTCCAAACAAAGAATATTACAATGTTTCAAATCCATTTACTCCTCCCGACCCTGACTTAATTTGACCATGTTGTTGTATCTTTTAATTCTGTGTGTGTAATACCCTACAAGATACTATCATTATTGTATACAGTCAATATTCATTTAGAAGTACTATTATCTTTACCATTTCTCAATCTTTCCTGCATTATTGTACTTCCTTTTTGGATCATTTTCTTACTACCTGAAGAATACCCTTTTTGCTTATGCTACTGTGATTGATAATGCTTCTTGAATCTGTAATTTGCTGTCATTTGTTTCAGAAAATTCTCAGCCATTGTCTCTTTAAATAGTATTTGTGCCCCCTCCCCCTTATTCTCTCCCCTCTCCTGATGGGATTTAGTTATGTTAGCCCTTCTCATCTGTATTATCCATGTCTCTTATCCTCTCCTTCGTGCTTTTCATTTTATCATTCCAGTCTTTATTTTGAATATTTTCCTATGATACCTCTTCCAATTCATGAATAATCCCTTCTGCTGTGCTTACTGTGCCTTTAAATCCATCCATTGTGTTATTAAATGCACTTATTTTTTCAGTTTTATGATCTGTTTTCTCCTCAGAAATCTGTTGTGTCCTATTCTTGGGCTTTGAGACTCTCAGAATTCTCCGTCTTTTGTTATCTTAAACATTGTTTGCACGGTTAGAGACTTCAGAGACCATCCGGAGCCTTATGAGTCTGTTTCTATGGTTTGCAGTTTCTGCTAGTTGTCTTGTCTCCTCATACGCCTGGTTACTTATTTTTTTTTACGAGCGTAGACATCGTACTTGAAATTGTTCTTTAGAAGAAACTTATACGCAGGAGATGGCGTCTTTCAACAATGTCCACTTTCATTAGTACCTGAAGGTACTAGCAATCTAGGACTACATTATTCTGTTTTCAGTCTTTGATATTGGAAGCTGAGTTGCAGTCCCCGTGAGTCAGTAAACTTCTTGTTCATACTCATTACTTTTAGAATACTGCTCTTTACGGTCTTAACCGATGTGCATGGGCATTTCCTTGTGTCCTTTCCTTCTTTCTCCTTGGCTTCAGTGATCCTTGGACTGAACATAAGTTCTGTCCCCTTAGCCCTGCAATGTTACCCAAAGCATCACTCAGCTCATCAGTAGCCTCGTTGTAGGACTAGCTTGTTAATTATTTACTTTTTATACCATGTAAGTAAGTTAATTTTATTTTATTACGGTTTTTCTTAGAGTCACGTGGCATTTATATTCTCTCTTTTTTTGTTTAAATAATTGGAATCCTTTTTTTTTTTTTCTTTTCAAATGAAAGGTTATGTAGAAAAGTAAAAGGCAATGGGAATGCAAGCTGGTGCAGCCACTCTGGAAAACAGTATAGAGGTTCCTCAAAAAACTAAAAATAGAACTACCCCATGACCCAGCAGTTGCACTACTAGGCATTTATCCAAGGGATACAGGTGTGCTGTTTTGAAGGGACACGTGCACCCCCATGTTTATAGCAGCACTATCAACAGTAGCCAAAGTATGGAAAGAGCCCGAATGTCCATCGATGGATGAATGAATAAAGAAGATGTGGTATATGTATATACAATGGAGTATTACTTGGCAATCAAAAAGAATGACATCTTGCCATTTCCATCCATCTTGGATGGAACTGGAGGGTATTATGCTAAGTGAAATTAGTCAGAGAAAGACAAAAATCATATGACTTCACTCCTATGAGGACTTTAAGAGACAAAACAGATGAACATAAGGGAAGGGAAACAAAAATAATATGAAAACAGGGAGGGAGACAAAACAGAAGAGACTCCTAAATATAGAGAACAAACTGAAGGTTACTGGAGGGGTTGTGGGTGGGGGGATGGGCTAACTGGGTAAGGGGCATTAAGGAATCTACTCCTGAAATCATTGTTTCACTATATGCTAATTTGGATGTAAATTTAAAAAATAAAAAATTAAATTAAAGAAAAGTAAAAGGTAATAAAAAGGTCTGGTTAGGTTGAAGCAGAGCCAACGCCTTGATTTTTCCATATTTTTCTCCCTTTACCTCCTACTGCTCCTGATCGATCTCTTTAAAATTTTAAGACCCTATGAAAGTTTGGAAAACTTACCTTACAAGGAAATTTCACATCAAAAGCTTTTAAACATATTTGAGGCATATAGGGAGATATAATAAAAAACATAATGAACTCCTTTGTCTACTTAAGGAACAAAACATTACAAAATTAAAGTTCCTTGTGTACTCTTCTGTGGGAGGGAGAATAAATCTCGCCTACCAAAGATAATCCTGTCCTTATCCCTGGAACATTTGGATATGTTAAGTTACATGGCAAAGGGAAATTAAAGTTTGAATTAAAGATTGAATTAAAGTTTCTAATCAGCTGACTGTAAAATAGGAAGATTATTCTGGATAATTTGGGTGGGCCCAGTGTAATCACGATAGTACTTAAAAGTGGAAGACGGAGGTACAAGTGTTAGGGGTGTGACAACAGAAGCAAGATCAGAGTGATGTGGTAATGCGAAGGACTTCACCTACATTTCTTGTCTGGAAGATAGAAGAGGTTTATGAGCAAAGAAGTGTGGTGGTTGCCTCTATAAACTGGAAAAGGCAAGGAAACTGATTCTCCCTTACAGCCTCCAGGAAAGAATACAGTCCTACTAGCACCTTGATTTTAGCCCACCAAGACCCATGTTGGACTTTCAGCCTATACACGTGTATGGTAATAAATTTGTATTGTTTTAAGCCAAGTTTATGGTAGTTTGTTACAGCAGCAGTAAGAGACTAATACACTCTCTCTGATCACATTTATATCTCTCACCCTAGAGGTAACCAGCACATTGGTGTTACAATTCCTATGAATGCCTTTATTTTTTTTTTAAAGTTTATTTATTTTTGAGAGAGAAAGAGCGCAAGCATGGGGGGTGGGGTGGGTGGGGGCAGAGAGAGGGAGACACAGAATCCCAAGCAAGCTCTAGGCACAGCTGGGGCTGCAGGGCTCAAACTCACTAACCGTGAGATCATGACTTGAGCCAAAGTCAGATGCTTAACCAACTGAACCACCCAGGTGCCCCTCCCCTGAATGCCTTTATACTTTTATACTGTATGTATGGCTTTTTAATACTGTATGTGTACTTAAGTAGTGCTGTGCATATGTTTAAACTTCATACAAATGGTATTGATGGTACTTTTCATTCTGCAACTTTGTTGTAAACATTGTTTTTGAGATACACATGTTGAAACATGTAGGTATACCTTATTCTGTTACTGTAAATTCCATTATAACTTGTGAAAATTATATAGGTATTCTCTTAAGGTACATTTGGATTCTATGATAAGTAGTTTTGTTTTGTTTTTTTTTTAAGGGAACCAACATTTTAAAATGAGAAGAATTCACATTAAAATATTTATTTCTGGCTTGTCCTTAAAAAAATTAGGCTATTCATAAACAATTTTCTGGAGTTGTACTATCTATTATAATAGCCACTAGCCGCATGTGTCTTTTTAAATTTAATTATAATGAGAGAAAATTTAGAGTTCCCTCTCGGTCATTCCACCTTATTTCAAATGCTCAATACTCACTCAAGGCTGATGGCTACTGCCTTGGACAGAGCATAGGACATTTCCATCTCACAGACAGTGTTTGGCTATTGTTGGAGGCATAGATCCCTCTTGAGGGTGCATTTGCTGTTCAGTTCACCAAAGCTCTCATATCACATGCACTTTTTTGGCCCTTTCTCTGATAGAAGGTACTTGTTCAGGAACAAGTTTGCTGAGGTTTGAATCCTAGCCAGCTGTTTGACTTTCCCAACTTGCAGACCTTTTGGTATATCAGTTTTCTTATCCGTGAAATGGGGCTAAGTAGCTGTTGTTGGCATCACACATGCTAATATATAAGAAATATTTAGAAGAATACCTGGTGCGCTATAAGTGTGTAGAAGTATTGGTTGTCCTTATTGTTGTGTAAATTACCTGCCTGATCTGTCTGGATACTTGAGTATGCTTTCTTGCCCTTAGTAGCAAGTTCAGCAACAGTGAAACTTTCTATACGCTGAATGCCCTTCCAGTGACCACCCTATCTTTCATCTTTCTTAGAGACATGTTTCTTAAGAGTTGTTTATTCCTATTACCTTTAGTTCATCACTTTCCATTTACTCTTCAGTGCACTCCAGTCTGGCTTCTGCCTCCATCATTCCATTTAATTCTACTTGGCTAACGTCACCATTCTCTCTGTTGCTAAGACTATGGATACTTACAGAGTGAGTATCACGTAGTGAGTAAGAATTCAGGTTCTGGGTTCTGCCTAGTTTGCTAGATATATAGCTGTCAACGAGTTAACTTGCTTTCTCTAAGCCTTAATGTGTTCAGCTGTAAAAAAAAAAAAAAAAGATAGACAAATTTTTTCATAGGGTGTTGTGAGAAATGAATCAATCATTACCTTTACAGTGCTTATAACAGTCCTAGGAACATTGTAGTCATTTAGTGAATGCCTTCTATTATTATCATGATCATTGTATATTTTAACAGGTTTCCTTTTCTATAATATTTTCTTCCCTAAGCTTTTGATTTATCATACTTTACTTGTTTTTATTTTGTATATATGGCTTCTCTTTCTCATTCTACTGTGGGAATTTCTTGTCTTTTCTCCAAATGTAAAAGTTCCTCATAACTAGATCCTTCAAGCCTGGATTTCAGGCCTTCTCCCCCCCCCTTCCCCCCCACTCTCTTCCTATGTAATGTCATCAGCTTGCCAGCTTCAAATATCATTTAAATGCTGAGGACTGTCTGATTTGCATCTCCAGGCCAGACATCTGTTCTGAGCTCAAGACCCATTTATACACTCATTGACTCACTTTCATTTGGATGTATGAAAAGTTTCTCAAGCTGAACATGTACAAATTTGAATTGTTTCTCTGTTTTCTCCTTTACAGTTGGCAACATTATCCACCTAATTACTTATGTCAGTAATTTGGAAATTATCTTGGGTGTATTTCTCTTTGAGCCTCCAGTCAGTCACCAAGACCTGCTCATCCTTATGTTCAAAATATAGTTCCAGTCTGTCCTCTTCTCACGATCCAATCAGTTGCATCTTCTCTGCTCTTAATCTAGACCAAGCCACTGTTACCTCTTGGCTAGAAAACAGACATAGGATTTTTTTAAAATTATGTACACCATTTTTAAGTATATAGTTCAATAGTATTAACATTCACTTGTGCTACCATCACCACCATTCATCCCCAGAACTCTTTCATCCTGCAAAGCTAATACTCTGTACCTATTGCAACTCCCCATCCCCCTCTGCCAGCCCCCGGCAACCACCATTCTGCTTTCTGTCTCTCTGAATTGGACTGTTTTGGGTACCTAATAGAAGTGGAATCACAGTAGTTGTGAGCCATACCTACTTTTCTAACTTCATTCTCAGTAGCATACCCTGTTAAATATCTTCACTTCTTTTTCTTTACCATTTCTTTCTGTTCTCTTTCTCTTCTGTCTCTCTGCGTTCTTCTGCTCCACTGCTCCTCTTTGCCCTTTCTTCTGTTCCACAAATATATATTCAAAAATATGGATTAAGGGGCACCTGGGTGGCTCAATCCATTAAGCATCTGACTTTGGCTCAGGTCATGATCTCAACAGCTCATGAGTTTGAGCCCCGTGTCAGGCTCTGGGCTGACAGCTCAGAGCCTGGAGCCTGCTTCGGATTCTGTGTCTCCCTCTCTCTCTGCCCCTCCCCTGCCCTCTCTCTCTCTCAAAAATAAATAAACATTAAAAACAATTTTTTAAATATGGATTAAATTCTCCAATCAAAAAGTATAGAATGACTGAATGGAAAAGAAAACAAAATGCAAATATATTTTGCCTACAAGAGACTCTCTTTAGCTTCAAGGATACACATAGGCTCGAAGGGAAGAGTGGGAAAAAGATACTCCATGCAAGTGGAAACCAAGAGAGTAGGGATAGCTGTACTTATGTCAAAGTAGATTTTAACTCAAAAGCTGTAACACAAGGTAAAGAAGGCCATTGTATGATGATAAAGGGATTATATCTTTATGGGATATAACAGTTGTAAATCTATATGACCCCAACATTGGAGCACCCAAATATATTAAGCATATGCTAACAGATATGAAAGGAGAAATAGTATAATATAGTAGGAACTTCAGTACTCCACTTTCAATAATGAATAGATCATCCAGGCAGAAATCAATGAGGAAACATTGGATTTGAACCAATGTTTTATATATATAATATATATATTGTATATATAATATATACTTAAAATATGTATCTATATATAATATATATATACCATTACATCTAACAACAGCAGAATATACATCCTTCTCAAGCACATGTGTATCATTTGCCGGGATAGACCATATGTTAGGTCACCAAACAAGTCTTAGCAAATTTAAGAAGGTTGAAATCATACCCATTATCTATTCAGACCACAGTGGTATGAAACTAGAAATCAGTAACAGGAAGGAAACCTGGAAAATTCACAAATATGTGGATATTAGACTACACACTCCTGAACAACCAGTGGATCAAAGAAGAGATCAGAAGGGAACTGAAGAAGTAGTTTGAAACAAACAAAGATGAAGTCACAGCATATACCAAAATTTATGGGATGCAGCAAAAGCAGAGGAAAATTTACAGTGACAAATGCCTATATGGAGAAACCTGAAAGATCTGAAATAACCTCACTTTATAAATCAAAGAACTAGAAGAAGAACGAACTAAACCCAAAGTTAGTAGAAAGAAGGAAATACCAAAGACAATAGGAAATATCAATGAAACTAAGAGCTGGTTTTTTTGACAGATGGAACAAACTATTAGCTAGACTAGAAGAAGGAGAAGGATCAAGTAAATAACATCAGAAATGAAAGGGGACATTACAACTATACCAAAGAAATATAAAGGATCATAAGAGATTACTGTGAATGATTATATGCTAACAATTTAGGTAGCCTAGAAGAAATGGACAAATTCCTAGAAACATACAGCCTACTAAGACCGAATCATGAAGAAATAGAAAAATCTAGTCCTAAAGTAAGGAGATTGAATCCCAACAAAGAAAAGCCTAGTACCAGATAGTTTCCTGGTGATTTCTAAACATATGAGGAAGGATCCTTCTCAAACTCTTCACAAAAATTGAAGAAGAAGAAACACTCTTAAACTCATTTTGCAAGGCCAGCATTACCCTGATATCAAAGCCAGATGAGGATGCTACAAGAAAACAGGCCAGTATCCTTCCTGAATATAGACGCAAAAGATCTTGACAAAATATTAGGCAACTGCTTTTAGTACCACATTAAAAGGATCATATGCTGTAATCAAGTAAGATTTATCTCCGGGATGCAAGGATCTTTCAACATAAACAAATCAAGAAATGTGATATATCACATTAATGGAATGAAAAATAAAAATCATATGATCATCTGAATAGATAAAGAAAAAGCACTTACCAAAATACAACCTCCTTTCATGATTGAAACCTCTGGACAAAGTGGATATAGAGGGAATGTGCCTCAAAATAATAAGGCCATGTAAAATAAGACCATGGCTCACATCATACTCTGCAATGAAAAGCTAAACACTTCTCTTCTAAGATTAGGGTGCCTACTCTTACCACTCCTGTTCAACATTGTCCTAGTAGAACAGTTAGGCAAAAAAAGATAAAAGGAAGAAGTAAATTTGTTTGTTTGCAGATGATATGATCTTATATATGGAATATTCTAAAGACTTCACCAAAAAACTGTTAGAATTGGATTCAATAAAATTGCAGGATACAAATCGACTTACAGAAATTTGCATTTCTATGCACTAACAACAAAGCATCTAAAAAGAAATTAAACAATCTTATTTAAAATAGCATCATAAACTTTAAAATACTTAGGGGTAATTTAACCAAAGAGGTGAATATTTGAACAATGAAAGAAATTGAAGACAAATAAATGGAAGCATATCATGTTGGTTAAATGGAAGAATCAATATTGTTAAAATGTCATACTACCCAAGCAGTCTATGGTTTCAGTGCAATCCCTGTCAAAATTCTGATGGTGTTTTTCACATAAATAGAAAAACAATCCTGAAATTCGTATGGAACCACAAAAGACCCCGAATTGCCAAAGCAATCCTGAAAAAGAACAAAAATGGAGGCATCACCCTTCCTGATTTCAGTCTATCATACAAACTTATAGTAAAACAGTATGGTACTGGTATGAAAATAGACCAATGGGACAGAATTGAGAGCCCAGAAATAAACTCTTGCCTATACTAATATGTGACTGATATCTGACTAATAATACTAATATGTCATCTAGTATGTGACTAAGGGGTGAAGAGCCAGTTAGATCTGTGCTTTTGTAATTCAGAGGGCGAATGCTATGAACAAGGGATGGCAATAAGGTTGGAGAGCAGGGATTTGATAACTGACTAGATACGTGAAATGAAGAGGAAAAATAAAATAATTTCCTGATTGTGAGTAAATGGTAAACCACAGAGTTTGACAAGTTGTGAAGGTCTGAGGACCACTGCTGAAGGTGAGACTGGGGGTAGGCCAGTGTTTAAGAATTTCTAAGCACGGAAGCAGATCCCTCTGGACTTTATGTCCTTTCATTTCACCTGCTTTCTTTCATGGTCCAGAGTTTGCAGGAGAGGGGAAAGATCTCTGAGAGATTTTGCGGGTGTAAGTTTTCTTTTCTTTTCTTTTCTTTTCTTTTCTTTTCTTTTCTTTTCTTTTCTTTTCTTTTCTCTTTTCTTTCTTTCTTTCTTTCTTTCTTTCTTTCTTTCTTTCTTTCAAATTGTTTAATGTTCATTTATTTTTTCAAAGAGAGACAGTGAATTGGAGGAGGGGAAGAGAGGGAGACACAGAATCCCAAGCAAGCTCCAGGCTCTGAGCTGTCAGCACAGAGCCCAACATGGGGCTTGAACTCACAAACCATGAGATCATGACCTGAGCCTAAGTCGGATGCCCAACCTACCGAGCCACCCAGGCACCCCTGCAGGTGTAAAGTTTCTAATTGGTCTTAGGTGTCCATCACTTTTAACTTCTTACTCACCAGATATTCTTTAATTTATTTGACTTTTTTCCTTATCTCACATTTTATTTTGGAAGTATCTTAGACTTCTTACATGTAACTTTCATTATCGATCCGTTCTGAGAAATATAATGTGGAAATACAAACCAAAGAACATTTCCAAATTTTTGTAAAATCCTCAGTTTAAATACTTTTGCTGTTAATTCATCTTAAAGAAGGAAATCCAACATTAAATCCAAGTTAACTCTGAAGCTGTGGCTAATATGTTTTGGAAAATTGGGTTACTAGGATGAAGTAGCTTATGTGTTTGTAGTTCTTTATAGGTCGTTTCATATCTAGATCAGTGCTTCAAACTCAAAATAGATTTATAATTAGTTGGCCTTCATGCAGGTATTCTTATTCTTTGATGTCAGATTTATAAAGTATATGTATATGTTTTCATCTTGAAGTACTTTATAATAGTGGGAATGAAGACAGAAGTTACCCAGAGTCACCAAGCTAGTCTTGCAAGTGCAGTGATGTGTAGTGTGAGAGAATTTGTCATTGCAGGAGTATGTGCCGGACCTGCTGTGCAGTCGTAAAAATATATTCACTTTTCATTATAATCCTATAACTGTCTTCTCACAATCGATCTTTTCTCCAGGTGTCTATTCAACAACAGTTTTACAGGCCTTTAGTTACAAAAGTTGTATCAGCCTGATACATGTTACATGATACAGATTATTTCACAAAATAATGTGAGCTATTGTTTTGTATGACAGGTGTCATTTAGAAGTATTTAACTCTTTAAAGGTATACAACATTGATTTATTAGTAGTAGCAAGGCTTTTCCAACATGTAGGAGGTGTTAAGAGTTTGTTAGAATCTAAATTTGTACCTCTTTTGTGAACTGTTTGAAAATTGGTTTTCCGCACTACCTTTACGTTTTGGGATTAGTCTAGTTCTGATAATCATAAGATGTCCCCCCCCACCCCCCCCGCTTTTGTATAGTCTTTTGTGCGTTGTCTCTTGGCTTCAAATCACTCAAAGTATATACTTTGTTAAATCATAGCTTTTATACACGATTTAAATTTTTTTACCTCTTTGCTATTTTTTAGTTTTATATAACTAAAAGATCATAGATCTGTGAATGCTACAAATAAAACTTGAAACTTCGGGTAGTCTTTTGTTTTAAGGTCTCTTGGTCCTCTTTTTGTTCATAGAATATAATAGTAGCAGCTTTAACTTTTTTAAAGTTCATTTTTGAGAGAGAGACAGAGAGAGTGAGCAGGGGAGGGGCAGAAAGAGAGGGAGAGAGAGAATCCCAAGCAGACTCTGCACTGTCAGCACAGAGCTGATACGGGGCCGGAACTCACAAACTTGGGAGATCATGACCTGAGCTGAAACTTAAGAGTCAGATGCTTAACCGAAAGAGCCACCCAGGTGCCCTGATAATAGCAGCCTCAAATGAAAAGCTTCTGGTAGCTTGTACTCCATGCATTGCCGGATAAGTGGTTAGGAGGGAGTTTGAATCTGTGTGTGTTAATGATAAGCAAAGAATAGTCTATTTATTAGCTCATCCTGGTAGGGGAGGTGTATTCATCTACACATGACCCATTTATTGCTGTAGTGAACTTGCCTACGAGTATTTTACCGGAAGCAATTTGTAATGCAGTTGGCAGTGACACTTCCTGAACAGAGCCAATGTGGCATGTGGCTGGAGATGCTTCCCGCAATCAAACTGCTGGGTTTGAGGTCCCGGTTTGCTGCTCTCCAGCACTGTGACTATGGATCCCCTGTCTCCTTTTATGTAAAATGGGATAACAATAATGTGTTGTTGTGACACCATTATTAAACAATGCTTGCACATAAAGGACAGTCTGTGTCATCAGTTATGTCACCTACATAACTGATCCTTGTTTTTTTATAACTGAGTTAAAATAGTACTGTGGGCAGTCAGTAACTTAATTATTACTGAAATTATCTTCTTCCTCTGTGTGTGTGTGTGTGTATACATATAGGTGTGTATATATGCACGCATATACACACATATAGTTAGCTATATTCATCTGTTTGTGTATACCTCTACTGTATATATGCAGATACATAAATGTACATATGTGTATATATGTATTTATGTGCACGTATTTGCATATGTATTTTAAAATGTGCTTATGTATGTGTACATAAATATTTCTGTAGAGAAACATGGAGCCATGCTGGCTATATATAACTATATACATGTAAATGACATATTTTATGTACACAATTTCAGAGCATGTGTGGCATGAACTTTAACATGTATTTATCTTAAGTGCTTAATATAGTACTTGGCTGTGGAAAGTGCTTGGTACATATTATAATATTCTTCTAGGAATCTTATTCCTTGTCTGCCTGCCAAGAAGTCAACATTTATTGAATATTCACCTGTGGAGAAATGGGCTTTCTGATATTTTGGAAAGTTGGAGGCAAAGGTGTATAGTTCCCATTCCTGGGAAATAACTTTGCTTCCTCCCTTCAGATAATAGTGAGTTTGCTTTAAGAACTAGGAGAACACAGCCCTTGTAAATCCACTAATAGAGTAATTTTTTACGGAATGGTCTGAAAGTGTCAAATGTAAAAGGTTAGTTAATGTTAATATTGCCACAAGACGTCAGCTTCTCCAATCTGGCACGGCCCTGCCTTTCAAGGAGAGACTCACTGGGAGCTGATGCCCCTCCTTTACCCCCATCCACTCTGAAATATGCTGCATGTTTCATTATTCTGTGTGGCCCTCTGCTTTCTGGTTAGATGTTACATCTTCACCTAGTTACAGTGAGACCCTATCCGGTTCTACCTTATGTGTAATTGGTGCTGGGGCAGTGAGTGAGTGAGTGGAAGGAAGCAGGGAAGAAGAGAGAAGTTTCTTCTGGCCAGTTTTTAACTTGTTTGAAGCACTGTGTTTGGAACTGTTCTTAGGCAAGGTGAGTTTATCACTCCTTAATTCCACTCCTGTTTATTTATGTATCGAAAATAGCAAATTTTAGTTTTGGAACTTGTTACTCAACTTTTAGATTATTGACGGTAGCTTCCTAATTACCCTTCTTGCCTCCAATGTTGATATTTCTGTTGTGTGCTAATGTGTGATCTTTCTGTAAGTTTAGTCTAGTCAGACCTTGTTAATTTTATTGTGTTTAACACTGTCAAATATATCTATGTAATTCTGTTGAAATTTTTCTTAGTTTTATTTATCTTTGGCATATACCAAATTTAATTCTTTTCCCACTGTAATTTTTTCCCCAGAATTCTAGGAAACCCTATTTTTGTACTTGAGTAGGGATAGTTCCATTTAACTGGTTGTTTCTTGTTTTTCTGTACATAGAATTGAATTGAAAATACTGTTAAGTACATGGTATACTATCATTGTCACTCTGTGCAAGGTCCTATATTTTATTTTTCATTCTCCCGTCTCTATCCCATCTCTTCTCCTACTATAATCAACTCCTGTTCTTTTCCTTTCTTTTCTTTTCTTTTCTTTTCTTTTCTTTTCTTTTCTTTTCTTTTCTTTCACTTCATTTCATTTCATTCATTTATTTATTTAGAGAGAGAGCTCGAGCAGGGGAGGGGCAGAGGGAGGAGAGAGAATCTTAAGCAGTCTCCACGCCCAGCGCGGCACCAGGCTCCATCCCACAACTCTGGGATCATCACCTGAGCTGGAATCAAGAGTCAGACACTCAACTGACTGAGCCACCTAGGTGCCCTCTCATTCTGATTTCTTGAGTATAGATCCTTTCAGCCCCTATTTTAATCTAAATATCTTTATTATATACTTGTACCCATGAAAATATTGTTTGGGTATGGTTTAGTCTCATTCCTCTTAAAAATGTTATGTTTCTGCTTAGCTATATGTAGACCCAGTTCATTGCTTTTGACCAGATATTCTCAATACTGTATATGTACACACCATGTGTTACTTATGTGTACATAGTATGCCCCTATTTGCTTCCACAACAGTGTCCTCCTTTGACACTATATGAAACCTTTCCTATGGTATATAATCAATCAAGAAAGGAACTGCTGGTGTAGGAAGTATACATACTTAATACCACTACTCCAGATTGCTTTAGAAAATGTACCAGTTTATACTGTTATTAATAGTACATGAGGTTACCATTCCTTTACGTCTGTCACCAGTTTAAATGAGAACCTTTCGATAATGTTAAATGTTAATCTTTAAAGATACTGGAAACAAAAATAGAAGGGAAGAGTGAGAGGGTAGAAGTCTATTGATTTCTTTATGTAGAAAAACTTTTGTAGCCAGATTTTTATTTATAAATTCAGGTTTTACGCTGTGTTGCTAATGACAGAATAAACCCTCTGCATGTGAGAGACAGAGCTGTAATGTAATGACTTCAGATCCCATCCGGTTCATTTGTTCAACAATGAGCATTCATAACAATCTTTTCAATTACAGAGTGTTGTCGACAAGGTAGAATGTACATTAAGGGAGAAGAAGACATTTTTAGGGTGTCGTAATAACATCAATCTTGAATAATTAAAATAATACTTGGAGTATAATATGAATATTTAAGAAACATTTGAGTATATTCGTATGCCTGATGTAATAGTACTTTTAAGAAAACAGTATTTGGGGCCAAGTGGAAATAAATTAGTGGATATGTGAAATAGCAAGAAAGACCAACCATTTGGGAGAAAAATACTATGCATTGATTTCTGGTTTTAGCGTTTCTTAGTTCTTGGACCATGAATGTTAAGGAGAAGAAAAATGATTATAGACAACGAATATTAAGATATGGTTCTTGAAGTCAAGATGCAGTGACTATAAATAACTTTATAATGTTCAGAAAAATGACACTTTGAGAAGTTGATTTAAAAAGATTGGTAAGTAGTTTACTTCGATGGAAAACCCCCACATGTAATGATATTTGATCATGTTACTGTAATCTTATAACTGAACAGACAGGAAGGGACCAAGAGTTACTTTCTGACTTCCAAGCTCAGCAGTTTGTTAAATTCTGCATAGCTGTTTCTCCAAACAAGGTGAAGATGAGTTTAAAGTGTGAGAACTAACAAGTTTAGCGTGAATTGCTTGAGATCATGTAGATGGGAGATACTCACTTGTAGGTTTACAAGAAGGTTTATAATTTCTTGGAGCTTGGCATCTGGAGCTGCCAAGAAACTCGAAAGTAATTCCTGAAAGGGCATTCTTTTTCACTGCTGTATCTTGGAGACTATACCTGTGCCAAGCACAGGAACCTCCCCCAAAGTGCCAAGAAATCCCCTCAAATCTAGAATTAGTAATTTGAGTAATTTTTAAAATAAACTTGGGTTGCTGACAAAAAAGTTAATTTCTAGATTTCATTTGTCGGACGATCGAAAGAGTCGAATGTGTTAATATGACAAGGGATTTTAAGCAAAATATAGTGTGGCTAATTAGAATGTGCTCTCAGAGTGTACCCAATTTAAATGAAAGGAAGTGTTTCAGTTTGCTTTAATGCACTATAACTTCATGTGAGATTATTGGGCATAAGGCCATCAAGAATGCACCGGTGGTCAAAGCTTATTAGTCTGCCGTAGCAAATGACAGTGGACGTCTGGGAACTGTGAGGTATCTCAGCAAGAGGGAGTGGGCAAGGGCTTCGGAGGGTTTGGGCTTGGGCTGCATGGTCTTAAGGAAAGACTGGGGGAGTAGATCAGCTCTGGATTGGATACTCTCATGAAATGGGGTCTGTTTGGTAATTAGGTATCTTAGCATTCTCTTCAAGAGTAGGAGTGAAGCAAAGCTGGGACTCACTGGTAAGAGAACAGTAATCACTCATAAAAGGGCCATTTTAGTCATTCTGCAGCTGTGCTGTTGCCTTAGGCAAACTTTATTTCCTGTGTGCCTTTGTACTGGCATTGCCTCTAATCTGTTAGGTATATCACAGTCTGATTATCAGCGGAGTTTATTTTCGCTGTTCTCAGCCCCTCATTTTGGCCAAATTCAGCCATTCAGGACACTGTTCTGTAAAATCCAGATCTTCGCTCTTGCCAGAATTCCATTGATCAGGAGGCTGTTCAGAGAACCTCAGTTGTTGGACTGAAGTGAGTTCTTTATGTATACTTTTTGTTGTTGTGAGGTTAGTTGTTGAATCATCCAAAGCAAAAATGGCCGTGCACATGTAGGACTCTGGAGTCATTTGAGCACTGCAGTATGGCACATGCTGAGATTAACAGGTTTTGTAATCTGTTTCTAAGCAAAGAGCCAAGTCCCAAGTATGGTTTTGGTGTAGACAGAAACTTTGCTAGGTTTGACATCACAGGGGCTCCCTGTTCTGTTTACTATTTTGAGTTGACTATTTCAGGAGTTGCTTAGTAGTTGAGTGTGATTGCCCAGGAACTAGAGTGAGCGGAGTTGCACCCAAAAGAAAGTGGCTAAAATCTCAGTAATTAGCTTGTTTGCATTATTTTAGTGAAATCATGAGCAAATTGTAGCCAGGTATTGGATTCATACAAGGAGTGATTAGGATTATAAAGAGCAATATTAAGGGTATTGTTATTAGACATAGCAGATGTCTATTAATAATTCAGAAATTTAAACCAGCATAGAGGATAGAAAAGAGCTGTGGAATGAGAGCATGCAGATTTAAGCCTGACAGTCTTTGGTTCTTGCCATTTAGATCTTGTTCCATGGGTCCTGGGTGGAAGCTGTCTCATTCTCTAGGATCATCTTCTGGAGGATTCTTAGGAATCCTCAGTTTGAGGTCTCTGGCTGGGACGGTCTTCCAGTAATTTGAGGATGTGTTGTCATGTCACGGTAATTGAGAGCTGTGCATCCAAGGAGTTCTGCTGTTGTAGTTGTCAACAGAGTATGGCAAGGTCATTTCCATGGGGGTTCAAGTGCAGTCTTTCCCTAATGATGCTTCAAAAATAGCCAGTCACCTAATCTGAGAGCGTATAGAGCTGATTAAGTATCTAGCCAGGGAAGATAAGGTTGAACAGCTCTGGAAAATTAGGTTAACCAGAATTTTTAGAATGGGAGAAAGCAGCTCCTCTGTTGATGTGTATATAATACACAAGGATGTAAGGCTTTAGTCAGTGGTTACCCAAGGAGTTAGAACATATTGTGAACAGTGAGGACTTGAACCAATCTGCAAGGCTTCTTGATTTCTACCATCAAGTGTGTTATGTTCGTTCTTAATTGACTAGGATACTGAAACCTAGAAACAAAAATATTGAAACAGTCATTGTACCAGTTTTTCTCTAAGAACATGAGTCTGCCTCTTCTCAGCTCAATGTACATAAATCACCAAACATATGTACATATGTGTATATATGTGTATATATGTATATGTACACATATATATACACACACACATACACACACATATGTATATGCACATTAATACATTTTATTTGCATTTAATGTATAATGGCTGAACTCCTTTAATTTGTCAAATAAATCAATTTGGAGAGAACAGTTTTTAAAATAAGAAATCCAAAGGTACGTTAAGTGTAAAAGACATCCGCTTTATTATTTTGATTTTGGGACCTAAATTCACAAAAGGCAAAATCAGATGATAATAATATGTGAACTTTAGTCGTGGTATCCAAAGGTAAAAAGTAGTTCCTAAGCCATATTTGAAAATACTAATTGCAGTAAGAACAATAATTATTAGGACCTTTAATCTTTTTAAATAGATTTTATTAAAAATGATTTAAAATATGTCTAAGGCCCAAGGATGTATCTTTAAGAGCATTCTGTCCCAAACTGGAAATACTAAGGTTATTAAAAATACCAAATACTTAAGCAAGTTAGGGGGCTGAATTCACATCTCTGTAGCATTCGGCCGGGGCAGCTCATTGTCGTGCACAATCGCTGAGATTCGTGCTGTGGTCTAGCATATCCTCCCAGACCTTTTCCCTCGGTAGCCGTCATACTGCAGCACAACAGTGACGGTTGCTTATGATCTGCTTACAGATTATTGCATAATAAACATAATTACATCTTCAGGTTAACACATTACGCTTCATGTAATTCACAATTTTTACTACGTAACTAACAGTGATCGGCTCAGCTGTTTCTTTCTTTCTTTTTTGCTTCTCCCGTAAAGCATGACTTTTTCCATGAAGGAAGTACTGTACTGATTTACATTCTGGCTCAAGCTCCTTGATCTGGCTGACGACTCTGTAATGTTTTTCTGTCATTGCAGCTGACAATGTAGTTCTCCAGAGCAGGCTCTTACACCCCAAACAACTTCTCTTGACGCTGTAATCAATACCTCATGATTTTACGTAGTGCAGTTAGGCCAGAGCTTCTGGCTTCTAAAACCGCTGTTGAGAAGTCCACAGGTATCCTGATTCCTGATTCTTTTTTTAAAATTTATTTTTATTGAGATATAATTCACATATAGCATTGTGTAAGTTTAAGTTGTACAACTTGTTGACTGATAAATTTGTATATTGTAATATGACTACCACTGTAGTGTAGCTAACACTTTTTTTCCCCCTAGTGGGAACAATTAAGATACAGTCTCTTAGCAACTTTGAAGTTTATAATATAGTATTGTTATCTGTAATCACTATCCTGTTCATTAAACATCTCCCTGTGCCCCTCGCCCCAGGTAGTCACCATTCTACTTTCTGTTTTTACGAGTTCAGGGATTCCACATATAAGTGATATCGTACGGTATTTTCTTTATGGGATTTATCTCACTTAGCTTAATGTCCTCAGGTTCATCCGTGTTGTCACAAATGGCAGGATTTTCTTCTTTCTCGTGGCCAATATTGATCCTTTCTAAATGGCCCATTACCTGTCTCCACCGGAAGCTTGTAAAATCCGCTCATCTCCACTTTTCTGAAAGATGTAGGTATTGTGTCTTGATGTGGGTCTGTTTTCAGCTATTTGTGGTGGGAACTCATTGGACCCTTTCAGTTTTAGAAACCCTGTCATTCAATTTGGGAAGTTGCCTTGAATTACTTCTTTTCTCTGTTCTTTCTTTCTTAACTGCTAATTACTTGTATATTGGATTTCATGGACTGGTTGTCTAATTTTTCTGGTTTTCTTTCACATTTCTTATTTTATTCTATTTTCTAGAAATATCTCTTCAGCTTTATCTTCCACTCAACCAATTCTACTTCCAGAGTTATCTCGTACTGTCAGTTCTCTGATCTTGGAGGATTTTGCTGGATGCATCTCTTGGGTCTTGTTCATCAGTTAGTGTTTGTCCACTTACTTTCTAGTTTCCAAAGTTTTATGCTGCCTCCTCTCCATTTCTCATCCATGTGAGTTAATATTTTTAAAAAATTTCTTTGCCATTTTTTAGTAGGGTTTTAGGAAGGAAGTGAAATTTCATATGTGTGTTCATTACTCTTTTGTACCAAAACACTGCTCATTTTTTTTACCCGCTCCTTTACGGCCATTTTCTATTACTGGCTTTACTCTTTCGTCATGGTTCCATTCTCTTCCTTTCGGCTTCCTCATGTAACACACTTTCCCTCAGCTTTCTTTATTATTTTTAATGTAGTATTTTGTCATACTTACGTTTTTTTACTCTCCCTGAAGTGAAGCGCATATACTCTGTGTACCCCTCTTTGGACACAGATGACACAGCTGACCCCCTCCCATCTTCCCTCTGCCTGTTTCTAAAATCTCATCCATCCTCAGGACTGTGAGCATGTTTCATGATGTTAAACTGCTGCTGCTACTCTCTGCTATTCTCTGAGCATGTCACACCTTCCCCATCTTCTGTATTTTTGTACGTATCGTTCCCACTTTCTGGAACGTCTGCTCTTGCTACTGATTTCTCTCCACAGCCCCTCCCTCCTTTCCTCACCAACTTCTGAAATCTTGAAAATCTCTGCTTAGGTAGCCTCTTTCTGAAGCTTTCTTTCATCTTGCTTCAACCCTTCAAGTTGTAGTTGGTCCCTTCTATTTATAGCACTTAAAACACTATATTGCAATTATTTATTTATGCAGGCTGACTACTTTAACCGGATCATGACTGAAACTGGGGAACAAATCCTTTTCCTCTCCAATGTGCCTTTTTACTAAAAAGTGACTGTGTGGATGGATATATAAATAAATGTGCTCTGTAAACCACAAAGTGCTGTTATATTATGACGGTAATTCAATGATTTTCAAGAGGAGGTTGCCTTTTTGATTATCAAACATCTAAAGTTTTTCTATTCTCCCATTTCACCTTTCTTGCTCATCACTTACCTTTATAAAATATAACACATATAATTACTTGGGATGGGGGAGAGAACTGTTTGCAGATTAGAATTTTTCAGTTCATTGAGAAGACATTTGCATATGGCAGCTTGGCCATTTACATACGAGAGAAATTCAGGGCTGTTGTTAAGGAGGTGAATGGGTAAGTCTTGGGTTTAATTTATTTTCTTTCCCACCACTCTCTTTCTCCTTAGAGTGCCCAGATCTAGGATGCTATCCTCAAATAGTACCTATAACAATCCCTTGTACTCACTCCTGGGTTAACCATCTGGTTAAACCAGTACCGTGTATGTGAAAGTGTCTAGCAGACGTTTTCTAGTCCTGACGTCATTTTATTTTTGCATCCCCCTCTTCAACTTCATGTTTTTAATTCTTTCACACATCATTCAGACATAGTGAACATTGAGTGTAGGTACACTTAATGTATTTTTAAAATAATGAGTGCCCGTGGGGCTTTACTAGAAAGTATGTTATAAAGCCGATTGTCATAAGACAGATCTTTTTTTCAGAAAAATAATGTTGGAATTGGGATTTTTT
The DNA here is from genome assembly GCF_018350215.1 of Panthera leo. Classification (NCBI taxonomy): domain Eukaryota; kingdom Metazoa; phylum Chordata; class Mammalia; order Carnivora; family Felidae; genus Panthera; species Panthera leo. Next base: position 6,074,007 of record NC_056679.1, read on the forward strand.
TTTCCCCCACAGCTAAGGATTTGGTGTAAATATATTGCAATCACGAAGATAAAGCTACGTATGTTTTAATAATTTGAGATAATAAAGTAGTAAATGTACTTAAATGAATAGATTTTATTCAACCAAACCTCCTTTCATCCTTTCAAATCTTGAACTCTACCACCTTTGCCCGTGCTTTTATTTTTTAGGTTTATTTATTTGGAGAGGGAGTGGGGGAGGGGGAGAGAGAGAGGGAGAGAGAATCCTAGGTAGTCTCCGTGCTGGGAGCATGGAGCCAGATGCGGGGCTTGAACTCAGGAACCGTGAGATCATGATCTAAGCCGAAGTCCGGAGTCGGGACGCTCCACTGACTGAGCCGCCTAGGTGCCCTCCTCTTACTTTTAGTATATGACCTAATTTCCAACATCAGGAAGATTCGAAGCCATCAGGTGAGAACTCTCCCTGAAAGTGTTTCTCCTTCTAGCCTTGTTTAATTTCTCCTCAGCATTTTCGTCTTTGCTCTCTTAACTTTTACCTGCCTCTCCCTCTTCCGTCAGCAGCTCCTTCGCTCTGGATTCTTCCTGGCCGTACTTAACCTATTCAGTTCTCTTCCCTCTTAAAATGATAGTAACTCTGTAAGCTTGCGCATCAGTCCAGCTACCGGTGTGCTTTCTCCCTCTCAGATGTCTCCGTTTGTCATCTTAGTTTGCTTGTGCCCCATTCGTCGCCAGCTGCTGCACTGCGGACTCTGCCATTACATCACCTCAACTGTTGTCGCCCGGTCTGCTCTCTGGTGACTTCATCGTTGCTAAGTTCAGCGAACGCTTCTTCACCTCGCTAGTCTCCTCCGCAGCTTTCGCTACTATTTCCTATTCTACCCTTTTTGAAACTTTTTTTTTTTTTTTTGACCTCTCTGGCGTCACTTGACTCCCATGGCTTTGATTACCGTGTGTGTCCTAATTATAGTAAACGCGTGTCTTCAGCTTTCTCTCGAGCTTTAGACTTGTTGACTCAGCTTGCCATCCTCACTCTGGTATCTCGGATGTACCGCACACTCGACCTACACGAAACGGAGCTGGCTGCTTCTGCCCTCGGTCCTTTTCCTCCCGTTTCTTATTTCAGTCGGTGATGTTGCTGGTAACCTGCTGCCTCGGCACAAGTCATTATCTTTGGCTCCTCCTCCTTCCTTCTGACCAGTGTCCTGTCACCAAGTGCTACTGGTCCTGCCTCGCCGAGGCGCTCCGGTCCGTGTCCTCTGTATGGAAACCACCGTTGTGCAGCCACCGCCGCCGTCTCTCAGCTGAAGTACTTTAACGCTGTTTACTTTTCAGTGGCTTCTCTGCCTCCTGTTCTTATTTGCTCTCCCAAAGCATTCAGAAGGCAGCCAAAGATACGTTTTCCCAATAAAATAGGATTGATATCTCTTATGAAAGAGATCTTTAACGGAGGGCTTCCTGTTATTCTTGGAGTAGAAAGACTTATGTTCTGGTTCCTGATTGATGTCCTGAGCCTCATCCCCCGTTGTTTACGATGTCTGTTCTCCTCAAATGCTTTTGTCTCGCCTCGTGCATCTTCACGCTGTGTTGCCGTCTTAACTCAAGCCGCGTACACGTACACAAATACACATACCCCCACATCAGCAGTTCTCAAACTCCGGTCTGGGAACCGCTCGTTACCCCCAGAATCCTTTCAGAGAATCCGAAGGTCAACACGATTTTCCTACTAGTGCTGTGATGTCACAGTTGACCCTTGAGTACGTGGGGGTTGGGGGCGCCGACAGCCTACGCGGTCACCACGGTCTACAATGCACATATAACTTTTAGTTCCCTAAGAACTTGACTGCTTAAGCCATAAGATCACATAAACAGCAAATTAAACACATGTTTTTTATGTTACATACGTTATTTCCTGCGTTCTTAACAATAAAGAAAGCTTGAAAAAAGAAAATGTTACTGAAACGAGAAGAGAAAATATATTTACAGTACTGTATTGTATCTGTTGAAAAAAATCTGCATATAAGTGGACCCGTGCACCTCAAACCCATATTGTTCAAGGGTCAGTGGTATTTCCTCTCTCACTGTCTCGTGAGTGTACAGTGGGTTTTTTTCCCAAAGGTGTCATAACGTGACATCATCGCTCTGCTGGCTAACGGATAGGTGCTGTGTATTCTGTTTTTAAAAGTCCCCATTTTTAAAATCGAAGAGGGTAAATACTGATAGATATGACGAGCAAAACCTCACAGGTCCTCAGTGATATCCAAGAGGGTAAAGGGGTCCTGAGTCACAACAGTGTGAAAATTGCCACTTAGGCCCCAGTTGAATGGTGTTTCTTCTGAGAAGTCCTTGCTTAGGTCCTCCCCCAGAGTAACCGTTGAGTAACCTCTGCGGTTTGCGCTTGCCCTATCATAGCGCTTAGATTGTACTGCGGTATGTTAGTTACTTCTCTGTCTAGGCCAGCAGACACGGAAAGCTCCATAGAAGAAGGAACTCTGCTGTAACCCCCATACCGAGCACAGTTCTGAATACATAGTAAGTGCTTAGTAAACACATGTTGAGTGAATCTCTTCAAAGGTATTTGGGAGATAGGAGGACTATAACATGTTTGAAATTATAACCGTCTTGTACTTTACTGATGCATTCATTTCTTAATTTTTTTTTGACCCACCGATATCTGAATGGGTTTTAGGAAGCAAGGTTGTGTGTGTGTGTGTGTGTGTGTGTGTGTGTGTGTGTGTGTGTGTTGAGGGTACAGTACACACGCACACGTGTGTATAAAAGGAAATCTATACGTATCATTGCTGAAAGTCTGGAGCTCCATTTCTGAATCTTTGTCTTCCCCAAACCATGGAGGCTTGGACAAGTCTTTTTATTACTTTGAATGTAACTTTCCTCATCAAATAATGGGATTGAACTAGATTATCTAAAAACTTCTTCCTATATGATACTATTTAACACATGTGAAAAGTGGTCTGTGTATCAAATATGTGGCTTATATTTATTTATATTTTATATTACTAAAAATGCACATAAATTTAGTTTTGTCTGTATATTAAAATCACTTTGTTTTTGCAGGAAAGATGATAAGGACTATGCTTTAAAACAAATAGAAGGAACTGGGATCTCTATGTCGGCATGTAGAGAAATAGCAGTAAGTGAAGCTCTTTTTATAATCATTATTATCATTTGACTCATGAATGTCAACTATGTGGTCTCTGAATTGTATTTGTCACATATACACATTAATTGAAAGTTGGTAAATATTTTTCATATTGACCATTTGTAGAAAAATCTATTTCTTTCCTAAGAGAACTAAAGGTGGCATGTAGTTCTAGCAAAAATGTCTGCATAAATTCATTTATTTGGGAGTACGTCAGTCTTAGTTGTTTATATAAATATATATTTTTCTGATAAATGTCACTAAATATTAAGGGTCCAGTTATTATTTCATTGTGTGCAATAAAAGTAAGTTTGTAGGAACCTATATGTTCATTAAAACTAGTATTTCTATTTTAATGAGATTGATGTCATTACATGAACTTAAAATGAGATTGTGTTACTTGATTTTTATTGTATCTGTTCATTTGAATATGTTAAAAATATGCGCTGTTTTCTTTTGGAAACTTAGCTTTCCATATGGCATTAGAATCTCATTTTAATCCCAGAGGAAAATATTCATCTTAATGCACTATTAAATAATTATTCACAGATTTAAACTGAGTTTTACTTTCATGAGATTTACTTCAGTTTTTACTATTGTGGCACTGTGGGTCCAAATTTATCTTTTCTGGCTGTAATCAGAATATTATAGAATATATATTATAATCTTGTTGCTTTTAGCCCTTGTATCTATCCACAGATAATAGGCTATTGTGAGCTAGATATATTAACTTAGATAATTTTACTCATTTAGTAGATTTATACCACTGGGTTTTCATTCATTTGTTGTATGTCATGTTGACAGGAACTAGAGTAGGTAAAAGTAAAGAAACAGAACAGTCAGGGTCCCTGGCCTTGAGTATTTACATGCTGATAAGGAAAGACACTCATATATCTTATAATAATGGTATACCAAGCACAGTGGTAGAACTGTATGGAGAATGGGAAAAGGATCTACATCTAACGGAGAAAATCAAGGAAGGTTCCAGGAAGACATGTAAGAATTACCTCCACGAGGGAAGAGTAGAGGTGAGGTGGAGGGTATGCCATGCTGGAAATTATCTTTCATGTAATTGATAGATTTTTAATGCTCTTGAATCTAGAGGAAGGATATCTGTACATTAACTATCAGTTCTTCCAGCATCTACAGTTCTGTATATTCTAGTTAGTTTTAAAGAATTAAAATCCATTGAACTGTGGTTAGTGATGTTAGATGTCATGATAGAGATTATCTTTGGAGGGGTCAGGGAGTGATGGAAAGTGGAGACAAGGGAACTTTCAGGATTCTAGTAATGTGCTGTTTCTTGTTCTTGTTCTGGGTCTGGTTACGTGGGTTTAGTATGTGAGAACTCACCGAGCTGTGCACTTAACGGGTTTGTGTGCTCTTTCTCTGTGTTTATTAAACTTCAGCAAAATGTTTTGAAAACAACTCATTTTAGGAACAGACATTCTTCATGTGTATGTTGATAACTGTAAATGAAGTTAAGCTCGGAAAGAAATATGAACACTTATTTTTAACGTATATGATTATGGTTTTTCAACCTAAAGTGAGCACAAATTTTTATTTTTGATGAAATTTACTATTTTTTCCTTTTCGTGACTGTTGTTTTCTGTGCCTGACTGAAGAAATCTTTACCCACGGATTGTGAAGATATTTTCCTGTGTTTCCTTCTAAAAGCTGTATAGTTTTGGTTGTATGCTTTAGTTTGGGTTCTGTTTAATTCATTTTTGTTTGTATACATGTGATGTAAGGTTTGAGCTTCTCCCCTCCCCTTGTAAAAACTTAAATGACTATGTAAAAGTGTGAACTGTTCTGGGCTCTGTTCCATTCTTACTGATCTCTTTGTCCGCCCTTATGCCATTATGAGGTCACTCTAGCTTTACAGCAAGATTTGAAGTAAGATTGTATAAGGCCACCAGCTTTAGTCCTCTGTTTCAGGATTGTTTGGGCTATTTTAGGTCCTTTTCAGTATCATATGAATGTTTGAATCAGCTCATTTTTATTTCTAAAATATGCATGCTGGGATTATGGTTTGGATCAATTCGGGGAAAACTAATATCTTAATAATATTGCATTCAGTCCATGAAACTCAAAAGATAAACTTTCTGTTTTTTAATATTTTCTTTAATTTTTCTGAATAGTGTTTTGTAGTGTTTTGTAGTTTCTCAATAGTGTTTTGTAGTTTTACCTCTTTTCATCTTTGTATTTTTTTTCTTATTGCACTGACTTGGCTTCCATATAATGTTGAAGAGTAATGAGGACGGACATCTTTGACTTGTTCCCAGTCTTGGGGAAAGTGTTTTCAGTGTTTCACTATTAGATAAAATGCCAGCTATAGGTTTTTATAGATGCTGTCAGTCAGACTTAGGAAGCTCTTTCTAGTTTTTTCATAAGTGGTATTGAATTTTATCAGATGCTTTTTTTCTACGTGTACTGAAATGACCCTATAGTTCTCTTTTATTCTGTTTCATTGGTAGACCGCATTGATTTTTAATGTTTGTCCAATTTTGCATTCTTGAAATAATCCCTGCTTGGTTGTTTATTGCTAGATTTGATTTACTAGTGTGTTGTTAAGGAGTTTTAACTGTATGAGTTTGAAGGATGTTGTTCTATAATTATCTTTTCTGTAATGTCTTTGTCTTTGGTATCAAGATTATGCTGTCTCGTGAAACACGTTATGCAGCATTTCTTCATCCCCTGTATTCTGAGTTTCTGTAAGATTGGTAGTTTTTCTTCTATAAATATTTGATAGAATTCACGAACTAATATTATATCCTTAATAGCCATCTAGTATTTGATATTTTGTATTTTTTATGTAGTTTGTCTATTTCACGCAAGTTGTTGATTTATCAGCACCAAGTTGTTCATATTATTCCCGTATCTTTTCATATCTGTAGCTTCTGTAGTGATGTCCTGTTTCAGTGGAGGTTGGTAATTTGTATTTTCTCTCTATATTATCGATCTCTACTCTCTATTATTTTTTTTCCTTCTACTTTTGGCTTACATTTCTTTTTTATCTTCTTAAGGTGGAACCTTAGGTCATTGATTTTTATTTATTTATTTTTTATTTATTTATTTTTTAAATTTATTTTTGAGACAGAGACAGAGCATGAACGGGGGAGGGTCAGAGAGAGGGAGACACAGAATCTGAAACAGGCTCCAGGCTCTGAGCTGTCAGCACAGAGCCCGACGCGGGGCTTGAACTCACAGACCGTGAGATCATGACCTGAGCCGAAGTCATGGCTCACCAAGTCACCTGGGCCGCCCAACCGACTGAGCCACCCAGGCGCCCCGGTCATTGATTTTTAAATGGTTCTTTTCAATAAGCAATTAAAACTGTAAATTTCCCTTTAAGCTGTATTCTACTTGCATTCCATAAGTTTTGTTACATTGTATTTTCATTATCATTTAGTACAGAATATTTTCAATTTTCTTTGTGATTCTTTTCTTTTATTGATGGATTATTTAGAAATATATTGTTTAATTTTTTAAACATGTGTGGAGCAGAATAGAAAACCCAGAAATGAACCCACAAGTGTGTCAGTTAATCTTTGACAAAGGAGAAATGAATTTATAATGGGAAAAAAGACAATCTCTTCAACACACGGTATTGGGGAAACTGGACAGCTATATGCAAAAGAATGAAACTGGACTACTTTCTTAAACAGTACACAAAAATAAACTCAAAATGGAATAAAGGCCTAAATGTAAGACATGAAACCATAGAAATCCTTGAAGAGAGCACAGGCAGTCAATTCTCTCACATCATCCATAGCAACACTTTTCTAGATATGCTTCCTGAGGTAAGGGATACAAAAGCAAAAATAAACTGTTGAGACTACATCAAAATAAAAAGGTTCTGCACAGCGAAGGAAACAGTCAACAAAACTAGAAAGCAACCCACTTAATGGGAAAGATATTTGCAAATCAAATATCTAATAAAGGGTTAGTGTCTAAAATATATAAAGAACTGATAAAACTGAACACTCAAAACAAATAACCCAGTTAAAAAATAGGCAGATGACGTGAATAGGCATTTCTCCAAAGAAGACATCCAGATGGCCAATAGACAAAAAAGACGCTCACCATCACTCATTATCAGGGAAATGCAAACCAATACTACAATGAGCTATCACCTTATACCTGCCGGAATGGCTAAAATGAAAAACAGAAGAAACAATATGTGTTGGTGAGGCTGTGGAAAAAAAGGAATCTTCTTGCACCATTGGTGGGAATGCAAACTGGTGTAGCAACTGTGGAAAACCGTATGGAGGTTCCTGAGAAAGTTAGAAATAGAACTACCCTAGGGTCGCCTGGGTGGCTCAGGCGGTTAAGCGTCTGACTTCAGCTCAGATCATGATCTGACAGTTTGTGGGCTCAAGCCCCGCGTCAGGCTCTGTGCTCACAGCTCAGCAGCTGGTCGCTGCTTCAGATTCTATGTCTCCCTCTCTCTCTGCCCCTCCCTCCCTCCCTCCCTCTCAAAAATAAACATTAAAAAAAGTTTGTTTCTTTTAATAAAAAAAAATAGAACTACCCTAGGATCCAGTAATCACACTAACTGGGTATTTACCCCTAAAATGCAGAAACACTTGTTCAAAGGTATACATGCACCCGTGTGTTTATTCCAGTATCATTTACAATAGCCAAATTATGGAAGCAGCCCATAGCTATCGTCAGACCTATGGCATAAATTCAGAATTTATTATTTTTGCCATATTGTAAAGTTTTAATATTATAAATCAATGTCATTTTGAGAATATTGGAGATTTTCTTATCTTCTCACAGCTACACATGGTATTTGTTAAGATACAGCTTCAAATATTATTAATTTTTTATTTATTTGTACTTTAAGAGTTCAAATTAAGGGTGATATTAGATGGCACAATTAGAATGAATTAAGTTTGTAATGAATGACATATTAAGACGTTTATATTTTTAGCAGTGATCTTAGTATTCAGGAAATTACAGGAATTTGTTCCCAGTAGAATTAGAAGAATTTAGGTGATTTTTGTGATGGAAACCACTGCTTAAGCTTATTCAAACCTTTTCTTTAATTTTTTTTTAACTCAAAATCTTCAAAAAGGCAAAAAAAAAAAAGCAGCCTTAGAAAATGTTAAGAAATATGTAACTACATGCTGTGGGCTCTGTACGGGGTGATGAAATGCTGAAGTTCTTTTCATCAGCTTTGAAAACTGGAATGTTCCCAGTGCCAGAGTACCAATGTCAAAGCACTGTCTGTGGCACTTAAAGCCCTAGCCAAATAAACCTGTGCTTTACTTGGCTTGACCACTTACTAGCTTGTAGGGCCCAAGGCAAGATAACTGTGTTTTTGTTTCCTCATCTGTAAAATGGTAACAGTGTCTCATAGGGTTTATCGTGAGGAGCTTAGCATACTTCTTTGGACACAATAAACTCCAGGTAAATGTTAGCTGCTCTCAGTAATGGGTTGCCACTACTGCAGCCGCAGCCTAGGATTGCTTGCTTACTTGCATTTGTCTCCCACTGGAGAACCTCAGCAAGTCTTAGCACATTTTATGTCCGGGACCTAGTGTATCTCCCACAGTGGCTGGCATGTAGGAGGTATTTGGTTAATGTTAGCCCTGCTAAATGTAGCACAGCTCCCTGGTTTTTTGGAAGTACTTCAATAGAAATATTTACTTAGATGTAATTCCCCACTGAGACTCGGTTCCATCTCTAATCCCACAGTGACCCATCCCCTGATAAATCTCCCTTAAAAAAACACCCCGCATAGAGTGTTTTACTTACTCACTAATAGTAGTTATTTACTGAGTTAGTTTACCAAGGCTGCCATAGCAAAATACTATGGACTGGGTGGCTTAAGCAACAGAAACTGACTCTCTCCGTGGTGGAACTTGTAAGTCCAAAATGGGAGAGTCTGCAGAGTTGGGTTTCCTCTGTGGCTTCTCCTGGTTTTGCAGACGACTATTCTCTTGTGACCTCTTGGAAGGTCCTGTCTGTACCAGCTGCCCTGGTGTCTCTCTGTGTGTCCTACCTAATCTCTTCTTATAAGGTCACCATTCAGATTGGATTAGGGCCACCCTAATGACCTTATTTTAACTTAATTGCCTCTGTAAAGGTCTTATGTTCTGATACAGTCACATTCTGAGGTACTGGCAGTTAAGGCTTCAACATATGAATGTGAGGGAGAACACAGTTCAGTCCATAACACTTACTGTTACTTACTTACTATGATAATGATAGCACTGACTGTTAATATATTTTTAAATTATTACTCTCGAAGATTTGTTGTCTGACTCATCAGGTAGATGTTTTAAAAATAGAAGTGGATTTTTTTTTAAGTTTATTTATTTATTCTGAAAGCTAGGGGAGAGGCAGAGAGAGCGAGGAGAAGAGAGAGAGAATCCCAAGCAGGCTCTGAACTCGTGCAGAGTCCATTGAGGGGCTCTAACCCACAAACTGCGAGATCATGACCCGAGCCGTAATCAAGAGTTGGGATGCTAAACCGACTGAGCCACCCAGGCGCCCCAAGAAGTAGATTCTTAAAAGAAGTAGACTGGTTTTATGATGAAAGCAGTGATCTTAGTCCACAGGTCAGAAGCCAAAGGGTGTTTTGTATGATGCCTGTACATTTGTATATATTTTTTAATTCACAAATTCATTAATCATCAAATACCTAATGAGTGCCTACCAGGTGCCCAGGCAGTGTGCTAGAACCTAGCAGTGAAATGGTGAGCAAGGCACTGTGCCTGTCACTGTGCATTTCACACCCTAGTATATATTTAGACATCTGTGCTTATGAAGTATAATGAGAAATAGCCCCCCCCCCCCAGAGTGTTAGGTCTTGGAAGGTATTGGTATCAGAGTGTTGGCTTTGTGTTTTAAAAGTCAATTAATTAGTTTTAAAAGCATTTAAAGCCTGATTGTAACCACTACCCAGGACTATGACCATGAGCAAATTATTTAATACCCTCAAACCACTATTTTCTCATTTATAAAATACAAGTAATATAAATATTTCATGCAGTAATTTATGATTAAGCGAGATAAGGCATGTCCTCTGCTTATTTAGCACCATGTTTGGCCCTCTAGAGAACTTAATAAAGTATGTTGCTGGTTGTTTCCCCCACTTCCCCAGTACAGGAGCTAAGCCTCATCTTGGAAGTAAAATTGAGGGGTTATCTAAGAATAGCTTTATATGCAGGTTTCTAATGGAGTTTGTCGTAATTTCTACCCTGCCACTTTCCAGAAATGATTTGAAATAGTGCCTGAGAAGTGTGTTCCAATCGTGAGGTAATAGAGAAAACGCTTGACCCAGAACTAAGGTGAACTTAGCACTAGGGCTGGCTCTCCAGCCAGCTGGATTATCCTGGGTGACTCCGAGGTCTAGACTTCCCCTATCAGATTCTTTGCCTTGTTTACTAGTTAGGAAATGGTTAATCTTAAATACTGCCCCTTTAGGTTTCTGAGGATTTGTGTGTACTCTCTAAAGTCTCATAGCTTTGAAATTATATTCTAAAAGCAGAAATAGATAACTTGAATTTAATCTTGCTTCTGAATAAAATAATGATCACTTTCCAGAGAATAATCGTTAATGTAAGTGATTTAACATACAGTCCATTCATAGTCTTTCCTTTGCTGAATTCATTTTAGAGTCCCTAATATATTGTTAACATTGTATTTATATTAATTCTTGTTTTGGTAGCAGCGTTCTTATAAAACGTACTGAAGTCGTAAGTTCCAAGACCTTGACTTTCTCACATGGCTGTCATGTATTTGGAACACATTTGGAAGCCACTGTGTAAGTCAGTTGTAACTGATAAATACGTAGTATGAGGCTTCATGAGAAATTTTTTCTTGTCATTGTTGGAGCTGTTGTTTCTTTTTTTGCTTGACGAGGTAGGAATACTTTTTAACCTTTTAATCCTAATGGATTATTAGGGCCACATTGGTTATGAAATGGGAATAAAATAAGGAGATAAAAGATTTTAGATAAAAGAATGTCCTTCTAGGAAATGAGAAAGGTTAAACCCATAAAAATGTGTTCTACTTAGATGCTTCTGTCTGCATAAGTTCTTTATTATTTTATTAAAGGCTAAAATATTTTAATCGATTTTACTATATATTTGAAATGCCTGAGAAAATAGGTACCATATCTCACAGAATTACAGATCTTAATTCTCATCTGCTATTTGATATCGATAAATGTTGTATTTTCTAATGTCGTGATTAGTTTTTTTTAAAGAATAGCAAACCACACACTTAAGTTCAATTGTTTTATGATGTCAAAACACAGACAACTAGCAAAATGGGAGAAAACATTTGTAAATCGTTTATCTGATAAGGGATTAATATCTACGCTAAAGGATCACAACAACGAGAAGAAAAAAACAATTCAAAATTGGGCAAAAGACTTTGGATAGACATTTCTTCTGAGGAGGTATACAAATGACCAATGAGCACCTTAAAGAAGATGCCTAACCCATTGTTAGGGAAAAGGCAAATCAAAACCACAGTGAGATACTACTTCATATCTGTTACAATGTGGCTGTTATTAGAGAGGGGGGAGAAAAAGGAAAATAGGTGTTGACGAAGATGTGGAGAAATTGGAACCCTCATGCGTTGCCGATGGGAATATGAAATGGTACAGCTGCTGTGAAAACCGGTTTGGTGTTGCCTCCAAAAGCGAACCACAGAAGTCTCAGACATACGATCCACCGGTCCCACTCCTGGGTATATTTCCAAAGAATCGAAAGCAGAGACTCAGGTAGCTGTATACAGTGTTCACAGCAGCATTATCTACAGCAGCCCAAACGTGGAAACAACTCAAGTACATCAGCAGAGGAACGGATAAACAAAAGGTGGTACATACATACCGTGGAATGTATTCAGCCCTAAGCAAGGAAGGAAATTATGACGCTGCTAGTGCTACAGTGTGGCTTGACCTTCAAGACATTATGCTAAGTGAAATAAGCCAGACACCAAAGGACAGATACTGTAGGATTCTAATACTTTAAAAGAGGTACCTAGAGTAGGCAAATCCATAGAGACGATGTAGAGTAGAGGTTCGCAGTGGCTGAGAGAAGAGAAGGGAAATGGGGAGTTACTGTTAAATGGGTACAGGGTTTCTGTTTAGGATCATAAATAGTTCTAAAATGGGTAGTGGTGATGGTTGCAAACATTTTGAGGAGACTTAATGCTATTGAATTGTACACTTAAAATTGTTAAAATGGTAATTTTAATGTTATGTATTTTATCACAAAAAATAAAAATGAAATAAGAAAACCAACTAAACAATAACAGCAAAACAGATTTACTCAATTATATCTTTTCCAAACAGTTTTTCCTCATCTGTATGGACACTTTTAAAATAGTGTGGGTAGTTATGAGATTTTTAGGATTGATTACCATTGGGTTTTTGTTGCCTGTGAATTACAAATGGTGTGGTTTATTTAACATGATTTTCATAGCACAAATTTTTAATGGATCTTCCTTATTTTGCAGTTACTTCGAGAGCTTAAGCATCCAAATGTCATCTCTCTTCAAAAGGTGTTTCTGTCTCATGCTGATAGGAAAGTGTGGCTTCTGTTTGACTACGCTGAACATGACCTCTGGGTAAGGTGAATTGTGGTAGGCATCAAGTCATTGGTTTTAGTCAGGGATTAAAGGTGACTAAAAACAATTTTAGGAGTTTATCTTACTGTGAGATTTACATTTTTTTAAGTAAAAGTGACCTCACAGAATATGGTTGATGAATTACCAAGACTAGGGTATTTTGCTTTGTATTATTACTTTTTGATCTTGTCAATTTGATCTTTGTAACGTGCTACAGAAAACAGTAGAATCTGAACAGTATAAACAACTATTCAGTGTGGTATCTTAGCTGCAGATTTTTGATAAAATTTTTAAGGTAACTGTAATAGCCATTTTGTTCTAGGATTTAAAAGCAGCATGTTTCCTTTTACTCTGTAAAGGAATATAAGATGAGAAAGTGGTATCCGTGTGTAGGGAGACAAATACGTTAGAGCTAGTCATTCTGTTATTTGTCATACAACATCAGGCAAATCTCTTAATGGCTCTGAGTGGGGGGGGGGCTCTGAAGTTGTAGGCGCCCCCCCCCCCCCCCAATCTGTAAAATGTGATACTTTTCCTGCTTTTCTACAGGATTTTTTGGAAGAGCAGTTTTGTATTTGGAAAGCTTTATAAGCTAAGTGTAGTATACAAATCTAACATACTGTTAATCATTTCCTGGATATTATTCACACTTAATACCATATTCTTATGTATTGCTTATTTCCATAAACAGAAATTCAGTATTGTACTTACTTGAATTGGGCATGGTCTCGTTTAGGAAGAATTCTTTGTGGAAGACAGCTTCCAGTCAAATCCTTGAAGATTCTCAAAGTCAAGTGATTACAGTCTCTTAGATGAGTTTTATTAGGTTAGCTAATATAATGACAAAAATGATGTTACATTGATAAAAATTATTGTAAACTGAGAATTTATTTTTTTAATTTTTTTTACTTTTATTTATTTTTTTTATTATATGAAATTTATTGTCAAATTAGTTTCCATAAACACCCAGTGCTCATCCCAAAAGATGCCCTCTTCAATGCCTGTCACCTCCCCTCCCCTCCCTCCCACCCCCCATCAACCCTCAGTTTGTTCTCAGTTTTTAAGAGTCTCTTATGCTTTGGCTCAGAATTTAAATTTATCTTGGCTAAAGAGCTGAAGTACAAAGAGCTAACTCAGTATTTTGCATTTACTCAGTAGATTGTTTTTAAAACCGGTATTTACGAAAGTCTTGGGCAACTATCAGATTTACTCTATTAATCATAACGGTTATGTTTTTTGAAACTCTGAAGTGCAATCTTGGGGGTAAGAGTTTATGATATATAAAATGAAAATCTGTAGCAAGATAGCCAAAATAATTTTGAAATATACTCACAAAACTTATATGCTGATCAGTCTTGTGTAAAGAACATGTTAACACAGACTACAGTTGAGAAAATAAAACAAGTAAGCGAAAACCCAGTATTACATTGAGTTAATTCATTAACAAGTGCTTCACTTCTGTGAACTCTATTTTTTCTGATATTTAATAAGTAATTTAATAGGATCTTTAAATATTTCACTGTGTTTTGTATACTGGCCTATATGTATATTTCTGTACTGGCTGTGCATCTCTTGAGATAAATAAAAGAAAACAAACATACATACAGATCTTCCTTGACCTACGATGGAGTTAGATCCTGATAAATGCATCGCAGATTGGAAGCGTATCAAGTCAGAAGTACATTTCATACACCTAGCCTGATTGCTGAACATCATAGTGTAGCCTAGTCTACCTTAACTGTGCTGAGAACACTTAACATCCCCCTCCAGTTGTTGCAAAATCTCCTAACACAGAGCCTGTTTTGTAATGAAGTGCTCGGTACCTCACATCATCTGTTGAACACCATCCTGAACTTGAAAACCAGAATGGTTGTGTGAGTGTGGAATGGTTGTAGCGCGTTGGCCGTTGCCCCTCGCTGAGGTACAGCAGCTGCCGCCGCCTGGCATCCTGAGCGAGCACTGGCCTGCGTGCTGCTAGCCCGGGAAAAGATCACATTTCAGAATTCGAAGTGTGGTTTCTGCTGAATGCTCGTCGCTTTTGCTCCATCACCACGTCAAAAAATCATAAGTTGAACCACTGTAAGTCAGGACCATCTGTACTGGTATGCAAGGGATTATAATATTCTGGCTCAGTTTCAGGTATCTTCAAAATAATTTACAGTTTTCATTCAGCTGCACTTTGTAGATGTAAAAACAAGATTTTGAAGTGAAACTAACACAAGTAAACAGTAAATAGTTTGGAAGGAAGTTCACCTCCTGAAAATAGTAAAATAGTTTTCAACTCTTGCTAATTTCCAGAATTAACCTCATTTACATAATTTTAACCCTAACAGGTTTCAGAAGTGGAAACTTCTATGGGATTCATATACTTTCAGATTTATAAGGAGTATTTTTCACTGTGTGGATTTCTGTTTTCCATGAGTAAATGCAATTTGATTCAAATTATTTTTGTAAGTTATCTGTAAAGAATTGTTTTGAACTGAAAGTAGACATCACATTTTCTATTCTATGAAACTATTGTCCACAGTCAGTGCTGGTTGTAAATATTTTTGTTGTTGTTCACTTCTGTTCTTTTAAAATAAATCTGATCAAATTGGGATTCTGTTAATAAAAATTTATTAAATTAGTGTGGCCGATATTGAATTGGACGCTCATTCTCAAGCCTAACATGAAATCAAATTATATGATCCAAATTTATGAGAAATTGTGTAGGCTGGTTTATAAACATAATTTGTAATAAATCATGATTTGTAATAGTTGAACATAGGAGATCGTATTGTATTCAGTATAATTTCTAGCTAGTATGTGATATTTAATTTTACGTGTCGATATAATAATTATACTTTCGCAGATTATGCTGCATGCAGTGTTCCCAGATGTGTATACATGGGCATCATTGGCCTTATTGTCCTCTTATTAATACTCATTTAAGTCAAATAAGTACTTTTAATGTTCATTTTAATAAAAATAAAATAATTCCGTTTACTAAAACCTCCTTTATCCATTTCATTTTCTTATTTTAATTGGAGTGTTGAATTAGCTGGGGTAAGGCAGCAGAGGATAACAAAAACAGTTGCAGTAAAAAGAGTCATTTAAAAAAAATCACTTAGGTGTTGGTGAAATTTCATGCTAAGCACACCGCATATTTTTTATATAGCCCTGGAATAAAAACAAAGGTAAGCGATTTCCCCAGTGTAGTTTTTTGTAGTTATAACATATTGGTAAAAAAGTAATTTGTTGAACCCTAATGAAAATGTTAACTGAAGGGGTGCTTAACTGGCTTAGCCAGTAGAGTGTGCAACTCTTGATCTTGGAGTTGTAAGCTCGAGCCTCACGTTGGGGATAGAGATTACTTAAAAATGTTAACTGGAGGAGTGCATATGGCATCATTTATTGTACCTCCCCTACATATTCTTTTCTTCTCACTCTGTCAAGTTTTAATTTTTATAAATAATGATGTATTTTAATCTATTTTGATTAAGCTCTGAAAACCACTAGCTCTTAAGGTGAACAGACTTTATTGTCACACCATTTCTTAGGATATGTGACAGAACGTTCTAGATTATTGAGTTTTAGCTCCACTTTGCTTGGCTGTTTTAAAATACTTTGGGCAGATAACAGAAGAAAATTAAAATAGTGTTATGCTGCTAATAAAGTATAGATTAATCATACTACATGCAGGCTGACACTTTTACTTTCCCACCAGGTAGTCTTTGCTATATATTTTTTTTTCTTTGGAAAGTAAAACTTCTTCACTCATGAATTACTAGTTATTCCTTATCCTTGTTCTACTTTCTGTGTCATAAGAAAATAGGAGGTGAAAATGTTGACCTGTAATATAAAATATGTCTGTCCTGTTTTAGTTGTGTTTACTGATGTCAAGAATATGGTTGATATTCACCCATAAATACTGCTCAAGAGTCTGTTCTTCTGCACATGAGGTACCAGGCATATGCCTAGTGTTACACACAGCAGAGTTGATTTCAGCTGATTTGTAGGTGTTCTTGCAGTTTAAGAGTGCTTTAATTAAAACGAAGAAACCTGTCAAGAGAGTTTGAAACATGGGATCTTATTTCTACTGAGGTACATTTGTTTATAAAGCAATTTTCCTGTTTATAAAATCGTATTGTGTTTTACGGGATGTCCACTAATACTGTTCCTAGATAGTTTTTAATGAATAGTACAAGGCTATTTTTTTCTCATCTGAATCTTAGCTATTTCTAAATATTTCCACTGTGAACTGCTCATTTACATGTGATTTCTTTATGCTTCTGTGTATTTTATTGAAATAATTTCCCTGTGTGCTTCCTTTATAACCCATGTATTATAAATAGGTAACACATTTATGCTATGTCAGCCAACCCATAAGTATCTCTTGAAATTTGTTCTGTTTATTTTCTTTTCATTTAATTAGTACAGATAAAACAGATTCTGTTCTTGAAAATTTCTACCAGGTAAACAGGGGTCAAGTATATTCTGAAAGTATTTTTTAATTATACTTTTAAAATAAAATCACATTGCTCTCAACTTCTCTGTTGTAATCATTTGTTTTCTGAGACACGATCATTTGCTCAGGAAATGAGATTTTAGCTCCAGTTAGTAGGAAATTTTAAGTTTATGTTATCCAGCAGAATATGAAATTATATTTTCGATATCTTTGGGAATCCCTGAGTGTTTCTTTTTCTGTTAGGAAAATATTTTACATCAAGTGATCTTTCCCTCTTTTCTTTTTTAAGCTTCTGGTGATATTTTTCTTTCTTTCAGCATATAATCAAGTTTCACAGAGCTTCTAAAGCAAACAAGAAGCCAGTTCAGTTACCTCGGGGAATGGTGAAGTCACTATTGTATCAGATCCTAGATGGGATTCACTACCTGCATGCTAACTGGGTGTTGCACAGGGATTTGGTAAGTTGATACGTAGTTAGGTTTAAGCAGAAGGATGCATTTATAGTTGGTTGATTTTCTAGCTGTCTCTACATATCAGTGCTGCATAGACTTGCAAACCTTGTAGAAGGGTGAGAGTGCTATGTAGTCTCCTTACAGTCTAGCCTCGTGCTGTTTATATGATGCATCCTGCTTCTCTGACGTATACTGGCTGGGGTTCCCTGAAGAGGTGAAAGAGGGCACATTTGTTTTCCTAAGCTTTTGTTTACTTTTAACTTTATAAATGAAGTCTAATTGATTATTAGATGCTAAGCAAACTCTAGTAATTGATATATTTGTGAATAACTTGGAAATGAAACTTCGGAGCCTACTGCAACTAAGTTACATATTAGAAGAGGAGATCTTAATTCAATCTGCTGGTTTTTGTTTTTTTTTTTTTTTATGTTTATTTTTTTGAGAGATAGAGATCAATCTGCTTATTTTTAAGCCCCACTATATTAGTAGCAGTCTTTTGACCAGTAACATTTATTAATCATTATTGAGTACATTATCGAGAAGCCTTGCCATGTTAATGCACATTAAATTCTTAAGAATTCCACATGGCAGAATAATTTATGCCTTTTTATAAAATCCATCTAGCATGAAATTTTTCGTTAAATTGTGCGTTGTTCATTCATCTTCCTGGATGTAAATGATTTAAATCTCAAATTCCCCATATTGCATAATTACATTGTGCTTTGTTGTTCTTTTCTTTGTAAAGGTGGTAACTATAGTAAAGTTTGTGACAATGCCTTCATTCCAGTTACAAACACAGTGCTGGAAGTGATGACTTGGTCTCTGATCACATGTGTCACATAGTCACTGATAGTGACTTGGTCACTAGTCACTTAGTCACTTGGTGACATAGTCGATAGTGACTTAGCTTTTAGCCCTGTAGACTTTGAGATGGAGCTGATCTGCCCCTTGCACATGGTCTTTCTGAGCTGCTCTGTATTTAATGCCTTCAGATCAGATGTTGCAGTGTCGTAATTTCTTGTGCTTTCATCTGTTTTCAACAAATCTCACAATATGCTTAAGGGTACTTATTTTATCTCCAGATCACATACCTAGAAAGCATTTAGACTAGGACCGATAACATTAGAAATTCGGTTGAAGGAACTTTTTTCCGTATGCAAATTTTATTTTTAATATTATTAGGGTATTTTATTTACAGTGGAATTACAGAAGTGAGACAAATCGTTGGTTCCTTATGAAGCTGAAAGTAAATTTCAACTTTTAGGGGAGTCAACTATTGATGCTTTTAAGCTACCGACCTTTTTTATGATCTCCGAAAGAATAAAATATGGCAAAAGGACATTTTTCCCTAATTATGCTGAGATGACACTACATTTTCTTTTTGTTGTAAGTTATTTTTCATCGTGAAAACATGTCTGTTTATTAGATGAATACAAATTGAAAACAAATCAGCATTTCAGTTGTTATGTTAAATATATAATATATTTGAACCACTTACAGTAATACCAGCTACAGTAGTGAAAATAGTTACAGTTTAATGTTTTTTTAATTTCTCTTTTGGGAAAGCTCTTTCTATTGGTGTGGCATAGACAGGTTCTCTTTGACCTAGAGATAGTGTGGGACGCTTCATTTTGGAGGTCTCCCCGTCTTTTAGTGGTGTGCCAAGAGGTGGGGGCCAGTGGGAGCAGTGCACCCTAGATGCCAGCATCAAAGGGATGCACCGTCTGAAGGTGACTTAAAAATAATAAACAGACTTTTGTAAGAGAATAAACAGGGGGACACCTGGGTGGCTCAGGCGGCTGAGCGTTGGGCTTCGAGTCAGGTCATGATCTCGTGGTTCTTGACTTCAGGCCCTTCATCAGGCTCTCTGCTGTCCACGCAGAGCCCACTCTGCATCCTCTGTCCCCCTTTCTCTCCGCCCCTCCCCTGCTCACGCTCTCTCTCTCTCTCTCTCTCTCAAAAATGAACATTCGTTTAAAAAACGAGAAAAAAACATGAAAAGAGGTTACTTTTGATTGTCACCATATGCTGGCAATTGGGAACAGTGTCAGTGATAAAATATTCTTGTTCTCTGAGAAAACCATTCCCACTCCTCTTACCCCTCTCATCTGCCACTGCTGTCTGTTTAGTTGTTTATTTACCCAAAATATTTTCCGACCTGTAATGTATTATCTGAGTACTGCTACCTCCTTTGACTCCCCCACTTAGAGTGAAAGCTCTTGAATCATTTGTGTATGACTGTTCACACCTAAGTCTCTTGTGCATTGTAGACACACAAGGGCCCACGGAACCATTGGGTCATTAAAGTGGTAACATCTGCCCCCAGTCTGGATCTTACCGGTTCAGGTGCTTACTTCTTGAATCAGTCCTCAGTTTCTGTAAGAAAGATTCATTATCATAGTTTTTGTTAAAATGTGTCCACCTTCCTACCGACTAAAAAGTAAATTTTGGAGTTTTGATGGTATGTAATGCTCAACTATAATTACATTAGATATTCATATTTGTAGCAAAAAAGTACTTACTCTGAAGGATGTTTTTCAGAAGCTGATAACTTGACTTTAACTCTCTCAAATATTGTTATTTGCAGATGAAATACTTGTCCTATTAGAACAAATATAATTAATGGCTGATTATATTCCTTGCTTCTTTGCAGTCAGGTTTAGATGAAATGTGGCAATACTGACCTAAACAGACCTATGTAAGATTTCTAATGTTTCGAATTGCTGACATGCCACGAGAAACATCAGACTAAGATGGATAATTGGCACAGACTCCCTAAAAATACCATTTTAATAATGCCCTAGAATGTTATTGAAAGTTTGCTTAATAAAGTTGTCTTCATCATTAGTAGAAATAATGATCTGAGATGGTAGAATAATGAAGTTCTTTGTTTGATATGTGCAGTTGAACTTTAACAGTTAATAATCCTATTTAATAAATAAAGATTAATTTCATCACTATTAATCATCACATAGTAGCAGATCAGTTACTGGGGTCTGTCGTCCTTGGTGAGAAATAGAGATTTAATAATTCTGAAACTCTGGTTGGACTGAAGTCGGTAATAATTGCATATGTGTGTGGATGTTTTATGAAGAATGGGCCTGCGTGGCGCCTGGGTGGCTCAGTCGGTTAAGCGTCTGACTGGGTTTTGGCTCAGGTCATGATCTCACGGTTTGTGAGTTCGAGCCCCACAGCAGGCTCTGCGCTGACAACGCGGAGCCTGCTTGGGATCCCCTCTCTCTGAGCCTCCACTGTTCACACACACACACACTCTCTCTCAAAATAAATAAATAAACTTTAAAAGAAAAAGAAGAAGAATGGGCCTGAAAAGAAACACATGAAATATTTATTTTTGTGCAATAATTTGTGAGTCCAAGTCAAACTTTTTTGGTTTTAGAACATTAAAATATGTGTGTATAAGTTGGTTTGCTTTACGCCGAATCTATTTGCCTTAATTAGAGATAAATAAAAACAAAGGTATATGTGTTAGCTTTGTTCTTCCCTTTGACTACACTCTTTCCCTTCTTTTATTCTCCTCTCCTTGGGAAATGAAAATAGTCTGACCAACAGGCTATAGTCCTGGTTCTGGCCCTAACGTTTGTATTAGGATCCTCCAGAGAAACAGAATGTGTATGTGTGGAGAGGCAGAGAGATTTATTTTAAGGAGTTCCCTCGGGGAAATTGTAGAGGCTTGGTGAGTCCAAAATCTCTAGGGTAGGCCAGAAGGCTGGAGACTAAGGGGAAGAGTTGCAGAAAAGTCCAAAGGCAGTCTGCTGGCGGAATTCTCTCTTACTCAGGATAGGTTAGTCTCTGCTCTATTACGGCGTTGGCCTCTGACTGAATGGGTAGGGCCCACCCGTGACATGGAGGGTGAGCTGCTTTTCTCAAAGCCTACCAATTTAAATCTTAATCCCATCCAAAAACACCTTCACAAAAACATCCAGAGAAAGGTTTGACCAAATGTCTGGGCACCATGGCCCAGCCAATTTGACACATAAAATAACCATCCTGTACAAATGAGTAAACAGAGGCACAGAGTTGAAGGAATATGGGACCAGTTAATTCCAATTTTTACTCCCCAATTATCTGCTTACATAAAAAAGGAGTACTGGGTTAAAGAATATTAAGATTTTTTTGCCCGATGCTATAAGGAGGAACTAAGTGTGAAATCTTAACGAAAGCTTTGAATAAAGATAAACTTAAGTGAGTCAGAATAAGGAAAAGTTTGAAGTCTGTTAGCCTGTTGGATTGAGTTTGGTGGTTTTTCGGAGCATGAATAAAAAGACATTAAACACCGAATCCTATCTGATACTTTCTGTGTAGAAGCAAAAGTGTGATTTGGCAGCGGTGTCTGAAGTCTTTCCTCTTAAGAGGTTGTCCTTCTTGACTGAATTAAAGCACATTGGCAAGGCCATGAGAAGTTGTCCCTACTAGTGCCTCTGCTGTGACCATTTCAGGTCACCCAGCCACCCAGCCAACTCCCTCTCTTGTCTGTCCTCTTTCGTAGAAAAGATTAGTTTTTATATAACTTTCTAAATTTAAGATTGGTTTTCTTGCGCAGTTGTGAAATAAATGTCTAGGTCAGGTTTCTTTTTTAACTAGGAGACATTCTGTGATTGGGTTAAAATTTGAAAATCTCTGTTAAGTGTATGCACGCTAGTTAGTATTTGTGAATTGAAGTGAAAGCTGGCTTTAATCTTCTTTCCTTCCATCTCACTTCATATACCTGTTTCCAGCCAACCCAGAGATTTCCCTGTGTACTTGAACCCCCTCTTCCCGTCATCTCTAGTCATCTGTCTCGTTTAAAATTCTATTCCTCCTTTAAAGCGCTGCTCCTGCTACCTCACCAATAAAGCCCTCCCTGATCACCCTAGCTAGGAGTGAGAATGTTTACATCTAAAGTCCCATAGCAGTTATTTTGAATTACCCAAGGGGCACTTGAACTAGTTTTGGTAGTATGTTCTCTTTTGATTATAAGTTCCTGAGGGCAAAGACTGGGTTCCTCTGTGTTTGTATCCCTCCTAGTGCCTAGCAAAATACAGTCGGTATATACAGTATTGCTTATGTTTGTTGAATGAATGAACTAGCTCATTTGTAGCAGAAACAAGGTGGCTTCCAAGATGGTTCTCCATAGGTTATTTCTGCTACCACCTAATGTTTCTCCCTGTCTACAGATGTGCCCACGCTCCTTTTTACAGCCTACTGTCTTATCACTGCTATGGTTTACTGAAGTGAAAGAGGGCAAAAAAAAACCCCTTTGTTCATAATTTTTAATTCTTTTCAGCAGCCTTCCTCTTTCTACCTAGAAGAATTCAGCTCGTATCAGTCAGTCCAAAGACCATTCAGCTAATAATATCCATCTGTTGATTTCTTTTATCACACTCTTTTTCTACCCAGGATTTTTGTTTCACCCAGTGAAACCTATTTCCTGACGATTTACCTATTTATTCGTGTTCTCTTTATGTCATTTATTTTTTCCAGTGTTTTTCTTAAGGTTAGGACATCTCCATCGTAGTTCATTTACATCCCTTACTTTTTTTCAAAAACATCTTCAAGTCCCAAGTGTGTGAATTATTCTATAATTGTAGATAAGGCAGCAGTACCTACCTTGTGAGCACACAGCAGTTCTGAACTTACAACTCTCATTTCACTTTTATACTACATTTAAGTGACCAGTTCATTACTGGTCACAATGTAAATACTTTAATTTCTAGCTAATAGTTATTCACTTTTAATTTTGTAGTACACTTAGTGTTGGCTGAATTTTATGCTTTTGTTGAAAATAGTCATCCACCCATATCAGCCAGACCATAGAAATGGTTTACACTTAATTCAACTCTAAATGTTAAGGACTTGGGCTTTCAACATATTTCCTAGGAAACTTAGGAAAGTAGAGTGCTAGTTAATAAAACTGGCCAGTTGACCATTAATTTTTGTTGAGTATAAATCAAGTTCTCATGGTCATTAATGTGTTCCACTTTTTAAAAAGCTGATATTCAAAATCTCATTTTAATTATTACCCTAATGGTTTTAGCATAATGGTAATTAACTTGGAACTACCAGGCACATAGGGGTATTTTCACCTTGTTGCCCTAAGTGGAGTAGAATATTCAGTGAGAGATACTGTAACTTTTTATCATAGTTTTTTTTTTTTTCTTTTTTCATTCAAGCTGAATTACAAGGCTGTATATGAAATTTGGAGTGCTTTGTTGGAGTATTGCAACAAGCTGCTGTAATCACTCTTGCCCGAAAGCATTTCAAAATAGTTTTTTAGGCCCCAGTGAATTTCTTAGAAAATAAGTCTCTACAGAGATTTCTTTTAGGAGTATCCCGAAGGGGATGTGCTACTGTGAGAGAAGTACACGATGTGAGATAGCCCAGTGGGCCACAGTATATACATATGTAAAAGAGGTTCAAGCCATTTCAAAGCTTTCATCTGAAGTAAAAGAAAAAAAATCTGATAGTGCTGTTGCCCTGCAGTTAATTTTAATTATACTGGGTGGCTTGGAATCACTTGGTGGGGCTTCAGCTGTCCTTGGTGAAGGATGAGTTGGTTTCCTAGCAACCATTAAGTAAGATCAAAATCTTTTGAGTGAGCCACTGACTCAAACTCGATTTCATAGGTCCTGCTTTATCTTGGCATCTTACGTATTGATGGTAGCATGATGGATTATTGGGGTATTCTGGATCTGATTCTCTTTGAGTGAAAGATTGCCTGGTTTATTAATTTTGCTTACTGAACACTATATATTTGCTCATGGTGATATGGTTTGTTTTGAAGTGCATTTTTTATTGTCTGCTGAATTCTGTCACTAATAAGTGGAAAAACTGAGAAGCAAAGAAGCTAAATGCCGTGATTCTGGCTACTTGGAGAACCGTAACAAAGCTGGATCACTAAATTCAGGGATTTTTCTTCTAGGTTGGTGATTTTTAAATTGCAGGTTGTAAGCCATAAATGAGTCAGGAAAGCACACAACTAGCCTTTTTATTTTTATTTTTTTAATGGAATAGAATAGAAAAAGTATCAGTATATCATACGTATTAAGGGCAGTTATTGTTTCATGAAATTTTTGTTTTACTTTTATATGTTTATATGTGAGTATGTTCATTTAATATTAAATTGTTTTCTTGCTGTGGGTATTTGATACGGTTAGGAAAAGAGAAAAAAACTTAGTCAAATCTTTAGAAAATACTCCCAAATTATAGGTCCTTTGATGTTTTGTGCACACTCCTTGACAGTGATGATAAAATTATTTTGAATAGCAGCCGCCCATTAGGGAAAAAAAAATTCAAACTAGGGTTTATATATGGGCACGAGAATTTCAGGCAGGTTTCCCTTTCTTCCTTTAATATCTTTTAAATTGTCTGAATTGCTTGCAGTTAACATATATTGTTATAATCAGAAAAAAAAAGTGTTTCATTTGGACTAGAAACTGAGGAAAATGTCTGTTTAGTCTGTTATTGAAGTTCACACGTAACATTCAGTGTAGTTTAGGGTATTTTTATGTTGGTAAAGGATGATGCTATTAAAAAAAGTAAAAACGTGCACTTTCTTTCTGCCCAAAAAGAAGGGCCAATAAATTCTTCGGGGGGCGGGGGGGGGGTAGGAAATGACAAGCAGAAAGGATCCTGAGATTACTCATATGCTGGAACAGGAGAGCAACAAAATAATTGAACAGTTGGAAGAAAGGAGCCTACATTTGCAGCCTCTGCTCTGTTTTTTGCCCCTTCTCTGTGCTTTAGCTTCCATAAAATGAGTGTGGGGACCATGTAAGCATGTTTCTTTAAAACAGATTTTGGGAAGAAAAATGCTCTGGGAAATGTCAGGTTTAATCATGCTTGTTACTTGAGATTTCTTTCATTTATTGGGAGCTCCAGTGATTTACTCTAATTTTCTTATTTGTTTGATTGTATAGCATTAAGATTGTATCCATAAAATTTAGGTTTGAGGATAAAGCGTGGGTTTTATTGATAACAGCTGATTGAGGCAAACTTAAATGAGATTTCCATTGATTTCAATTATTATTGTGAATGTCGTGCTTATTCTAAAGCGTGTTTACTTAAATGACCAATTGGAAATTTTCCTTGAAAAGATTTGATTGTTTGTAAACAATGTTTGATTTCTTGACAAATGCCACATTTGCTTAATTTTGATATTAATGTTGAGCATACACAGTGGACTGCATTCTATCATATGTAAATAATGAAAAAGTAGCCCGCTTGATTTTACTAAATGGCAGCTGCAAATGTCATACATTTTATAAAGACACGTTACAAGTTGGCAATAAAAATGCTGCTATTTGGTTTACATGTTGCTTATTAGGCTACTTTTACATTCTGAATGAGTCTTTTCAGATACTTTATCAACACACTGCTAGAATTTTTTTAGTCAAATTTCTCACCAATCAAGAAGGGTTATTCTAAATAATCTCGTCAAGGTTTTTGTTTTTTTTTTTTTTTTAAGAGTTTAAGATGATATTTTTGAGTGATCCTGAAAATTCAATAGAAGTAAAGGATTATCAGAGTTTTGAGTCTGATATATCTTTTCTCTGTTTTTCTCTTCTTTTGACATAATTGACGGGATAACATCATTATATCATTTACACAACTGCTTGCATATTTTTTAAAAATGTTTTGTTTACTTCGAAGGAGAGAAAGAGAGTGTGCTTAAGCGGGGGCGGGGCAGAGGGAGGGAGGAGGAGAGAGAATCCCAAGTAGGTCCATGGTGTCAGCACAGAGCCTGACACAGGGCTCAATCTTATGGCAAGATCATGACCTGAGCCAAAATCAAGAGTCAGATGCTTAATGGACTGAGCCAACAGGTGCCCCAACTGCTTCCATTTTTTATAAACAAAATTTACTATCATCCAGAGCAGTGTGTTTCCAAAAACAGGGCAGATTTGGGAAGGTTTTGTTTAAAGGACTTTTGAATCATATTAAAGACAAGAATTTACCGGGTCCCTGATACAAGTTATTACTACTGGATATAGTGTTAATATATCCTTTTTCTCTTTTGGCCTTTAGACTTTTACATTAGGAAAAGAGACATACTGTCTATAGTCAAAATACCAAGAAATGCTTTTTCTAAAAATAAGTTTCAGAATTTTTTGTATTATATTCTGAAAAACATATAAAAAATTAATATTCCAGTCTAGCTTTCTAATAGTAGAGTCAGGCCTTTTAGAATATTAGAGTATTATATTGTCTTCTAGACTAATGAAGATTTGTCAAAGTAATTTAATCTTTAAAGATAGAGTATATTAGATAAGGTTTTGTCTTATCTGAGCTAAAATTGTTATCTAAACCTGTTTAGATCACAGGCTCCCTTGGCCATATATATCTTTCCGTCTTTTTCAGTTTGATAACTGTAGGTCTTTACTGGATACAAGCAAATGAGAAATGGTTATATAAGAGGGTAAAAGTAAGTCTTCCTACAGAAATAAGCACATGCAGCTAGCCATATTTCAAAGTCAGTTCAACATAAAAGTTCAGGACTTTGAGTAAATTTTTATAAATGTTCTAATCAACACATAGGATTTTTTTTTTTAGATTGAGTAAAACTAAAAGTTTCCTCAGGTACAATTAGATATTAAATTAGTAATAGTTATTGAATTAACTGTTGAAGAAATATTTCTTTATTAAAGTTTCCTGCCCCTAGTACAGTTAGGATTTTACTTGTTTTTCAGAGTGTCCCTTTGTT
Organism: Panthera leo; assembly: GCF_018350215.1. Taxonomy (NCBI): domain Eukaryota; kingdom Metazoa; phylum Chordata; class Mammalia; order Carnivora; family Felidae; genus Panthera; species Panthera leo. The sequence goes on from NC_056679.1 coordinate 6,101,335, forward strand.
GTAATAACCTATGTCCATTTTTATTATTTATGTATAATTTGCCTTCAGATATATATCATGCCATAGATATAATACTTTTAAGTAGGTATATAATCTAAGGATCCCTAACTCCCTTTGCCACAATAGGTGTGTGAGTTTCAAAGATTAGTTTCAATTCTCTGAATTCATGGCCTTTTCAGACTACAGATAGGCTTGTAATTTAGGTCAGTACAATTCAAGATGCCTATTTAACGAAAATGTAAATGATGGGAGATAGACTGCTAATTTTTTTAATCATTAGTTTAAAAATCTGTGTATGTAAACACCATATACCATTTGAAATGAAGAGCATTTTTTTGTGTTCCCTAATGTCATAAACTAATAGACTATAAAGTTGGAAGGCATCTTAGAAGTGACCATTCCCATTCCTTACCCGGTGTTGTGATTCTTGGGAATGCATGCGGCAGTAACCATGCTGTCACCGTTGAGCATTTCCAGCAGCGACTAGTGTTCTTAGTGCGGTACACTTGTTACATAGCTGTATGCCTTATAAGGCAGAGTCAAAAAACCAGAATGTATGACCCTGACCTCTCTCTTCTTCTGATTGATCCTCTCTTTTAGTTTTATTTTTGTTTCCTTTTGATTAACACCGGCTGGCAAAATCAGGTAGTCTGGGCCTTCATGGTAAGGAGGAAGAGGAGAATCTAAAAATAAAAAAGTAGGTAAAAGGTAGGAAGAAGTAAAGAATAACAACAGAAAAAATTAAGAAGAAAAATAAAGGGCTGCATTCACCCTCGTGGGACTGAGCCCTGCGTCGGGCTCCATGCTGAGTGTGGAGCCCTATTTAAGATTCTTTCTCTTCCCCTGCCCCTCTCCCCAACTCGTGCAGGTGCACACGCTCTCTCTCTCAAATCAATCAATCAATCAATCAATCAATAAATCATTCCTTTTGATCTAGCAATCCTACTTTTAACAAACTCTCTTACGGATATTACTAAAAAATGGTGAAAAGGCCATCACAGCATTATTGATAATGACAAATTGAAAAAACGTACCTGTGTAACAACTGGAAAATGTGCAAATTGTAACATGCAGAAAAATTGACCTGTTGTGTAGCCATTTAAAATTATGTTCATGGGTGGGGGAGCCTGGGGGTCTCAGTCGATCGTCTGACTTCAGCTCAGGTCATGATCTCATGGCTCGTGAGTTTGAGACCCTTGTGCTAACAGCTCGGAGCCTGGAGCCTACTTTGGATTCTCTGTGTCCCTCTCTCTCTCTCTGCCCCTCCCTCGCTCCTGCTCCTGCTGTCTGTCTCCCTCTCTCCCTCAAAAGTAAATAAACATTAAAGAAAAATCTTTATGTTTATGGGGGAAGGGAAACAAAAATAAGATAGAAAGGGAGGCAAACCATAAGAGGCTCTTAAATACAGAGAACGAACCGAGGGCTCTGCTAAGGGGAGGGGCTAAATGGGTGATGGGCATTAGGGAGGGTACTTGGGATGAGCACTCAGTGTTGTATGTAAGTGATGGATCACTGAATTCTGCTCCTGAAATCATTACTACACTGTGTTTTAACTAACTTGGATTGAAGTGTAAAAAAGTAATAAAATTATGGTAAGTGTAAGTAATGTTGTTATAACGTTAAGAGAGAAAGCAGATCTCAACATAGTGGAAGTAAAATACTGAGTGAAAAATACGTCAACAAAAGAAAATATACCAAAATATTATGGTTAAATCTGGATGGTAGGGGCTCCTGGGTGGCTCAGTCGGTTAAGCGGCCGACTTCAGCTCAGGTCATGATCTCATAGTTTGTGAGTTCCAGCCCCGCATTGACCTCTGTGCTGACAGCTTGGAGCCTGGAGCCTGCTTCGGATTCTGTCTCTCTCTGTCTGCCCCTCCCCAACTCTCTTGCTCACTCTCTCTCTCTCAAAAATAAATATTAAAAAAAATATTTTAAAAAAATGAGATATTTATTCTAGTTTTAGCTGGAGATAAATTCCTAACCAAGTAAATTCCTGACTATCACTAAAGATATGATAGATATGCTGAAATGTAAAAACAAGAGTAAAAATACTCTTAATAGAAAACAATAGTATAAATGCTCTTATAAAACATAAAATGTAAAGTTTGTAGCAAGAAGAAAGTAATATATTAGAAAAATGGCAAAAATAATTGAATCTACCTTTACTAACTAGAATATAGAGAATTGATGTGAATATTTAAGTTTAGTAACCTAAGCCTCCTCAGGTAAATCTAGAGAGAGTAAATCATAACATGCGTATCAATGAAAGATCCTCAAATTAAAATATTTAAGTTATGTATCAAGCTAATAAAAATTATAAAATCTTACTTGGATACACATTGCTTTTATCATACTTAATAGTATTGTTTTGTATAAAACAATGTTGAATTTATAAAATTGATACTTGAACCTTTCAAGGGCAAAATCTGTTAATGTGTATCCAAAAAAACCTTAAGAATGTTTATAACATTTATGCAAATAATTTGACTTTCTAGGAATTTATCATAGGTACATACAGAAATGTTTGTTATGGCATTATTTTTCTTTTATTAAGAAACTAGGAACAACCTCAACATTTTAATAAGAGATAATTGGTATAAGTTACAGGGAATCCATATGATTCATGAATATTATATCAGGAAAGTAATTTTCAGACTAAAAAATCTTCATGATATACTAGTGAGGAAGGAGGGTACAAACAATGTATTTAGTATAATGCCATTTTTAATTTTTATATGGAGGAAAAAATAAAAAGGCATACTGATAATGTTTATAGTGGCCCTCTGTTAGTTTAGAGATTATATACAGTTGCTTTGTTTTCAGTCGTCTATTATCAAGCACATTGTACTTTCTTTATTTCCCCAAGTTATATCCATTGAGCATGTATCCACCTTTGAAACTTAAAAAACAAAACAAACTTTTGTGGGGCACCTGGGTAGCTCAGTTGGTTAAGCATCCAACTCTTGGTTTCAGCTCATGGTTCATGAGATCGAGCTTAGTGTCAGGCTCTGGGCTGACAGCAGAGCCTGCTTGGGATGCTGTCTCCCCCTCTCTGTCTATCTGTCTGTCTGTCTCAAAATAAGTAAACATTAAAGAAAAACTTCTGGTTTTAGAACAATAAAGCTCTTGATATTACTTGGTCTGATAATTCTACATTTGAGATTTCATCCCAAGGAAATTACCTGGTGTATGTGTCAGGGTGTTTGGGGTTTGAGGGGAGGCAAGTATAATTTATACAAACATTGTCAATGGGAGCATCGTCAGGGTTGATTCCAGAAGTGGGGGTTTGGGGCAAATACAACCAGCTGTCTATTAATAGAAAAATACAATGTAGTTAGTAAGTGTAATGTACAAACATCCAGATTTGTCCAGAAAATAATACTTGGGAAGACAACACAAAACAGTATTACTCACTGATTACTGTTATACTATCAAATATATAAATTAATATTGTTTAGAATAGTATTTGGAATTACAGTGATTTTCAGATTTAAATATAAACTATGTATACTTTTTTTTGGTAAATTTAGTTAAATTCTTTTTTTTAATTTTATTTTTTATCTTTTAAAATTTGCATCCAAATTAGCATATAGTGCAACAATGATTTCAGGAGTAGATTCCTTAATGCCCCTTACCCATTTAGCCCATCCCCCCTCCCACAACCCCTCCCTCCAGTAACCCTCAGTTTGTTCTCCATATTTATGAGTCTCTTCTGTTTTGTCCCCCCCCCCCGTTTTTATATTATTTTTGTTTCCCTTCCCTTATGTTCATCTGTTTTGTCTCTTAAAGTTCTCATATGAGTGAAGTCATATGATTTTCGTCTTTCTCTGACTAATTTCACTTAGCATAATACCCTCCAGTTCCATCCATGTAGTTGCAAATGGCAAGATGTCATTCTTTTTGATTGCCAAGTAATACTCCAGTGTGTGTGTGTGTGTGTGTGTGTGTGTATGGAGAGATATATATATATATATGTGTGTGTGTGTGTGTATATATATATCTCCACACACACACACACACACACACACCCCACATCTTCTTTATCCATTCATCCATCGATCGACATTTGGGCTCTTTCCATACTTTGGCTATTGTTGATAGTGCTGCTATAAACATGGGGGTGCCTGTGTCCCTTCGAAACAGCACACCTGTATCCCGTGGATAAATGCCTAGTAGTGCAATTGCTGGGCCATAGGGTAGTTCTATTTTTAGTTTTTTGAGGAACCTCCATACTGTTTTCCAGAGTGGCTGCACCAGCTTGCATTCCCAAAATTTAGTTAAATTCTTAATAATGAAACTGGAACTATTTTGAAAACTAAAAGATTTTTGATATCCTGTCTCTACCCCTTAATACCTCTCCCTTAAGATGTATTTGATCTCCTTAATGTTACTCAGTTTTCTAGTCTTCGAGTAATAGGTACTTTTTTTCTTATTGGGCACTTTATTAGATTCTTTGCTTAAACTATGGTTACAACATACATTAAAACTTTACAAAAATACAATTCAATAAATCCAACTTGGAAAATACATTTCCATCTATAAGAAAATATACACATATATGTATTAATATATGCACCCACACATTCTTTATTAGGAACAAATGAGCTCTAGCTTTGCTTTAAAATTAAAGTTTATTTCTGTTGCCATGTTTCTGTTCTGTGCCCCCATGTTTCATTGTTAGTGAAATGAATATTGTTTCTGGTAGTCTGTGACAGTAAGAAAATGACTGTTGTGTCATTGAAAATAGGACATTATATTCCAGATTGATCTTGTTGCACTTAAACTAGTATTTTATGCCTCAATTGCCTAAAAGGGACAGGTTAAGAATTTTGTAAGTTAAAAATTCAAAATTTATCGTTTTAAAAGATAGCAATTTTAAACTAATAATGTGAATCATGTTTATTATTAGAAATACTTATGATGATCATATTCACAACGTGGTGAAAGACCATTTTATTTACTTTTGTATCACCTAGATGAAAACAAAAAGTAGAGTAGTAGTCTGGACTGGAGGGATGTAGGAGAGGCTTATTGAGAAGAATTGTCATCTATTATTAGCATGATTACTGCCATGTAGTTAATGCTTGTTTCAAAGTATCTTGATTAGCATCGACTCTGACAAAGAACCTAATTCCTATTCTCCCTAAAAGAGGACTTGTTAGGTAAGTAAAAGATTCGTCAGTGCACCCATGTGTTTCGATGCCCTAGTGCATGCTGTCTCCATCCCCCGAGAGGGTGCAGACCCAGCCTTGCACTGGTTTCCTAGAGGACATTAGTAAATTCTGGAGGCACCGTCTCCCGTTGCTTATCTTCCAGACCAGCTCCTGAGCTTTCACACGTCAGCTGTCATCACCTGTGCAAAGCCTTTCCTTGCCTGAATTTACCCTACCCATTAGTCTAAACTGTCTGCCCCTGGCTTGCTGCTCTGTTGATCTCTAGGCCTCACTGCCTCTTAGTTCCTCAAATACAGGGATAAATGTAGAGTACTTGAACTGTTGACTGTAGAGGATGAAGTTACTGGTTATAAAGTAACATCTGTTTTCTCATCAGGAAACAGAATTTGTTAAATTCTATACATTTTTTTTTTCGAATTTATACAAAAAGCAAGAATTAACTTTACTAGAGTAGTTGATAATTTCTTCTTTAGCTTAAAGATGTTCAGAAGCAATACTGGGGTAAATTTTAATATTAGAGGTAAAAAATTAAAATTCATAGCTTGGAAGAAAAAGTGAAACTATGATAAATGGTCTTCCAGACTTTATTCACTGGATTTCCAAATTTCTCTCTAACTCCACTCCTTACAAGGTTTCTTATAAAGCAGTTTTTTTAATTACCGAATATATGTCTATTTAAGACTTTGCTGCTCATGTTTGAATCTCATATATGTATATCAGAGTTAAGGTTTTTAGTATGTATTGTACATATTGATTAACAAGCAAGCTGAAAGTTATTATCTAGAATGTGTGCCCCCAGAAAGTGTACAATGTTTTGTGGAAGTTAAATTCTGAATAAATCTTAGAGAACAGCACTGGCAGTGGTTTCTTATGGGTAGCTGTATTTTGTTTTTTTGTGTTTTTTTTTTTTAATAGATCCATCAAGAATCAAACTTTCCTGTTGACTGCAAGTCTCCATTTTGCCTTGACACATTAGTGCGCATATGAAGACCCCATTTTCACCCCTAAAATAAGGTCTTGGCAGTTATCGGGACAGATAGGCTATCATTCTCCACTTCTGCACCTCTGTCAGATGTATCTGATATTGGCACTTTCCGGATCAGCCCAATTCTTGTCTTTCTCAAGATAGAGCTCCCTGCAGTCTTTAACCTTTTTTTTTTTTTTTTAATCAGGATTGACCCCCGAAATGAAACCAATTTGCCATCTCTGCTGTGTGCCAAAGTCATCAGTGAACTATTTCACAGCATGACAAATTCTGGAGAAGAGAATGCCTCTACATGAATGGTTTTCTCTGTAATACAAACATCTTGCTTTAGGAAATAATTGAGTTTTGGGGGAAGCATACCAACAGAAAGCAAGAAAAGCCATAAGCCTGTCCTATAAAACAAGGACATGTTCTTTTAATTACAAACAGGTTTTTGTTTTGTTTTGTTTTGTTTTTTTCTGGGAGAAACAAAACAGCAATAGAAGGATATAATAGTTTCAAACAAGAAGTATACTTCAGGTATCTCATTGATTTATTTAGTCGTTCAATAGGCAATAAAAGGTGCTCTGTAATGTCTGTGCATAGCATAGCTATGTTTGAAGATGTTGCTATGATGTAATAATACTTCTAACACGTTGGACCTCTGATCTCCATAGCAAAAATATAGTTTAATAGAGTACGTGCCTCATTAAAATGTAAAATTCTATACATGCTTTCAAAGTGATTATGTTGAATAGCATATAAAAGATAATGGACTGTTTATCACAGTTCTGGTTATTACTAATTTGATTCATGTATTGTCACTAACTACTTGGAAGTTTTGGCTCTAGAGCTAAAAATCCCTACCAGATTCTCCTAGTAGACAAAGAAGAAAGAAAAAAGAAATTAGCTTTTTTGGGGAATATTATGTGAGCGTACTACAAACAAAAATTATCAAGTCTTTGAAGCCTTCCTTAATACTGATTAAGCAACAAAACAGAAATAATAACAAAAGTACTTTTGATCTTTAGGGCCTTTCTGCCTGTTTTCTCTTGAGACTTCCATTAGATTATATTGATAAAAGAAATTTAGTGTTAGATTTACCTACTGAATCAAAACATCATACCCTGGGGCATATAGAAGGCTACCGTGGAAAATAACATGAGGAGGGACCCGTTGTGTATAGTGTTACTGAAACAACACAACACCATTCTCTTTTGCTTGTGACTATATAGCATGGCCCAACCTGAATTTTAAATTCACTTACAGAGGTAATGTTGGTAATGGCTTTTATCCCCAAGACCTGCTTCAGATCATAAATAGGCAGTGAGTTGCCTAGAAAAGCAATTTGTAACTATTAACTAGAGCTGTGGCCCCAAGCCCCAGTATTAGACCAGACCTTGACAGAGAAGCTGTGTATTCCCCACCCCATGCTGAAACCCAGGTTTGGAACTCGACCAGTCTGATGAGTCGAGAACAGAATGAGGAGCAAGAGAGGGTGTTTGTCCCCCTTTACCTTGTAGCATGCTGACTGATGCCACTCACCCTAGGGCTTCTCAGGTATGGGCCCAGCTGCTGAATGAATAAGAAAAAAAAAAAAAAAGATTTTCCACTACATCTAAAACAAAAGGAGGAGAGAGATGTCCATGTGCTCTGCTCTTGCCAGATATGGAGATTGCATTTTAGGATTGAGCACTGAAGTGTGGTAAAAGTTCATCACAGCAAACCAGTTAAGCAACCTGCATCTCTGGAGAAGGGGGTGGGACTTAGGGTATGGCTGAGGAGCAGGAGCCATGGGTGAAGGAAGGGTCTTTAACGTTTAGTTTAGACGTGACTTTATGGTCTGAATTGTTTACAATCAGAATGTATTCGTGTACTATTTATGTCATTAAGGGGGGGTGTGGGGAGAGAATCAGATTTTGCCAAATAACAAAGGAAAGGTCTTTGGGGACAGAAGTAATGGGATAGCAATGACTTAGTTTTGAAAGGTCTAGTCACAGGACACTGAAAACAGTGTGGGTGGTGGCAGGTGGGACGGGAAAGATTGGTGGGAATGAGCTTGCAGGTGCCTTGCATCCCCTCATAAGGACTTTGGGTCTTATTCACAGGTGGTGAGAGGCTAAAGTAGAAATAGTATTTTAGTAATAAGGCATGGCAAAAGGATTCAAAGACTTTTGAAAGGTTCACCTATACCACTGTCACCAACTCTTTTGGTTCTTCTAGTTCTTACTCATTGTACTTTTTTTAAAACCTCTTTGTAATCACAGTCTATGTATCATTTTGTGTTGTGCTGTTTTCACCCAATCTTGTAAGAATTTTCCGTGTTGCTGTGGAAGATTTTAGGCAAGGGAGTCACATGATCAGCTTCCTCTCTTAGAAAGGTGACCCTGGCCACATTACAGAAGATGGATTTGATGGGGAAAGAATCCTAATGGGGCTAAAGAGTAGGGAATGGGTTCAAGAGATGTTTAGGGAGTTCTGCCCCAGTGGACCATAAGAGAGTTCTAGCACAGGCATGGAAGTTCCCTCCTAAGCCCACATTGGTAGTTGAGAGCAAGCCTCTCCCCTCTGCCAAGTAGAAATGCTGCCTGATCCCTCTTGGAAAGCCCTCCTGGGCCTTCAACACTTTACACTAGTCTCAGAGATCTGACTTCATTTTGAAGTAGGCTAAGCTCTGAAAGTCTCTGCAGAGGGTAACCCAGTGGTGATTGATGAACATGGTGCACAAAAGCAATTTTATTTGTGCTAGGCAGTACTTACAGGTAGCTCCTGGGGAGTATTGTTAGTTCTGTACTTCCTTTTGGTACCTTGCAGGTTATCCCAGGGGGTCAGGTGTGTGTGTGTGTGTGTGTGTGTGTGTGTGTGTGTGTGTGTGAACGATAGAGGTTCCAAAACCTTTTTCTTGAAGGAAACATTATCATCATCATTGTTATTGTTATTATAGTATGCATTAATTGAAAAACTTGATTCACAAAGTTACTTTCAAAATGATATATTAGGAAGGGAGCATTAGTCTTAAGACATGGGGTAGATTCTACTGTTGCCCCAATCTTGTAGATTATACTTACAGGGCAAGTCCTTTAATCTCTCTGGTGCCTAGTTTCTGCACCTTGAAAAATGTGGGGAGTTGTAATTTCTGAAATGTATATGCTACCATTTCAGCAGTTCTTTTCTTTTTGCTGGGGAAAAAATTTTGATCTGTAGTAGTTGATAGAATAATATATTCTATGTTCCATTTTGTCAGTAATAGCATGGAGGCTGTTACCAAATATGGTTAGGCAAGCCTGTGAATTGGTTACTACTGTAAACAGGTTTCATAAAAATCTTTAATTTTAAGGTTCCTTTGATCTATTTGAAGGGCGTTCTGATCTAGTTTCACTTCTGTTTAGCAGACTGGTAGAATTAAAGACCAAGTAGACAGGCTAGCAGGGTGAGAAAGTTTTGGGGGTTGCTCTCCCCCCACAACCCCCTTCCCTTCCTTCTTCCCCTCCTCTTACTTCTTGCTGAGGAGGGGGCGAACCTCACATGTCAATATAGTAGATATCACTCACTCTAACAGATTGTAGATGACAGTTAATTTAGAGACTATAACACTGTTTGAAATTTTACTTCCCTTTAAATTTTAGCTTCTCTTTTTATTTAAACATAAAAACCTCAAAGCCATTGAGGTCATAGAAAATTCCTCTTAACTTTGCTAATTCATGTAGGAAAGACTTTAGTAAATTGATTTCTCTAGAATTTATTTGTTTAAACATAGGTACATACTTTGCCATTTCAAAAGAAAAGAACAGAGATACCAGGTGGCTCCTTCCCTCCTTCCTTTTACTTAGATTGAAGTCATCTTTGAAGATAACATTTTCCCTTAAAGTTGCAGGGCATTTTATATATAAGTTGGCAGGAAGCACAATATTTAAACTTCCTGTCAGATGCTCCACAGTAGTGAAAACAGACTGATAAAAGGGCCAAGAAAAGCCTTCGCTCTACATGCAGAAGAGCACTGCCATATTTGGGCCTTCATGAAGTTTGCATATTGCTTTGCATATATACACAAAGTTTCCTTGGTGACTTCCTGTGTTCGATTTTAATTTTTGAGTAAATGAGGTTTTTTAAAGGTGGATTTATGTTATATTGGCATATTGTCTATTTAAAAGAAACCACTACTGTCTACTGAAAAAAAACACTATTTTGTTTCCACAGAAACCTGCTAATATTTTAGTTATGGGTGAAGGTCCTGAGCGAGGAAGAGTAAAAATTGGTATGTTTTATCTTTGATAAGTCACAGCGTAGCACTCTTTTAAAACTTTTGCAGGCAGCTGTATCACTTCTGATTTTTGCTGTAATAATATGCATATATTCATGTAGTTCAATCTGATCAAAGCCATTTCTAAAGAGTTTACATTAAAAGTGAAAAATGTTTCACACTCTTAAAAGGTGTCAGACAATCCTTAGAGATTGAAGTGTTCTAATTATAAAATAAACCATGGAAGTTTCTTAGAAACCTTTGCGTTCATTAAAAATAGCCTATAGAGGTGAGTGGCTTCTATCCCTGTTAGAAGCCAGCCTCACCTTTAGTCACAAGGGCATACAGCGTGCTAGTAATTATACCATCAGTTCTGTTCACCTGAGCCAGATTAGATCAGAACATATGCCTCTGTTGACCTTGTCTAGATCAGAAATTACAAACTAGGAAAACCGTTAAGGCTGGATAGGTACAGAACCTTAAGTTCAAACTAGCCTGTCTTACTATAGAAGGCCTTTGCCTGATGGGGGAAAAAAAGTAACAAGCATTCTATACCTTGGCGTGTTTTCTAATAGCTCTGTTTTCTTATATATGAAAGCAAAACTTTACCCATTTCTGGTTTGGTACCTATAAAGATAGAACTAAAATTTATTTATTCTAACTGGTTATTTTTTTCATTGTCTTTTCCAAGTTGTGTTTGTTGCATTTATTTAGTCTGTCTTGTGTGTGGGTAGAAGAAATGTTGTAACTAAATTATATTTAAAGGCAGCAGGATTGTGGGAGTATACAAAAAAGTAAATAGTGATTTCCGATTGAAGGTTTAATATAGATCCGAATTATCATCTGATTTGTACCACTTTGCCAACAAAGAAAAACCTAGGTGTTGCTAATCCCTCTTCCCTGTCCTCCCCTATAAAGTCCCCAGATCTCACTTTACGCTTTTAATTAGACTCTTAGAATGGTCTTTTATCGTACAAACCTTGCAAATTTTTTAGTATCACAAACATTTGATGCACCTCAAAGTGCTCCTAGTCATTGACTCCCTTTAAGAGCTAGGCCCTGTCAGTACTTACCATAGAGTCACCAAATGCTATTAAGTCCTTGCTTGTGTTTTAAAAAGCCCAATTTGGTTGCATCAAGTTCAAATGTAAGTTCAAAGCATGCAAAATAGAAAAGATTCAGCCAACTAGTAGTTATAGGCATGGTTTTACTATAAGATTTGGGGAGATCTTATATAACAAATTAAAATCTAGTTTGGAATTATACTTCTATATAATGTGTATGATGTTAGCAAGTTTGGGGGGATACCAGTGACTTAACGCATTTACATTTAAAAAGAAATATCAGTTCTTCTATAAACCAGTATTTAGTAATGTGAGTCATGTTTTTAATTCTTTGCCAAATTTCTGTGTTGTTTTTTTTTAACCTCCATAATTGAGTAGGTTAGACAAGGGCCTACTTCATTAAAAATGTATATTAGGAGAGCAAAACCAAACAAACGGTGGATAAGTCTTGACATTTTTGATAGGTGGTATAAATATTGATTGTTCATTCAACATGTATTTGACAAAAGCTACGTGTACTGACAGTAGATTCTAAAAGACATAGATGAAAAAAGACAGTTTTTGCCTTTAAGATTACAGTGTAGTAGGACAAACAGCCATGCCTGAATAACTACAGTACTTACTAAACTGTGTCAAATGCCACAGCTCCCGTTCTGAGCTAGGAGTTTATGACATTTGTCAAATCATTTAATTTCTTCTTTTGAAAATTTCTTCTTTTTTCCTCTTAAAAAAGGGAGGCGATTGAACTAGATGGCCTTTAAAAAGTCTTTTCCAGCTTAAAAAAGTTACTATGAGTCTTTAAAGTTAAGCTAATAAAATTCAGCCAAAATAAATGGGGGGAAATAGTGGTGTTAACATACTGTATCGTCAACTTCTGATGATCCCAGTGAACAAGGCTTATTGATGCAAATAATGGAAGGCCTTACTGTAACTGATCTGGTGTCTCAATGCTTATTACCAGTACAAAGAATGGACGTGCAGCTTAACAACCCTGTCCCCAGCATTGGTGCGACAGGTGGAAAGAAATCTGCCCAGGGGAGTAGGGTCACCCTTGACCTCTGATAGCAGAGCCTCTCTGTAACCCAGGTGAAGAGCAAATGACAAGAGTTTGCCAAGATTGAAGATCTCAGACTTGGTTTATATTTAGGCTGTTGAAAGGGATGAAACGTTTTTGGTGTCCCCCTCCCCCCCCCCACCCACTCCCCCTGCCCTGCAAATTTAGCACTTTTTTCCTATCTTATGAAATAACAATGGTAAAATTAGAGTAGTCAATTAAATTTGTAAAAATCTATTGACTCAACATTATTATTATCTTTTTTTACAGCTGATATGGGCTTTGCCCGATTATTTAATTCACCTTTGAAGCCTTTAGCAGATCTGGATCCAGTAGTCGTAACATTCTGGTACCGAGCCCCAGAATTACTTCTTGGAGCGAGACATTATACCAAAGCTATTGGTGAGTAGAACTAATTAAAATTCCATGACATTTGAAAAGTGGCTTTGTTGTTGTAAAATATACATATTTCTATATATTAAATCAAATACAGAAAATTATAAAAGTAAGAACAAAAACGGTCCTAAAATTCTTTTACCTAGAAATACCATTATTAGCATTAGGAGGGTATTATTTCAAGCATCTCTCTCCGACAGATAAATAGGTATTTTAAAACTTTTAAAACATATGGGATCATACTATGCATTCTAAGTAAACATGTATTTTAAATTTAATTTTACTTGAAAAGAGAATTAAGCACAGTAAAATTTCTAAACCCTTAAGCTTCAGACAAATGTTTCTTTCAGCAAAAGAAATATTAACTTCTAAAAGATCCCCTTAGAGTTAAGGGGAAAAAATTATGGAAAAAGTGGGAGTTGAAAACATCTTAATTCACTTTTCAATTTTTGACTGTGCTGGTTACCTCCCTACAGTGAACGACTAGGAAATTAGTACTCTTGTACTTCCTCCACACCGAGCTCTCAGTTTATAAGCTATCTTAGAAATGTCATTGTCATCGTTATTATTACTAGCTTGTTGATGTTTATGACATTAATTTTGTTTGCCAGCTGTAATTCCCACCGTTTATTCTCAGGTTGTGTATTATAATGAATTCAGTGCTCAACTACCACAGTCCTTTGACCACCTCTTTTCCATTACTGAGTCTTTATTCCGCCTCATTTTATTTGGCTGAATTTTATCATCGAGTACTTTTCTTATGTGCTTTGCTTTTCTTTTCTCCTTTATTGCGTGTTTTTATTGCTTATTTAACCTGTTCTGCGTTCTCCAGAATGACATTGAGCCTGCTTTTTTTCCTGTCCCTTGGTTAACTCCATCCTGAAGTCATCTATGCTTTGCTGTATTCTGGATTGATTTTAATCCTGGCTTTTCTTTTTTTTTTAATTCCTCTGTGTTGGATGTGTTTCATTCTGGGCTTTATTATTTTGCTATAGCATGTTCTCAAGTAACTTGCTTTGGAAGGGAGGTAAATTTTCTAGTTCTTGTATTTCTGAAAAATGCCTGTGTCCTACTGTATCATGCAGTTTGGCCAGCTTTAAAATTCTAAGTACAAAATAATTTTCCTTCAAAATTTGATGATGCTCCCCCATTGTCTTGTATCATTAGTGTCGCCAGTGAAGTCTCATGCCAGTCTTATTCATTGGTGGATTACTTCGGTGGTTTTTCTTTCTGAAAACAGATAAGAATTCTTATCGTTGTATTTCACAGTAATGTGCTGGCTCCTTGGTGAGCACGTTCATCCTGAAGTTCATAGTGGAAAGTCGGTAGAAAACTCTTACACTAGTCTTCTGATTTCATCCTGTCTACTTTCTTTTTTTTTTTTTTTTTTAACTTTTTTTTAATGTTTATTTATTTTTGAGACAGGAGCGACAGAGCATGAGCAGGGGAGGGGCAGAGACAGAGAGGGAGACGCAGAATCGGAAGCAGGCTCCAGGCTCCGAGCTGTCAGCACAGAGCCTGACGCGGAGCTCGAACTCACAAGCCGTGAGATCATGACCTGGGCTGAAATCAGATGCTCAACCAACTGAGCCACCCAGGCACCCCTCCTTCTGTCTGCCTTCTGTGTTTCTCTTTCCTAAACTGAGTATGGGCAGATATTGGACTCCTGGGGGTAATCCTTTATGCCACTTTTCTTCTGTTTTTCTGCTTTTGTCTTTTTTTTCCTAGAACCCCTTCTTATTCTCTGTTAATTTTTTGTATTATGGAAAGAAGCTTCTTGAATATCTGTGAGGACAGTGCTGTATTCCTGGAATACTTACCTGTGTTTTCTTTATAGGCTCCCTTTTTATTAATTTGCCTTGGTGTCTCCCTTCCACACGTCGTGCTCTTGATCCTTGCCTGTCTCTTCATATTTAAGAGTCACGTTAACAGAAAGGTGCTTGCGAACTTTGTGTACACAGATCATAGGGCTCGTTGATTGGCAGACGTTAGGGTAATCTAGCAGAGAACTTTAACAGGGGGATCCCCAAGTGTCAGCATGCACGAGTCTTTGCCCTGAGACCATTCAGATTCTTTAAGGGAAGAGTCTTTCCACTTTGGGCCCAAGTTTTGTATAGCCCCAGGGCAGCAGAGGGGACTAGGGGAAGGAGAATGAACTGTTTATAGAATACAGACTTTGGAACTGGTGCTGCAAGGACAGACTCTTCACGAAGTTGTACAGGGCAGGCCTGCTTCCCACTCGGCAATAATACTGTGGCCTACGGTCTTCTCTGAGCTGTTCCATCTGCCTTCCAGCTTCCAGAAATGTTCTTATATATCTCTGCCAAGTCAGGTCTTCATATAGCCAGTCTCTTTTTTTTTTGCATTCAGATCTTAGTCAAAACGCTACCTCTTCAGGGAGAGCTGTGATCATACAGTCACCCTGCCTTCCCCATCCCACTTCTAGCTTACTGCCGTGGTAACATTGAACAGTATCTAAAATCCACTAAAGTAGATAGACGTTGCCCAGCTGGTCACCCCGGTAGGCCAGTGCCTACAGGGTACACAGTGAGAACTCGGTACTCTCTGTTGAATAAATGAGCGAATCCTGTCCCCAGTGATTTCCTCCTGTTCAGAAAGGACGTTGCTGCCATTTCAGTGTATATAACTGAGGGAAAAGAAGAAATACTTGTGATTATTTCCCTGTCTTAATCTGAGCCCAACATGTCTTTCTTCAGAAAATCTTTTTTTTTTTTTAATTTAAAAGGTTATTTATTTATTTTGAGAGAGAGCGAGACAGAGCCCATGAGCTATGGAGGGGCAGAAAGACAATCCCAAGCAGGCTAGACGCTCTCCGCGCGGAGCCCAGCGCAGGGCTCAGACTCACGAACCCTGAGATCATCACCTGAGGCAAAAATCAAGACTCAAAAGGACACTTAACTGACTGAGCCACCCAAGTGCCCTCAGAAAATCTTTATGTTCACTAATCTTTGTACCTGCTTTGACATCAATTTCATTTTATAGAAAAATAAAGGTAGATAAAGTTAAGTCAGGGAGATATGGGACTTCTCTGTGCTATCTTTGTGGCTGTTACACAAATCTGAAATGACTCCAAAATAGAATACTTTTTGAAAAGTCAGTTAGAAAGAAGGAAAAGTAAAAGTTATTGAAGCTAGTCCTGTTTTGGGGGTACATATTATTACCTAGGCACATGTTTGGTTATCTTTTTTATACGTGTGTTCTAAGTGCTTAGCATATAAACTAATATGATGCATAGCTATTTTTTCCATCTAGAAATGAATATGTAAGAGCAGGGTTATTTTTGATAAGACATATTAACAGACTATACAAAGAAGTTATTGCCTAATCTTAGCTGTTATCAACTGAAAACTTGAGACTTTGAATTGATTGAAATGAAGTAAAAAATACACCATCACAGAAGCTTGTGTCTCTGACTTAAACTGTGTATTATCTTTTTCTCCAGAAACATTTTATTGTGAACATTGCACTTTGTATAACCTGTTACTATTCACAAGGACAATCTCTAGTCTGGCAATTTTGATGCACGGCTGCTTGTCACAAAGCTAAACTACCAGCCAGTTGTCCAAATGGCTTTATAATTTGGAAAGGAGAAGGCCTTTCTTCATATTTTTCCCCTTTTACTCCCTCTCATCATCAAAATTCATTGGATAGCTGTTAGAGAAACAAGAGAAACCAAAACGTATGCAACTTAATCTGACTCGTAGCCTTAGCTCCGTCACTCGCTGGGGCAGGAGGGCGGTGTATACGCGCTCATGCTCGCCCTTAGCAAAGATTTAGTTCTTTGGCCTCATTTTTTGAAAGTGAGAATTTAGCCTAGATCATCTCCTAGATTCCCGTTTAAATCCAAAAGTTCTGTGACGTTGGATAACACAATTGCTTCTGAGGTAGGGAAGTTGCAGAGGGGACTGACTGGAGTGTAGATGATTGCGACCGAGGTCAGTGCCAGACCCTTTGTGGTGGTGGTCCCCACCCCATGAATACCTGACTTGGCCAAGATCAACCTTGGAAAGCCCTTTTCTTTTATGCAGACATTGACTCAAAAGTGTTACAATATACATATCTTTCAAATTACTTTTTTGAAAGCGAGAAATCATACATAAACCATTTTTAACATAAATTTTTAAAAATAGAATAAGGGAATAAAAAAGGAAACTTCTTCCTCGATTCCAGTCTCTCCACCACATTGGCATTCCTCCTACTACCTGTGTAAGTAGCCTCAGGGTCCATTAAAGTATTCAACAAATTTCACACACCACCCACAGTGAAAGCTACTTATCAAAGAACTTGCCTGGTGTTTTTACTTCCCTGTCAGATCATTGTGGTTTGAGCAGCTGATAGAAGAACCTTTGTAGTTGATGCACAGATTACTTGCTCAGTAGTTCGTTTCAGGGGCATCCTTTACAAGGGTGAAATCTGCTAGCGTAGTTAGTGGATTATGTTACACTGAAGGATATTAAGAAGCAGCAAAAGAGCATAGAGGGAAATGCTGTCCCCACCTGCTGTCGCCAACAGATTTTATCCACTTCTATAGACCTGCAAGCTGAATCATTAAACCAGAGCGAGTAAATAATGGGTCAGTAAACATTGTACTCCCAGCGACAAAGTTTAATTCAGTTTTAAGTATTTTGGGGTTTTGTTTGGTTGACTTTGTAGACCAGGCTGAAAGAGGAGTTTCAGTTTTTAATCATCACTAAAGCAGTCTTAAAATTTTACTGAAGTATGGTACACTCAGATGTTTGTTCTCAAATAACTGAATGCCCACTGATTATGTGGCATTCTGTTAAGTGGGAAATGCGTTATAAGATAAAGAGAAATGAGAATTTACTCTTTAATTAAGGTAGACACTTGCTATTAATACATCTATTGATTAATACATTATTTAACAAGCCCCCCTTCCCTTGGGTCTACATGGCATGCTAATTCCTATCTACTTTGGCTGGTTAGTTCAGTAGCTATACACAAGTATTACACATTTTGAGAAGGAGATGAGATACATAGGTTTTTTACCTTGGAAAGTCTTCTAGAAGAACGTAGGCAGGGAGGTGAACAGGGAGGGACTTTTTCATGAACTTGGCACAACCCAAAAAAAAAAAAAAAATCAGGCAAGATAGGAAGGAGAGACTTATTTTCACAGATTTAGAAATTTATCTGAAATAATAGCCTGCTTGTAGCTAACTTAACTTTCTGATTAATGTCTGGATCAGGATTTTGAAGAAAGGAAGGATGATGAGATTGCTAAAAGGTAAGAGATAATAGAAAAGATACAAAGAGGTATTAGGGTAAGGTTAGGCAGGGCTTAATAAACTATTTCGTCCTACTTTCTGACTTTTTATTTTGGAAGCAATGTAGCTTTAAGGATAGCTACACGACTTACTTGCCTTCATCTTCCTTTACCTAGTTTGTTTTCTTCTTTAGAATTTTTCATAGCTAACCAGAATGAGTTGTCCGGTCTTTTGGGTGCTGTGAGTAGAGTTTTACCCATGCAGACTGACCCATCAACCCCTTTTTGTGATGCTACTTAGTTTGTCTCCCTTCCCTCTGATTAAGATTGTCATAGGTCAAGCTATTTATTTGGCACACATGGAAAGAGAATAATCACAAAATCTTTTTTTCCGTGTACTTTCTGACACTAAAAATAATATAGTTTGGCTTGTGTTTCTTGGTACTTTTCCATATGGTGGTACTGGCTGACTTGGTTCTCTGATATGGGAGAAAACTGATACGCAAACACAGCGTCATTTTTAAAAATCGCTTGTCATCAGTGTGTTGTGTAATCTCTAATAAATAGGCGATTAACTTGTTACTCTGAAATGTACATGTGATAATTTTACATTCAAGATCTATATTCCAGTTTTAGGATTTAGGAATTCTCAGTTAATTTGTAAATTAACATTTTTTCTCATTTTCTATTTATGTGACAGTTATTAACATACCTGATTAATTGCCTTTAATAAAACAGTGATTTTTATTTTTCCCTCTATCCTTATATCTATTTACCATGGTTATAAGATCAGTCAAAAACCACTGATTGAGTGTCTGCTATATACACACTGTTGTACTTACTAGTATGGAGAAGTCAACCTTGTTGGCTTAGGGCTTTCTCAAGAGTGGAAACTAAATAGTTTCAGTTTTAAATTCTAAACTGGCATGTAGCTCTTTCCTCTACTAATAACAGTTCTGTTGAGTAAAAGTTCAGTCTGAATGAAAGTTAGCCTATATCTTAAAGTGAGTGAAAGGAATTTGTTGGGTTAAGGAGGCATACATTTGCCTGGCTTTTATAAGTAATTCCAGTGAGTTTGTACCCTTTGTGCCTCTTGAAGTAGAATTTTGCTCCCTGTTTTCTTGTCTTTATATCAAATTGGAAAATCTGATGCTACTGTAACATAAAGAAATACTTTGAACAAAAAAAGCTGTTCAAGTAGAAATGTGATTTCATTAGAATATTTGAGGTCAGGCACTGTCTTTTTCTTATTGGAATATGACCTTGCTTGCATGAGAGAATAATCATTAGACTTTACAAATTAGCAAGTACATAAACTAGGTGAAGAAAAAATATTTTTACCTCAAAAAATTGTGCTGACTTTTTTTTGGCAAGTATGCCCAATTTCAAAGGCTATTTGGGTTTTCTTGTTTTTGTTTTATTTTTTGTTTAATTTTGTTTGTTTGTGGTTCCTGTGCTCCATATGTAGCTTTGTATGTATTTCATAGATAAGGTAATGTTTGAAGCATTTAAAAATTGCCAAAAATGTAGGTAATAAATTTGATTTGAATTTGGAATGAAGCCACTGGGTGGAATGGAGGTATAATAGGGAATGAAAAATTGGGGTGGATTGGGTGGGAATATATTTACAAACAGTATTCCGTGATATTTTAAATTCTAATTGCTTTAGGAATTACTATGACTTATTAGGAAAACAAGAAACAACCACTCCCCACCACGATAAAAATGCATTTTCTTTTGGAAAGAACCACTTTATTTTCCTCCTTTCTTTTTCTTTTTTCCTTTCCTTTTTTTTTCTTTTCTTTTTTTTTTTTTTCTTTTTGTTTTAAAGATATTTGGGCTATAGGGTGTATATTTGCAGAACTACTAACGTCAGAACCAATATTTCACTGTCGACAAGAGGACATCAAAACTAGTAATCCTTATCACCATGACCAGCTGGACAGAATATTCAATGTAATGGGATTTCCTGCAGGTACACATTATGTTTTTGTTTTTGTTTTTAAATCACTGTTGTTTAAACTTAGATATCTTCATTGGAAAGGTGTGTATCTTAAGCTGATGAAGCCACTCTTACTCAGTTCTTTATATTTGTGACTTGCATTAATCAAAGATCCTTAGAAATAGCAAAATTTAGAGTTCACATATTAGCGTAAAGATATTTGTGGGTTTTCTGAATTCGAGGAGTATATTTTTGTTTCATTTTATTTTGTTTTGTTTTGTTGTTTAATATTTGAAATGATAACATGTTTGCGATATCTGTATTAAAAGGTGCCTTTAGTTCTTACCAGGGGAAACTATAAATAAAATTCAGTAGTATGTATTTTGGTCCGGCAGTACGTATAATAATGCCATTACTTGGGATTTGAGTGTAAATTTTGAACATTATTTACATTCAGGGCACTGTACAGAATCACATTATGTTGAATAATCTGAAACATAGAATATTTTTGCTCTATCACCCTGGCTGGTAAGAACATTCTTTTAAGTGTTCTATTAGAACAGCAACCTTGCGTGCACTGATTAGCGGCAGGGAGAAAGTTGTTAAGGTGTCTCATCACAGGCGTTAGACCTCACCAGCTGTGTCTCCATCCCTTGTTATACCACAGAATGGTAGTTCATCAGTCACCAAAAACTGCCCAGAAGTCTAGAATAATGGATATTTGCTTAAAACACATACATAATATTGGCTAGTGAGGTACTTCTTAGAAATGGTTTCTCATTAGGAAGTTTTCTCAGGTCAGGGTAACTCAAGACTAATGCAGAAATACCTGGGAGTTATAATTTCTCATTCCCTTGTTGGAGTGTTAACACAAATACTACCTTTCTGCAGAATTGGTCAACAGTTCAGTGAAGACTGCTTTTTTGTGATGGGAATTGTATTTATTCACTAAATATTTGAGTACCTGCCATGTGGAGGCACGGAGTTATGCATAAAATCTTGTTGATAGAACGGGCATGATTCTTGCCTTCTGGGAGTTTATATTGTGGTACTCTAAGTAGAATGTTTAAATAATAGCTATGGATGGAGTAGGTGGAGGAGAATGGTCTTTTCTTCCCACTTTGGGATGTGTCCACCATCTCTAAGGCCCGAGGCAAAAGAATATGGCTTACAAGGACGTGAAAGTGGGGGTGGCTTCTGTAGGAGATGATTCTTAACGTGTAGTTCAATAGTTACGGTAGGCTCAGCTTATAAGAAATTTGAAAAGTAGGCAGCAGGGTTTAGATTTAATGTGCAAGAGAATCCATGATAAGTTCTTGAAAACTAGTGATGTGGTTTATGTTCCATTTTAGAGAGATTAGCATGTGATGGTCGGTAAAAGTCAGTTAAAGAGAGGGAACCGAAGCCTTGCAAGCCAGCTCTTTGCCTGTATCACGGTACTCCAGGTGTAAGTGATTAAAAAAAAAAAAAAAAAGGATGGGAAGTAAAGGACAAAAATGGAATTGTTTATAGGAAGTGTGTAATTGAGGGAAAAGTAAAAGATTATCAAGATTTCTAGCTTGAGAAATTGACAAAATAGAGAAATCAGAGCAAGGAAATAAGGAGAAAATTCCATGTAGGAGTTTAAAGTGTGTAGGTAGTAGCTGTTTGTGTAAGTGGAAGGAAACCTCTGAAGGCCACTTAAAAAATAACGGTAGCTATTAAGCTCCCTGTTGTACTACCTGTTGTCGTACGGCACGTGGTAGTCTCTCAGTAAAAGTCCAAGGCCAGCAGAACTAACTGAAACCTTTTCCACCTAATGTACCTAGTAGCTGGGGTTGTTTCTGTTACTGTTATTGAAACTAGCCAAGCCATCAGCTGACTTTTTTGCATACTAGTTATATCCTACCCTGTTCTATTTCAGACAATTGTTGTCGCTTACATTGGTTGCTGACGTAAAGCAGTGTATTTAATAAAGTGAAAGTAAGGAGGGTCATATTTTTTTTTTAAAGTGCATCTTATAGCTATGGAGGGAAAAGATACTACATTTGCCATTGAAGAGATTGGTTGCTGATTTAACCAAGGTATTGAGTGGAAAAGGGGAAAAAGTAGTTTTACAAACAGAAATAGAATGATTTAATAATAGAAATATTTATTAATAGCTTATTCCCCTCTACTTATAGAAATTGAGGTAAAAAAGAAATTGAGGTAACTGATAGTAAATTCTATGGAAAGTAGGCACTAAAAAGATAAACTCAAAAAGATAGAGATCTAATGCTATGCAAGGGATGAGAATTGTATTTACAGGTCAAGATTAGATGTTTCTATAGCTAGTCAATTATTTGAGATCTGTGCTTTCATGGAAGGTCAAAGTGTATGGCGTGTAATAAAAATTGAGGTAACTTGTTAAAATTCTTGAGAACAGGAACCTAGACAACATAAAATGTTATCAATGTATTCCACAGATAAAGATTGGGAAGATATAAAAAAGATGCCCGAACATTCAACATTAATGAAAGATTTCAGAAGAAATACGTAAGTTGGAAAGAAAGTAGACCCTTTTTTGATTTCTGCTTTCCCACAATACTTAGGTATAAGATCGAATACTCGACAGAATACGGAACACAAGGTTATCCTAACAAACAATTTTACTTATTTACTTAATAAATATTTTACATTGTGGCATTCTTTATTGCTCAAGATGTTTACATGATATAAAGAAGATAAACAGCTAATTTTAGTAGCTGATTTGGGTAGGAAAAAACCCTTTCGGTACCTATTACTTTCTGGAAGCGGCATCAGTGAAAGTATCATTAGCTGAAGCAGTAAGAGACTGAAATACCCAGCCTTGCTAGCACTGACTTGCCTCCCCACCTGGGTTGTGTAGTCATTTTACGTAGGCTTTAGCAGAGAAGAAGGAATATTTCATTTATCTGCAATGCAAGATCAGAGAATTGGGAGAGAGGACAGTTTATAGGCCTGTGACAAATGTAAAAAAAATTTTCTTTATATTAAAAGATTGAATTAAACGTTTGACCTGTAGTTATTGAGATAAGAGTCATATAAAAAATGCTATTCAGTATATATTATTTATGAAATTATTTTGTGTTTACTCAGTGGTATCCATTCGTAAGTGACTAGTGTGCATGAATGAAACATGAAATTGATCTAATGCTATGCCAATAACGCCATTTTTTATACATATTCTGTACCGGTTGTTATTAAAATGTTTGGAAAAGCCTCAGCCGATGTAAAATTAACCTCAAAATCTAATAGGTATTTCATAGTATTTCTCTTTCAGGTATACCAACTGCAGCCTTATCAAGTACATGGAAAAACATAAAGTTAAACCAGATAGTAAAGCATTCCACTTGGTAAGCTTTAGAGAACAATAATAATTTTTTTTTCCCCTTGATTAGCCCAACCAGAGGTTTTTGGGGGTCACTTTATATGGTTACTTAGCACTCTTAGAGTACTTTATTTTTATTTTTTTATTTATTTATTTTTAGAGTACTTTAATGGTAAATGCAGACATCTGGTTGGTGCATATTAGTAAAGGCATGAAAATATTTGTTTTTGCAAACCCATAACATGGTTTAACAGACTAATGTTCAGTTATATTAGATTTTCTAAAGGTTGTCTTTGTACCAAGGCTGTCGAGAACGTTTTTAAAGTTACATTTATTGGTTTTCATCAGTTATTTAAAAGTTCCAAATATTTCGAAGAATCTGAAAGAAAAACCATCCCACTGCTCAGAAATAATTTTTACAGGTTATTTTGTATTTCAAATCTTTGAAAGATTGTTTATAAAATTTTTAACTCCCAAGATACTCTTACAGACTGGGGTATTAGAAGTCCTTCAGTGATGGTGTGCACTAGTTGCATTTTCTGGAAGAATATGAGAGTTGCATGATTTATTACTGTATAATGGAAAAATAATTTGACCTAGAAACTGAAAGAATCCATGCGCTATCATAATTTATGAGATTATATTCAACTATTGCCAATTTAAATTTGTTTACAATTTAATTTCCACTTTTACATCATTACAATTAAAAGTGATTTTCAGCTTTATGTTTTTAAGAAAGTTATATAACATACTTGGAAATTTGGGGGAGCAGGCTGTATTATATTTGGCTTAAAATTCTTTTAATCCTTTATTCCCGGTATTTTTAAATGAGTTCATTAAGTGGGATTTTTTTTTTTTTTTTTGCCTTGAAAAGATTATATTTTCCTTTATTACAGTACCAGGCCACTTGCAAACATGTCTTCTATTTCTGCTTTTTCTTCTCTGTCTACTGCTTCTGCTCCTACACCTTCTACTTATTTTTATATCATGTCCTATATCCTATATTTCATATCTTATTAGCAACTTAAAAAGCAGTACTTAACCTATCTTATTAGCACACAATATATTATTATCCAAATAATGGTTTCTTATAACGTACTTGAAATAGGACCCAAATAGGAAGGTAAGTTAGATCCTTCAACATACGGATTATTTATTCTAGCAAAATCATGGTAATAGTGGTAGACTGACAGTCACAGTTTGCCCTTCCTTCCCTCCAGTTTGCGGCTCTTTGATATGGTCTGGAGTGGCTCTCACAACCATCACCACTGACATCCCAGAGAGAGACTTCCCTTGCAGCTTATTTGCTCATTTTTGCTGGGGTGACCTACCTTGTGTGGGCCCATCTGAAAACTCGGACATAACTCCGTTAAAACTGTTGACTATTTTAAATGGCAAATCCGTGCTTTTCCTTTCAACTCTAAAAATGAAGCTGCACTTCCACTGAAATCTCATCAAAATTAAATTTAAATCTCGCCATCCCGGCATTTCTTCTGTATTTCTGAATATTTTATGTCCTTCTGTCCTCTGTGCCCTCTCCCATCAAGTCTCAGCACGTCTGTTGGTTTTCAAGAGTGGTCCTAGTCCACCGCACCAGAGTCATTTGGCAACTTGGTGGAAAGGCAGCTCTTCGGACCCCTGCCCAGACATCCCAGTCATAGCTCTGGGAGCGGGGCCAGCGGTCTGCTTTCGGAAGTGCGCGAGCGGTGATTCCGATGTACTCTGACGTCTGAAAACCACCGCATTAGATCAAAGAGGAGAAGCTGAGAGACCACTATTTAGATACGCTCTTAAATCACATGTTAAAGTCAAACATTCTAAAATAAATAAAAAATAAAATAAAATATGTTAGTTCGTAAAGTCTTCGGTCAACTGTGTTTTAACCAAAAAATACTGAATTTTCACGTGAGTGCGACATTTCTCTAGGTAGCAGGGTAACAATAACAATAATAATAGCAGCTAACACTTACTGTCTTTGTGCCAGGTACCATTATGTTTGCTTTCCATACATTAACTCATTTAATCCTGAAAACAAACCTTTGGTAGTAGGCACGATTGTTAATCTCCCTTTGACAGATGGGATTACAAAGAGAGTAAGCACCTTGTCCAGAGTCACTCGGCTCATAATTGTCAAGTCAGGACTTGACCCAAGCAGTAACCTTGGAGGCTCCCATTCATAACCCCTCTGTACTTTACAAGTTCTGTATCAAGCATCATATTTATTTAGACTAGGATAGCACTGGCCAGGAGAGCTTTCTCTGATGATCTGTGCTATCCCATAGGGTAACTTCTACCCACATGTGTCTCTTGAGCTCTAGAAATGTACCTGATATGACTGAGAAATTGTTTTGTTTTGTTTTGTTTTGTTAGTTTAATTTGGTTTTAGTTAATTTGGATTTAAATCTAAATAGCCACACATGGCTAGTTTATTATTTGTGTTATAATAATGTTTCCCCTTAATAGAAAAAGAATAGAAAAGACAAGAATTTAGTTCTGTCCTAAATCGGGCAAAGCAGTTTAGATAATGTGGATCATTGGTTTGGAGGAAGGCATACGTTTAGTTACTTCTGAAAGGAGAACCAAGTAAGATCATGATTATTAGAATGACTAAATGTGAATTACTACATTAAATAGAAAATAAGTTTTCCTGTTGTTAATTTGGGGGAATAAATACCTTCAAATGGGGGCATTTTCATCAAAAAACATACACTTCGCACACGTGTCCGAGGAGATGACTACGGGAAGTAACGCAGTAACGTTTTTATGACTTACGGTTTCAGCTTCAGAAGTTGCTTACCATGGACCCAATTAAGCGAATTACCTCAGAACAGGCTATGCAGGATCCCTACTTCTTAGAAGATCCGCTTCCTACATCAGAGTAAGTGACCCATGTGTTAATTCACCAGCACCGTGGAGTTTTTCGGAGCGTGCTTTATTTTAGCTACCAACTCCAAGTTGCCACTCCTGTGACGGGAGGACCTGAGGAAATCCCCACAATAAGCCAGAAATGAGCTCTGATGACCGAGGTGTCATTTGGGCGTCTCTGGCCGTGTCTCGCTTTGCGAGACGTTGCCGGCTCTAGTTTCAGGCGCACCCCCGTTACTTGGTGGCGGGTCGCGTGTGGGTGCTGCCACTCCCTCAGACTCCCCGAGGCCGCTCACCGCTTGCACTCGCACTCTGTGTTCCCAGCTGCGGATCTCGTTCCCTAAGAGCAGTGACGTTGCAGCTGGCCTCTACATTTCGGGTATAGTAATCAAGAGTAAGCCTGGGCCAGAAGGAAGTTGAGTCATATTCGATGATCGATTATTTTTATACAGTTCTGAAAAGCCCTCCCACGGCCTGCTGTAATGTCACGGGTTAGAAGAGTCATCTCTTCACAGCTGCAGGAAGGGTGCTGGTTTTACAAATATGGAGGCAAAGTCTACCTTAAAAGATTAAAATGAAGGATCTGAAATATCGATTATTAGCATACTGGAAATCATTTCTCTTTTTTTTGTGATCAGCGTTTTTGCCGGTTGTCAGATCCCTTACCCCAAACGAGAATTTTTGACAGAAGAAGAACCTGATGACAAAGGAGACAAAGTAAGTATTAAAGTATATTTCCTGCCTCTCGTTGTGGCCAGTGCGACCGTGAAGATAATTTTGCTTGTATTTGGTTCTCCTTCTGAGTTGAACTTTATTTTTCTGTTTAACCAATTGAGAAGAACCAGCAGCAGCAGCAGGGCAATAACCATACTAATGGAACTGGTCACCCAGGGAATCAAGACAGCAGTCACACACAGGGACCCCCGTTGAAAAAAGTGAGAGTTGTCCCTCCGACCACTACCTCAGGTGGACTAATCATGACCTCAGACTATCAGGTATTTCTAGTGTGTTTTGTTTTGGCTTGCCATATCCATACTTGTATATGGGTTTGTGACC
Organism: Panthera leo; assembly: GCF_018350215.1. Taxonomy (NCBI): domain Eukaryota; kingdom Metazoa; phylum Chordata; class Mammalia; order Carnivora; family Felidae; genus Panthera; species Panthera leo. The sequence continues at coordinate 6,128,660 of NC_056679.1, forward strand.
TTTGGGAAATGCAATATAATTAAGAAAAATGCTGACTTTTACGTACCTGGGGAAATGACACTGACACGAGTGTCACTGGCATGGAGAAATACTGACTGATTCAGTAGAGGGAGCTGGCTTTTGAACCAGACAGGCCTAGAATGATCGAACTTAAACTACGCCATTTATCAACTCTGTGACCTTGGACAGACAATGGGACATTTCCCGGCTTTAGTTTTTCATCTGTAAAATGAGAGTAGCCAAGTCTAACTGGTAGCTGTCGTAAGAGTAGACGTGATAAATCCTAGCGCCTTAACTTGCAGCAGCAGCTCAGGCAGCCCTGTCTGTTGTTTTGAGACAGCCGTATACCGGTAACGATTAGGCACACAGGCTTTCAAATCCCAGCCCAGCCACTGACTTTGGGTGACCTTGAGTAAGTCATTCAGATGTTCCCAGTTTTCTCATTTGCAGAAATGGACAGTGGCAAGTGGCAAGTCGTAACAACGATTTAACGAAAGAACGTATGCTGAGGCACGGTGGCGGGCCTGCCTTGAGTCCGTAACGGATGTCACCACTCTTACCGTCGTCATCATCATTCCTGCCGTCAAAAGTCGTAGTAGCATTCATAGCACCCAAGTTTATTTATTTATTTTGAGAGAGAGAACGTGAGCTGGGGAGAGGCAGAGAGAGAGAGGGAAAGAGAGAGAGTCCCAGGCAGGCTCCGAGCATTCGGCACAGAGCCCGACTCGGGGCTTGAACTCAGGAACCTGAGCCGAAATGAAGAGTCAGACGCTTCACCACTGAGCCTCACAGGCGCCCCCTTAGTAAGCGCCTCTTAAGTGGTGGTGGTGATGCTGGTGGTGACTGTAATGGTAAGAGCTTGTTGGGTGCTTACTCTGCTAGCTTTTATACTAAGCATGAAACCTACATTATTTCATCATTATCTCAGAAAACTGATGCTCAGAGAGGTTCCATAGCTTTCACGTGTTCCCCTGCCGAGCCGGGGGCAGACCCAGGACACAGACTCAGATCTGACTGCCAAGGCTGCCTGCTTGTGGATCCTGTTGAGTGACATTGTCAGTTCCTTTGCAGAAAGACCTGCTTTGAAAATCGTATTCCACCTCCTTGCTCATTCTGATCATATTGCCAACTCAGCCGGGTTTCAGGGTGGAGAGGACACTGAAAGCTTGACCAGTTAGAGTTACTTACCTACCAAAAGAGAAAAGGAGATCTTACTGAACTGGTGAGCTTCCCAGAGCTGCCACTACGGTTCAGGAATAAGATCTTCGCTCTTCGCTTGGTTGAGGAGGGGGCCAGTCCACCGAACCATGGAAATTCTTGAGACTCTGCCGGGGTAGCAGCTCTCTTCCAGGAACAAAACAGGGACGTCACGGGCAGACATCTCTGAGGGTTGATGTTTGTTCAGACATCTCTCTCTCCCTATCTGGATGGAAAGAGTGCATCCTTCTTGGCCCGAGAGTGTGTTTGCACACTAAGGCATCCTTAGAATGAAGCGGAGCAGTGCTTGGACCTTTGCTACTGAAACCAAGAAAATGCTGCTGTACTTCTTTGTTTCTTGGTGTTCTCGTTGTGGTTGGTTTTTGTAGTGACTTCGATTTCACGTGTCCCCTCTTTTAAAATTCTATTTTGCTAGGGTTGGCAGAATTTCGGATTGTATGATTTATTAAGTACGCTCTGAAAGACGAAAGTAGTAAATTACAGTTAATCAGTTATCACATTTGTCTTGGGAGCTAATAATACGAGAGAGAGAGGTGCAGGAATGGGAATAATAGTATAACAGGTCAAAGTCAGAGGTCTCTAAACTCTATCACTGTTCTTTCCCTTTGTGCTCTTTTTAGAATTGAGAATACCATTCTTGTTACGTTTCTATAATTACGAACTTGTGTATATACCTTGTAGCAGAAGATAAGATTCATTAAAGGGCATAAAAATATTAAATGCCAAAGAGAATTACTCCGTGGTACCTTTTCTTGCCCTGTTCATTGTTTTTCTATTTTTCAGTCACAAGCATGTTGAGAGGTTTCTACCGAAGAAACTAGCATGTAAATTAGCTTTGAATTTCTTAGTGTGTCCATCACTAAGTTCATTTATAAACAACTCGAGCAAATTAATGATTACTTATCAAGTAGGTACAAAACGGCTTAAAGAGGGAGGTTACTGCTCTAGAGAAACAACGAACTGCACAGCATTGTAATGAGACTCAGCCTGATATTGTTTGCTGGCGATACTCTGACCTCCACGAAGAAAAGCTGATATTAAAAGATTGGGGGTTTTCATCATGTTCCGTCTAGAGCTAGTATATGGCACAAGACTTTGAAATTCTTACTGCCTTGAAATCAGTGACATTTTAAACACGCGTAAGCCTTGCTGGCTCGGGATGGAGCCGGCTCTTAGAGACGTCTGACTCACATGTCTCCCTCGTTCTCCGTTTTCCAGCGTTCCAATCCACATGCTGCCTATCCCAACCCTGGACCAAGCACATCGCAGCCACAGAGCAGCATGGGATACTCAGCTACCTCCCAGCAGCCTCCACAGTACTCACACCAGACACACCGGTACTGAGCTGCGCTGGAATGTTGTCCGTGCACCGTCGCTAGCGCTGCGGGACTGACGGTGCCGCTCCCTGCGGGAACCCGGCATGGGCCACGGGAGTGTACTGTGCGCTCACATCCTCAGACTGTCCAGTAGCCAAGTTCCACCACTTTTCACAGACCGGGGTAGTGGCTTCCAGGTTGTACCTGTTTCGGAGTTAGACTTGAAAGAAAGTGCTAGCACAGTTTGTGTTGTGGATTTGCTACTTCCATAGTTTACTTGACATGGTTCAGACTGACCAATGCATTGTTTTCAGTGACAGTCTGTAGCAGTTGAAGCTGTGAAATGTGCTAGGGCGAGCATTTGTCGTTGTATGTGGTGAGTTCTTTCAGTGTAACAGCGTTCTCTGACCAATAGTACACACGCACACGAGTTTAACTGGTACTTGAAACATACGGCGTATGTCAACTCAACAAAATCACCAAGACGCAAAGTGAGATTATTTTGGTACACCTTTCATTTTAGTGTCTTACCAGTGGGTTGATTCATTTTTCTACATTGATCAGTGTTTTTTGACCAAGGCTATTGCTTGGGGTTTTTTTGAAAGTACAGAAGCCACATAGTTTTTCCAGAAAGGTTTCAAAACTCCCAAAGATTAATTTCCAACTTATAAGTTCGTTTTTCTTTTCAATCTATGACTTGACTGGTATTAAAGCTGCTATTTGATAGTAATTAAATATGTTGTCATTGATATAAACCTGTTTGGTTCAGCAAACAAACTGAAATGATTGTCATAGACAGTGTTTTATTTTTCCTGTTGGTGTTGCTGATTAGTGAGCATGCTTTAAGATGAAAAAAGCATGAATGATAACTTCCTCTGAAAGGTGCGGCATCCGATTCAGATATTCTGTCCCGATTTTAAAGCTGGTTGGTGTAGTGCTATTAAACTTTTGTTCAGTTAATTTTCCTTTTTAAAACTCGTTCGCACGTTGTTTAGGGTGCCCTTACTTCAGCAAAGGAGAAGGAGTAGGAGAGCCTTAGGATTTTTGAGGAAAAAAAAAAAAACCTATAACATACAATGTACTGTATCAAACTATTTTACATGAATGACACAAGTATTCTGAATTAAAAAAAAATTGAACATTGTTAAAAACAAGGTGTTATGTAATAAATTTATTTTTCATAAATCAAAATATGGAGTCAGCTGTATTTTTATATACACACAGGTGTTTTATTTTAAAATGTGCCTTAACAGGTGGCCTCTAAATAAATCTCTGTGATTGTTTTCATTAATAATGTCTATATATTCTACCTCTGTAGTGGAATAATGACTTAGGATGTATATACGGGTTCTTTCCTCTGCTGCACTTCGTACTATGATAGATGTGGAATAGACACCTTTCTAATCGAAAGAATTATGATGAGCTTTCCATTTCTAGAATAAGGCGTAATTCTGTCTTATGCTGAGAACAATTTGTTTTATCTCAAATAGTTCTTTTTCCTCCCTCCTTTCGCACAAAACCCAGAAGATTTAAAAAGCTGACATAATTTTTTTCCTAAAAATTCAACTCATTCAGATAAAAACATTCAAAGAACTAAGGAATTCCCAATCCTGCTAGGCCGGATCAGAGCAGTGAGGGTAATTTAGGAGCTAGACCTGTGTTGCCACATGACGTCTCGCCGCCCCGGCTCGTCCGCACAGCGCGGGGATCTGATCACGGAGCTCCCTCCCCAGGGCCCTCAGGAGCTGCCCTCTGACCACAGACTGAGTCAGTCTGACTTCTGTCAGTACCCTAACCCGCCTTCCTATTTCCCTTCACTCGAATTGCCTTCTGTTTTTCCTCCCTGCCTTTGATGCAGTGGCTTCCAACCTCAGTGGGCGTGAAAATGATCTGCAGTTTGTTTTCTCTGGGTCTAGTCCCAGAGGTTGGTTCAGGGGCGCAGGGAGGACACGGAATCTTCATTTTTAACCAGCTCCTCAGTTGGTTCGGATGCGGTTGTCTGAGGAACACAGGAGAACACCTCCAAGCTGGTCTAAAGATTTGAGCAAACGGCAGTTCAGAGACTTGGAGAGAGGGCCGCCCTGTCGACAACCCGCCTCCTGCATGAATTTCAAAAAATAGAACCCTGGGGCACCAGGGCTCCTGAGTCTGTTAGGCGTCTCTTGATTTTCGGTTCAGGTCATGATCCCAGGGTCGTGGGATCTGGCCTCCCACACCGGTTCCACGCTGAGCGTGGAGACTGCTTAGGATTCTCTCTCTCTCTCTCTCTCTCTCTCTCTCTCTCTGTCTCTTTCTCTCTCTCCCCCCTTCTCTCTCTGTCTTTCAAATAAAAAATAAAATTTTTTTCAAAAAAGTAGAACCCATTATGGCAAGTTCCACTGGAAATGTTGGAAACGCCTAGGGCTCAGTTCTCAGATTTTTAAATTTAGCAACCCCTGTTCTCTGAGGGATCCTGTCCAAACTTGAGGAGTTAAACATATTGACATATGTTTATGACATCTTAACATATGTCATATAACATCTATATATATGTGGCATATGACATAGAAACATATTAACATATGACATATGACATATGTTAACCATCAAATTGACATATCCAGCCTATTTCATATACGGGTCCAGCTGCGTATATTTGATTGCATCTGTGACGAGAAACGTGCACAGACATACACCCCGTCGCCCTCCAGCCCGTTCCTGGCTTTATTTCTCTGTGTTGCACGTATATTTGACCGTTGTCTGTCTCTCCCCTGTACACCAGAAACCCCCCGGGAGGAGCCTGTACCGTCTCAGCCTCTCCTCTTTTCCCTTGGCCCTGGGTGAACGCACCATCCAGGCTCAGGACTCGGGTAGGCCGACGGTTCCCGGATTTCCCGTCCAGACCTACCTGCCGCATCTGACTCGTTACTGCAGATTGTCTCCAGACCAAAGATACCCGAAGCGGACTCCGGCCTCCGCCTTCCACCCTGCTCCTTTTACAGACGTAACCGTCTCCGTGGCCACGAACCCCTCCCTCCCGGCCGTCCAGGCCGCACCGACACTGTGGCGTCATCCTTGCTCACGCGCTATTCCCGTTCCGCAGGCAAACCCCGGGCGAACCGCCCTCCCCGCCTTTGCGGCCCTGCTCTGCGCCAAACGACGGCCACCCACCTCTTCCCTAGACTCTTCCACAAGCGTCCCGCCTGTTTCCGCCCTGTCTCCCCAGCCTCCGGCAGCCCGAGGGACCCTTTTCACACAGCTCGTGCCACTCCTCTGCTCTCGTCCCCGCGGTGCTCCTGGCCCGGTGAGAGCCACACAAGTCCCTGCACGCCGTGGCCGCCCATTTCGTACACCTGTCTTCTGTCACCCTTCCGTCCTGCGCCGTTCCTCCAGCTTGCCAAGCGTGTCTTGTCTCACGGCTCTCACACCCTGTTCCGGCTGCATCTGTCTCCCGCTCTCCCCAGCTTGGCTCGCTGCCTCACTTCGTCAGGTCTGCTCCAATCTCATCTTACAGAGGCTCTTCGTTTCCACTGTGAAGTAGCAGCCTGCCCCCCGCCTCCCCACCCCAGCCTCCTCCCCTGTCCCCTTCAGCCGGGCCTCGTTTGCCCCCATAGCACTGACCGCCACTAACTCCGGCTTGCTTGGTCTTTCTCCCCACCCCACCAGAAGATAAACCCCAGGCAGGCAGTCGTTTTTCCCTGAGGTGCCGTTGACCTGTCACCGGGCCTGCTTACGGGGTGAGAGGTGTTGATTGGGTACACTTAGGTATTCAGCGTGATTGCCACAGTGTTAGCTAACACCTCTAGGCGGTCTTTTCATCTACGGCGACTGGAAACGTGCCTTCATAGGACAGTGCTCGTAAATACTTACTGGGTGAATGAACGAGTGAACAAACGACTTCACGTTGGGACGTCAAACGGGATCTCAACTCCAGCATATCCAAAAGAGAACTTTCAATCTTCTCTCCCTCGCCAAGCTCTGGCTTCCTAACTGGCCCCTGGCTCCCACTAGCACCATCCTGTGGCCTGCCTTCCACACGGCACCGATCCTTCCTCTCCAGAACAGTGATCACTACTTGACCTTGGTATACATCTGGGCTTTTCTTTTTTGTTTGTGTACTTGTTTATTGTCTGTCTCCCCCATGGAGTAAGGATTCAGTAGTCCTTTTAAAGAACAAACTAGAATGGTCATCGTACATGCTCTTAAGCCCTCAGTGGAGCTTCCTGAGTCAGTCACACTCAGGAGGTTATGTGTTTTTTCAGGAGGATGTTTGTAGACATCAATACACTTTTTCTAAAATTTATGGAGAAGGAAAAGCACTAGAATGAAGGAGTGCATAGAAGATGCATTATGTGATTTTAAGCCTTAGCTAGACCTAGGGGCGCCTGGGTGGCTCGGTCGGTGAAGCATCGCACTTCTGCTCGGGCCATGGTCCCACAGTTAGTGAGTTCGAGCCTCGCATCGGCCCCTGCACTGACAGCACAGGCCTTGCTTCGGACCCTCTGTCTCCCTCTCTCTGCCCCTCCCCCGCTCACACTCTTTCTCCCAGAAATAAAAGAATAATTAAAAAAAAAAAAAAAAGACATCTAAACCCACAATAATCAAGACATTGTGATATTGGAGAAAGAATAGTCTTATAAATCAGTAGAACATGATGAGTCCAGAAAGGTACTGACACACAGAAGGGCGATTGATTTTCCAAAGAAGGGCGAAAGCATTTTAGCAGAGAAAGGATCGTCTCTTCAGCAAATGATGTCGGAGCAATTCGATATCCTTACACAAAACCAAGCGAGCAGAGCCTTAATTCAGACCTTTAACTCCATACAGATATGAACTCAAAATGGATCATAGACCTAAATCTAAATATGAAACCTGTAGAATAAAATGTAGGAAAAACCTCTGTGGCCTCGTGTGAAGCAAAAATTTCTTAGATATAATACCAAACGAACGATGCAGAGAAGAAAAGATTGACTAAGTTAGACTCTATCACGATTAAGAACTTCTGCCCTTTGACAGACTGTTACGAGAACGGAAGACAAACACTGACTGGGAGAAGATATTTGCAAGTCCCGCGAGAACTTGTCTCTGGAAACAAAGAACCCTTAAAACTCAGTAATTAAAAAAAAAAAAAACACAACAAAACAGCAATTTTTTTATGGGCAAAAGATGTGAATAAACATTTCGCCAAAGAAGATAAACAGATGGCAGATAAGCTCATGGAGAGATTCTCAACAACACTGCCCATTAGGGAACTGCAAATTAAAACCACAATGAGATCCTACTACACACCTATTAAAAAGGCTAAAATTAAAAAATAACGGAGTACCACGTAGGTGAAGATGCGGGGCAACTGGAACTCTCACGTCACTAGTGGGAATGCCAAGTGACCCCGTCATTTTAGAAAAGGTGAACAGTTTCTTTTTAAAGTTCAACACACCCTTGTCCTACAACTTAGCCGTCCCGAGTGAAGCGAGAGCATGTTCCCACAAAAACCTGCGCACAAATCTTTGCAGGGGCTTTATCTGTAATTGCTAAAAGGTGGAAACCTATCCATACCTTGACCGAAACACATGCCGTAAAATGGTGAATTTCCCATGCAGTGAAATGGAAAGTGCGTTGCTGATACACATAACGTGAATGATTCTCAGCTTGTGATGCTAAGTGAAGGAAGTCCATACTGTGCGATCTCATTTCTATGGCATTCTGGAAAAAGCAAAATTATAAGAACAGAAAACAGACCACTAGTTGCCAGGGGCGGGAGGGAGAAGAGGGATCCGCGAAATAAGAACATGTTGGTATGTTTTTGGGTGATGAAACTTCTATACCCTGATCTTTGTCTTGGCTACACAACCGTAAACGTCAAAACTCACAGAATTGGGGCACCTGGGTGGCTCAGTCAGTTAAGCGTCTGACTCTTGATTTTGGTTCGGGCCATGATCTCACAGTTCGTGGGTTCAAGCCCCATGTCAGGCTCTGCGCTGCTAGCGGGGAGCTTGCTGGGGATTCTCTGTTCCCCTTCTCTCTGCCCTTCCCCTGCTCGTGCACTCTTGCTCTCTCTCCCTCAAAAATAAGTAAACATTTGTTTAAAAACTGGCAGAATCGTTCAGGTGAATTTCAGTGGCTTTGCATAAACTCTACCATAGTAGAAGACAAGAGGGGAAGAAAAGGACCAACAATATCCAGTGTTGGCAAGGACGGGGAGTGGCTGGAACTGTCCTACATTATTAGTAGCAATATCCAATAGAACAGCCACCCTGGAAAACAATTTGACAATTGCTTATAAAATTATACCTATTTCCCAGGGGACCCGGCAATTGCACTCTCGTGTATTTACCGGAGAGAAATGAAAACATGTCCACACAGTGTTCAAAGCGCCTTTATTACAGCACCAAAATGGATGTCTACCAACAGATGAATAGAGAAACGAACTAGTATATCCATGAAGTGGGGTATGTTACTCAGCAGTAAAAATGGAGGTTCAGTAGACTCTTAGTTGTAATGATGGTACAGGTATACATTTTGCAAAACTCCTGAAACTGTACACTTTCAATTGGCAATTTGTAAGTGATGTCTTAAAGTCAGTCTGCTTAAGATGCCGTCATGCATAAAGCGCTGAGCACACGCCTCGCCTGTAAGCGTTCATTAAATGTTAGCTATAATTAGCATTCTCTCTATATGGAGATATGATTTTTCTGAAGACTTACAATATGACCTACTTCTAGCAGGTAAGTTGAACTTTGGGGGTCACGTCACGACCAGATGTCTCCTAGCCCTTCCCAAATGAACGTAGAGCAATTACATGAACGTAAGCAGGATTCTTGACGTCCATAATTCCAGGGCTGAAATAGTTAAAGGTAACTCCGATATCAATAACCCATCATGAAGGTTTTTTTCTTTCTTAAATCCAGGGAAGGTGAGGGGCTCCTGCTCTTTACTGAACAATTAATTCTCCTCATCTCACTTAGGGACAGCTGTGAATTTTCTCATAACCTGAATGTGTTTTGAGGGAGCAATGGCACTGAATCTACATTTACTGAGCACTTAGGATCTCAGAGAGGCTGTTAGGGCCTGTGGCCAAACAGAACTGAAACAAACCACAATCCCTATCCTCAAATACTCATGGAATTTAATTTAGTTGAGGAGGCAGGATACACGTATGGGAAATAAAGCAATGGAAGCCATTATTGGATCAAGCACTAAACGGAAGGTTAAGAACCATAACTATTTCTCTTTTGAGAAGAGAAAGTACAGTGGGAAAGATGTCGGGGGTTGGGTGGGGAGACTGTCGGTGAAAAGCATCAGAAAGAACGCGAGTTTGGGACCTAGGGCTTTGGTCGAGTCGTTCTCTTCCAAGCTCTGTAAATATTAAGAATTGTAGTAACAGGGCGCCTGGGTGGCTCAGTCGGTTGAGCATCCGACTTCGGCTCAGGTCACGATCTCACAGTTCGTGAGTTCAAGCCCCACATCGGGCTCTCCGCTGTCTGCGCAAAGCCCGCTTCGTATCCTCTGTCCCCCTCTCTCTGCCCCTCCCCTGCTTGTGCTCTCTCAAAAATGAATAAAACGTTAAAAAAAAAACCTTACAGAAAACGAATTGTAGTGGTAACTATGATACTTTCAGTGAATCACCGAAATGCGTAAAGGTGCTGTGGAGAGCAAGCTCCATCACTGTTCAGAGTTGCCTGATTAACTTTGTTATCTCAGCTTGACCCTAAAGTAACACTGCCTGCCTACCATTTGGAGAATTAAGTACAAATGTGCTTGTCTCAGTGTACAAATGAGACAAAATGAAGTTTGGAGAGATCATGCCCTGCAAAGTCAGTCGGCTGTGTGGTAAAGTCAGATTACTGCAGCATCCAGGCCCCAGAGAAAGGAATAAGTCTAAGGTGGTCACCCACGGTGACGTGGCCACTCTGTTCAGAGCACTAAACGTGTCCTGGGCAGCAATGGCCACAGATGAAATTGGTAAGCTCGTGGAAGGCCAGTGAGGACCGTTTTGTGTACAAATAAAGTCATTTTTTAGGTGTGTTTTTCCACTTAAGTTACAAAGTACAAAGAGAATTTGTATTTTACCGGTTATCGCTAATGTCTGTTGAAAGCATACTCAACAGTGCTAATGGATGTAAAAACTGAGGCTGGCTTAATAGACCCTAAAATCCACTTGATAGGCAGTAATTGGCTTCCCAGTTGAGTTTCTTCATTGGTGGAATATATGCTATACATAGGCAAAAATAGATAACGAACAATCGTCTCTGATTTAATCAAGGACTTTTCCTAATACCAAACTACACTGAACTCCTCTCGTGGTCCCCGTCTCCCTCCAGTACCATAACTGTTTTACTGTGAGTTTGTAGTGTAGACTGAAGTCATGGAAGTGTGGTGTCATTTCTGTTGTTCTTCGTCAGGACCGCGTCGCGTTTTGGGGTCTTTTGCGGTTCCATGCATATTTTAGGATCGTCTTTTCTATTTCTGCAAAAAGTGCCATTGGAATTTTGATAGGGATTGCATTAAATCTGTAGATTGCTTGGGTACTTTGGGTATTTTGGCAATGTTAATTCTTCCATTTAACCAACATGGACTATCTTGCCATTTATTTGTGTTATCTTCGATTTCTTTCATCAGTGTTATAGTTTCCAGTGTATAGGTCTTTTCTCTTCCTCGGTTAAATTTATTCCTGGGTATTTTATTCCTTTTTGATGCAATTATAAATGAGAGTGTTTTTTAAATTTCTTAACCTGGTTTTTTTTTTTTTTTTATTGGATGCTGATATTGTGAATTTTCCTTTGTTGGTTACTAGATCTTGTTATATTTGTTTAGTGTTGGATTTGTTCTGGCATACTATTAAATTAACTGGATCTTTTTGATGCTTGCTTTTAAGCTTGTATATCAGGTCTAGAACTGTGCCTGGGGCTAACTAAGTAGTGATACTAAAGAAATGTCCTGAGAATTCTGCCAGATGCCTCAGCAACCACTCTGATTGGTAGGAAGATAGACTCTTCTCAGCCCTGCGTAAGTTCCTGGAAATGGTTTTCTCTGACCTCAGGTAATGTTCTCTCATGCATGCCCAGATCAGTACTCAGCAAAAGATTTGAAGGGACTCCTCTGCAGATCTCCCAAGCTCCCTCTCTCTGTGCAGTCCCCTGCTCCAATACATGGCCCTGAAATTCTGGCCACCTTAGCTTCTACGTGTATTTTATTTTATTTTATTTTATTTTATTTTATTTTATTTTAGAGAGAGAGGGCTAGCACGAGAGAGTGGGGGGGGGGCAGAGGGAAAGAGAGGGAGAGAGAGTGGGAAAGAGAACCCCATTGCTCAGCAATTCTGAACCCCATTCTGCTCCATTGCTCAGCACAGAACCTGACCTGGGGCTCGACCCACAACCCTGGGACCAAGACCTGAGCCGAAATCAAGAGTCAAATGCTCAACCGACTGAGCCACACAAGCGCCCCTGTAGCCACCTTAGCTTCTATGCAGTGCAGCTTCTCTCTGCTTAACACACACCAACGCCAATAGACTGTATTTGGAGCTCCCTTTCTTGTGTTGGAAACTACTTTCAAGCAGTAAGCTCACGCAAGAGTAAAACTCGCTTTGTGCTGCCTGTTATCTGATGTCTGAAAAACACATTTTTAAATATATTTGGTCCAATTTTCAAATTGTTTAAGGAGGAGGGGTCTCTAACGGTTCTTCGGTTCGAGCCCTACGTTAGGCTCTGTGCTGACAGCACGGAGGCTGCTTGGGATTCTCTCCCTCTCTCTCTCTGCCCCTCCCCTGCTCTCTCTTGCTGTCTCAAAATAAATACAATTAATGGGCATTGAGGAGGGCCCTTGTTGGGATGAGCACTGGGTATGGTAGGGTAAGCCAATTTGACAGTAAATTATATTAAGATAAATAAATAAGTAAATAAATAAATAAACTTAAATTTTAAAAATTTGTTTAAGGAGGAAGGGTAAATCTGGTCCTATTGTTCCATCGTGGCTGGAAGCAGAAGTCACAGCTGGAGACAGTTTGGTAGATGGAGAAAACATTGAGCAGATTCACAAGATTTATTAGAATTGTGATGTAAGTGAGTTCGATATTGACAAGACAGTCAATACATTTTCCTAAAACTTGTGTACGTGTCCAAACATCTGGTTTGGCAATCTGGTATATAATGTGATCCTCTGGTTTCCCAATGAGAAGATGAAAAAAAGAAAAGGATAGATAGATAGATAGATAGATAGATAGATGATAGAGATAGATGGTAGATAGATAGATAGATAGATAGATGATAGAGACAGAAAGATAGATGATAGATAGGCAGGCAGACAGACAATAGACAGACAGACATAGATATCCTTTAAGAGATGGAGATGGAATTAACTACATATAAAGTTCAATGTAGTTACAAATATTTAAAAGTACACATTACATAAACTAACATTATTTTAGAATATTGCCTCTTCTCACTAGAAGGAAATTATCCATTCTCTCATATGCATCTTTGACTTGATGAGCAATTTTGTCACTGCTATAATTTCTTTTTAAGTTATCTAAACATCATTTTTATGTCACTTGAAATTGTATGAGATACAGCATTTTTTTTTCTTTTTTATGTATATCACTCTCACTGGAAATTTTCCCCGGGCCACAAGTATTCATTCACATCACGGGAAATGGCTTGTCTGGCACTTGTTTTTGTTTATTTGTTTGTTTTCATTCAGCAGTCACCACATGCAAAATACTTTGTGGCTTTTGTAAGTGATTTTTATAAGACTTATTTACAGTATATCCAATAATTCTAACTGGGTGTGTCAGACCCCCAAAGATAATCACTAAATACTAAACTTGGTCAATTGCTTTGTCTCTGTTTTTAAAAATCCATTCCATCAGGTGACCTCTCTAATCATCCCAAACTAGCATTTTAAGATCATTTTAATATTTTTTTTAACGTTTATTTTTGAGACAGAGAGAGACAGAGCATGAACGGGGGAGGGGCAGAGAGAGAGGGAGACACAGAATCGGAAACAGGCTCCAGGCTCCAAGCCATCAGCCCAGAGCCCGACGCGGGGCTTGAACTCATGGACCGCGAGATCGTGACCTGAGCCGAAGTCGGACGCTTAACCGACTGAGCCACCCAGGCGCCCCGAGATCATTTTAAACTAGAGTTGCAAGATAAAAAATACAGGTGTCCACTTAAATTTGAATTTTAGATAAACAGTAAATTTTAGTATAAATTGCCCCAAATATTGTATGAAACCTACATGCATTACCAAAAAAAAAGGTATTTGTCTGAAATTCCAATTTAACTGGTCATACAGAATGTCCACCTGAAATAAAAATACAGACTTTTATTGGCTAAATCTGGCACTTCTATTTTATTTTCTTTACCAATTTTTTTAAATTGAGTATAGTTAACACACAAGGTTACATTAGTTTCAGTTGTTAGACGTAGTGATTTGACAATGGTACACTTTATGCCGTACTTAGGACAAGTGTAGGTACCAGGCATCCCATACAACAGTACTCCAATGTCATAGACTACGTTCCCTATGTTGTGCATTTCATCTTCCTGACTTACTCATTCCATAACTGGAAGCCTGTACCTCCCACTCCCCTTCACCCATTTTGCCCATCCCCCCACCCCTGGCAAACATCAGTCTGTTCTCTGTATTTATAGGTCTGTTTCTGCTTTTTTGTTTGTTCATTTGTTTTGTTTTGTTTTTTAGATTCTACATGTGAGTTAAATCATATGTGATATTTCTCTTTCTCTAACTTACTTCACTTAGCATAATACCCTCTAGGTCCATCCATGTTATTGCAAATGGTAAGATCTCATTCTTTTTTATGGCCAAATGACATCCCATTATACACACACACACACACACACACACACACACAGACACACACACACACACACACACACACACACACACACACCACATCTTTATCCATTCATCTATTGATGATACAACCCTGTTTTGGATCCAGGTCCTCCTTGGAAAATCTTTATAAGATGTTGCTTATCAGATGATTCCTTCTCTTTTGAGTGATAATATTGAAAAAGCATCTCGCTTTATATTTGGGCATAAACAATAATTTTCACCATCATTTTCTTCCTAAGTACTAATATCATAAGCACTCTAGACTATTTCCAAGCATTTTCCCTTGGTGGGGGGTAGAAATTAATTCAGAGAACCAAATATTAGAAGACTGTGTTCACCCATTTTCTGAATATTCCACCAGAACCCACATGACTAATTAAAGTACTACAATATTCATGAACACAGGTTTGGGCTAGGTGAGTGCGTTCATTTTTCTTTTCACGTTTTCAGGTTTATTTTCTCTGAGATTTCGGAATACCAGAATTTTTCAGAGGTAAGTGTTATCTTTAACATCACTATCCTGATCCCCCCCGCCGCCAGATTGCAGGTATCCCCTAAGCCACACACACTTGTGAGGCAATTTAGATGGCAAATGGTTGTATCTGTGAAGAAATCTAGGATTAAAGAATTCCTTCGGTCAAAATGACTTTTAAAAAAAAGTGTTAAGGAGTGAACAAAACTAATCGTATTTTCTTCATTTGTTCTTAGCATAGTAACAATAATGCTCTCGTTTCCCCCTGCTGTATCATTTAGAAAGAGTAATTCAATTTACCTCACTACTGTGGAATCCTGGTGGGGTGTCACATCTTTAATAACTTAACTTGTTCTGTCACTTTATTAAGTTAGGGTGGAAAAATAACATTTGCTACTTTGGATCCTGTTTTAGAATCCATGAAAAAGTGTTAAGTTCCTTCGTGCCTCCTGAATATCCTCAGTTAATACCAAATTGTACCCAGCTTGAAGCATTTCCTGTGATTCAGAAAAGCATTTTTGTTCTGTCCCCAAGGATACAAATTGGAAACAAAGTGATTAAACAAAACAAAACAAAAAAAACTTGGAAGTAACACAATAAAACATCCCTAGGAGGCATGAGAATCTTACATTAAGCCGTTGGTAAGTTTCGAATCCCGCCCAGATGTGCTGAAAATATCCTTCGCGCACAGTGAAAATCTCCACTGCCCTCTTTAAATCAGTGGTTTTCTCTTTCTTTCTTTCCTCTTCCCTTTTGGACACAGATGACTTTGCTGTTCTGGGGGAAGTCAGAGCGCTCCCTGCCTCTGAGGCCGATGCACTGAGGAGGTCAAGGGTGCTTGCTCCAGCAGCTTCTTCACACCCGGCTTAGAAGGAATTTCTCCCAGCACATTCCTATCCCTAAAGAACACCCTTGCTTCCCATTCCAGAACAATGCTTTCTCTGCCAGCCAGCCCGTTGATACTAACCAGAGCTTGACCAGCGCCTGCAACCCAGTTCCTCACCCAGACTTTTACATTTCACGTGTGCTAAGTCGAGCATCCTTAAAGAGAGATTTAAAAAAAAAATTTTTTTTAATGTGTATTTATTTTTGAATGAGAGAGAGAGAGTCAAGAGTGAGAGCAGGAGAGGCAGAGAGAGTTGTCAGCGCAGAGCCCGAAGCGGGGCTGGAACCCACAAACCTTGAGATCATGACCTGAGCCAAAGTCAGATGCTTAACCGACTGAACCACCCAGGCACCCCAAAGAGAGATTTTTTTAAAAACATTATTGATGCAACAAATGGCATTTCCTTCAGGCTTTTCTTTTTCCATTTTTTTTTTTTTTAATGTTTATTGATTATTTTTGAGAGAGACAGAGAGAGTAAGAGCAGGGGAAGGGCAGAGAGAGACGGAGACACAGAATCTGAAGCAGGCTCCAGGCTCCGAGCTGTCAGCCCAGAGCCCGACGTGGGGCTCGAACCCACAAACCGTGAGATCATGACCTGAGCCGAAGTCGGATGCTTAACCGACTGAGCCACCCAGGCGCCCCAAAGAGAGATTTTTTTTTTAAAACATTATTAATTCAACAAATGGCATTTCCTTCAGGCTTTTGTTTTTCCATTCTTTTTTTATTTAAAAAAAATTTTTTTTTAACGTTTATTTTATTTTTGAGACAGAGAGAGACGGAGCATGAACGGGGGAGGGACAGAGAGAGAGGGAGACACAGAATCGGAAGCAGGCTCCAGGCTCTGAGCCATCAGCCCAGAGCCCGACGCGGGGCTTGAACTCACGGACCGTGAGATCGTGACCTGAGCTGAAGTCGGACGCTTAACCGACCAAGCCACCCAGGTGCCCCTGTTTTTCCATTCTTAAAGGCAAGCACCCTCGGAACCAAAGTGTTTACAGTATTCTCTCTCATCCAGTAATTACCAAGCCAGCTTCAAGAGATGCCCGGCAGTCTCGGTCTTCCTTTACAGCTTGATTTCTTTCACTGCATTTTCTACTGAATGATGATGTGTGGTTTCTGAAAACGGACCATTCACTCCTTGCCCGAGGTAAATGGCATGTTCTGGAGAAGAAGTGTGGAAGACAGAGACCCAGACTGATTTCCGACCTAAGCTGGGCTCTTGGGGCAGCACTGGGGCACAAATCAGTCTGCTTCCCCGTGGCTCAGGGTCAGCGGGGGGACCAGATCCAAACAGGCAGGCTCGGGGCTGGCACCTTTCCAGAGTTCCAGGAGCCATCTGCGGGGGTGAGCGGAGTCTTCTAGAGGGTCTGGGATGGGACTCACGTGAGCTCACGACACCCCCTTTCTACTGCCATTACCCGCCCACCCTCCGTGAGCTTCATAGGAGCAGGAACCGGCCTTACGTACCTCCCCACTGGCGCGGCGGCCGGCAGAGCGGTCCCTTGATGGTTAAGCGTAGGTTAAACTGCTTCATCCGGGAAGACGATGTTTAGGGCTACAGTTTCCAGTTGGCTTTTCCTCAACTCCCAGCCGAGAGCAGAACGGGAGGGGGGATGGCAGGAGGAGACAGTGGCGTGGCACCGAAACTTCAACGAAGTCAAAGGTCTTAACTTTAACGGTGATTTGAAGTAGGTCTGGACTGCTTTTTCTTTTCCTGGGCGGAGCTGCTTAGCCATTTCAATGTTTGATATCTGCTAAAAGCATTGAACGTTTTTAAGCACAGTCAAGCACTTGCCCTAACGTGGCCCGGAAAGAAAGAAGTAGGAACGGGATTTCCCTGACCCCTGGCCCCTCACAGAGCTCTGGACCACACAGGTGCCCTTTGATCTGCCGACCTTCGACCGTGTTGGGTTTCTTGGGTTACAAAAAAGAGCATTTGCTCCCTCTGTATCCACGACCTTCTTCCTTCCTTCCTTTCAATCCCGTGATACCAGGGCGTTTGAATGGAAGTGGAAAGGAAACATGCGACCAACTCTGTGCTTGCCATAAGGACCTTGAAGTGACCCGGAGGCCAGTGTCACCATCCTTCGCATTTTTCCTGCCTACCTTTCTGTCGCTTACCGGGTGCCCGGCCACCACGTCCCCAGTCCCACTCCTATCACGGGAGTAACAGTATCAAGGGTAGGAAACATGTCCCCCTGTGTCCCAACCACCAGCTCACTTGCCTGTATCCTCACTAACTCGGGTCTCCGTAAGTGAGCTCGGCGCCTAGCACTCTATAAGCACGTAATACGTTCCGTGAAGACAAGGGGTGAGTCCTTAAATTTCCTAAGTGCTTTCTATATGTCAGCCCCCACCTCACCATCTGTCTTAATCCTCCCCACAATCTTAGGGCACAGACGTTATTATTATTACTCCCGTTCGCCACACGACGAGGCTGGTGCTTAAGAGGTTTGCATCTTGCCCAAGACGCACAGCTCTCAGGCAGAGCCGGGATTCAATTTCAGCCTCTCTTCCCCTACAGCTTTCGTCTTTACCTCCACAGTGGATCAGTGAGCCCACGATGCCCCCATTAAGTCCCGGAGGGAGGCAGGAAGGGGCGCAGCGATTGGGACGAAGCCGATGCTGAGGGTGGCAGAGGGGAGACCGCCAGAAGTTGGGGCTGGATGTGGACCTACCAGCCTGGAAGCCTGTTCCCCTCTGGACTTTCCAGTTACGTAGAAAATAAATATCCTTGGGGCGCCTGGGTGGCTCAGTCGGGTAAGCATCTGCCTTTGGCCCAGGTCATGATCTCATGGTTCGTGAGTTGAAGCCCCGCATCCGGCTCTGTGCTGACAGCACGGAGCTCATGTCAGATCCTCTGTCCCCTTCTCACTCTGCCCCTACCCAGCTCTCTCTCTCTCTCTCTGTCTCTCAAAAATAAATAAACTTAAAAAAAAAAAAAAAAAAAAAAGGAAAGAAATGTCCTTACTCTTTAAGCCATTTTGAGTTGATTGTTTTTGCTCTTTGTGATGAAAAATACTCATCGATACACTGGACGAGCTACGTCTGGGATTCTTCACCCACTACTGCTCTTTCTGCTTACTAATTATTTACTGATATGCTTCTTTTCTATGGGAACATGTTCATTAATGAAAATTGTAGTCGCTGTTTATCGTGTACCCGTTGGAGATCAAGCTACATCCACCAGTTAGCTTTCTGAAGATTAAAAATGTGTTCACATGCCTTTGTGTTTTTGTTTTTGTTTTTTGTCAGTTTTCTTTTTCCATCATTTAACGTCTGTGTTTATTTCATGCCCCTAAGAGTTTATGCCAGCGTCTGGCTCTTCATGGAGAAAGAGGTAACATTGATTTCTTGGTGGTGCATTGCAAGCATAACCCTCTGATCACAAAGCCCTTTATCACCCATTCCCAAGCTAATTGATTTCTTTGAGAGCCGAACAATCCCAGCCTTGTGGGAAGAGAGTCTCCCACATTCGGAGAGCAGTGGCTGGTTTAGAAACGCTCTGTCTTTGTCCCAGACGAAGTCTCTTCCGCATCCTTGATTACGTCTAAATGATGCTCTTATCCTTAAACAGAGCCCACTTTCTCAGTCCACCAGGAAGCGCCGATTTGTTTAGCAGCCTCAGGGACGGCAGGAAGCGGCGGTCCACAGGCCGATCGCACAGCCAGGTGAGCCGCCACCGAGCTCTGGCTTGGGAGAAAGCGGCTTTAAAGGCTGAAAGGGTTTGGTGTCATGCCAACCTGTTTACTAAAGCATCTGCACAGCCTGCCTGGGAAACTGGACGGGCAGGCGATGCTGAATGCTTCCAAATGGGGACACTTGAGGTAGCTGTAATTGTCCCAGCCAGGGGGGACAATCATGAGGGGACAGTGCCCATGGTGTGCGTGACCTCGGTGGATGCAGGCCTTCGCAGCAACCACAGCACTCAGGGGTGGACCAAGGATTAATGAGAATGACTGTGTATGTCTGCTGGGTAGGTGGGTGGAGAAAGGTGGTCTGATAATATTCTAAGTCCGCTAAACCGGCTTCTTACTCAGAGAAGTATCGTTAGAATTCCTTTCCCCAAAGTGAGAATTTTTATAATTCAGGCATCCCGTTGGTAAACACGGGGGCTTCAAGAAACAAGCCCACCTCGGGGGCTGGGAAGCCTTGGAGCAGAGTCTCAGCTTCTGAGATGCCTTCAAAGGAGTCCTACACATCCGGGACCGGATCCCACTCAGCCCCCGGAGAGTGACACGATGGCACCCTGAGCTCCCTCCTTCACTAAGTGCCCCTCCTGGTTTGTTCCACTTGTATTTCCCAACCACCACCACCCCCCCCCCCCCCCCCCGTGACGGGCACAATCATATTGCATTGTATCTGTGCAGGCAGGATAAAGTCATTAATTTGTTCAACAGTGAACATTTAAAACATGTCAATATTTTTGTAACTGCTTTGGCATCTCTTTATTTGTTAATGTATCGAGTGATTTGAAAAAAAAGGATGTGTATGTGGGGGGGTGGGGGTGGGGGTGGGGGGTTGGTCCTGGACTTTTTCAACCTCAGAGAGCTTCTGCCCTGCCTGGATATCAAGGGTCCTCAGGTGGAAGGGGGCCTTGCTTCTCCAAGTGTGGCCCCTGGGCCAGGACATCTGCATCACCCGGAACTTGTGCAACACACAGAACCTGCCTTTCAGCAAGGTCGCCAGGTGATTTCTAAGCACTCTGAAAGTTCCAGAAGCACAGCCGTAGGCAAGACAAGGAGAAGGTGAGTCAACAACCATAGGCTCTGGCCTGATGACAGCACCCCGTCCTCCGTCTCCGGGCGCCCTGTGTCAGGCACAGTCTTCAGCTCAGCTCCGAGGGCTCTGTCACCTTTGCTGCTGTGTTTGGGTTAAGGAGTGAGCACCTTCCGATGCGAGGCCCGGAGCTCCCGCGGAGGAAGGGGAAGGTTCCGCAGCTGGGACCGTACTCAATTATCACCAGCATCTTTTAAATCTCATCAACAAAAAATTTATGGACGTTAGTTTTCTTTCTTGTTTCACGAATCAAACTTACAGAGAGACAAAGTAGAAGGGCGGTTGCCAGGGGCTGGGGAAGAAGGGGACTCGGGAGTTGGTGTTTAACGGGGACGGAGCGTCGGTTTGGGAAGATTACCTGGACGTGGAGGGTGGTGATGGCTGCTCAAGGAAAATGTCCTTAATGTCCCTGGAATGCATATTTAGAAATGGTTGATCGTAAATCTTACGTATTCTACCACAAAAAAATGAAACAGTCTGGAGATCAATCAGTGGGACCCCCTGGCCGATTGCCCGCGGGGGTGGGGGCCGAGAAAGAGAGGGAGGCCCAGACAGCGCTCCCCCAGAGGCTGCGGAACAGTCCCACAGCCACCTGCAGCAGGTCTCCTGCCCCCCGGAAATGCTAGCGCCCCTGGGCTAGCTGCCCTGGTCAGCGTGGCCTGTGCGGGCTGGGGCCCACTCGTGGCCCCGCGCAGAGTCAGACGCCCCCTGCCCCGCGAGCCCTCGAGAAGGCGCCGCCCTCCACTGCAGAGAGAACGGGGCAGGTCTGTGTGCAGAGCTGCGCGCAGGGGCAGGAGGCTGGCTCCACGCGTGGCCCCAGGGCCTCCGTGACCCGGGCCCACGCCCCCAGACGATACCGGCCCTCAGCCACACACGCCTGCGCCTGTCCTGCTCCCAGGCTCGGGCCTCCCCAGGGAAGGGGCAGGGGCACGAAGTGAAGGGCAGGGTCCACCAGACTGGGCAGGAGATCAGGGAAGGAACGTGGTCCTTCCTCAGGGAGCAAGGCCACCGGGCAAGGCCAAACCCAGGGCCTGGGCCCCTCTACCCGCGCTGACTCCCATCGGCCCGTATCCAGGAGATGCGATGATGAATAAAGAAAGCCTAATTCCATATGGAGTTGGGAAGCAACAAAGGGAGGGCTCTCACGCACTACCACTTGCGGCAGCTTACCATACAAGCCGGGGCAGAAAAGATTTTCTTCTTGCCTGGCAACAACCCAGCCAATGAGAAGCCTCCACAACCCAGCCAATGAGAAACTGCCACAACCCAGCCACTGAGAAGCCTCCATAACTCAGCCAATGAAAAGCTGCCACAAGGCAGCCAATGAGAAGCCGTCACGACCGGAACTCTAGCTCTCCTCCAACGAACTTTTGTTTGGAACAACCCTGCCTAATGCCTTCCTCTCCTCTACGAGAGGACCTTCTCCTCCTTTGTTCTCGGACGTGCCCGTGGCTTGCCATGGTTTGCACGTCCTGAATTGCAGTTTCTCTGCTGTTCCTGAATAATCTCATTTTTGCTGGTTAAATAACTGGCCGTTTTATTTTTATGGTTGACAGTGGTGAGGCAGCTCCAAGACAGATGCGTGACGTTCGGACGAGAGGCGGCCTTGGAAGTGGGTTGCCAGGCTCCTGCGTCCGGGCTGCAGTGAGGACCTCGCTAAGCAGGAGGCCAGGGCTCCAGGTGACCCATTTCCTCTTTTGTGCCAGTAACTCTCATTCCACAGCGTCCCCCGAAGCTGTCCTCGAACACCAGCCCGGGAACGGGGAAACGTGCCGTGGGTGGAATTGCTGAGCCCCTGAGACGCAGGGGCCAGAGGACCCGCGGCAAAGCCTCTACTCTGATTCTTACGGGCCAGAACACGGTTGCCGAACCGAGGCTTCCAGAACGGTGAGACAAATACCGCCTCTGTGTTTGGACAGTGCTCTACGCTGCTGTGCTGTCTGAAGGTGACAAGAATTGGGTAAATAACTCGAGGATGTTTCCAGCTGCTCAGGCATATTTCAGGCACATGAAGAATCTTTCAGATCGTCTTCTGTGTGGGCGAATTGGGTCATGGGGAGAACCCTTTCGCGTCACCCTCAGGGCCATGGGCAAGACCCAGTGGTTCAAGTCAAAGAATGAAATGCTCAGTTCCCGTCGTGGCCCAGGCTCTCAGCCCTCACGTGTCCTGCGTCCTCAGCCTTCTCCCACCCACTGCTTCCTGGGTGCTCTGGGTTCTCATGAAACCATTTATTGGCTTGGCTTCTTGAGTAAATAAAAGATCACAGCATGACGCACTTTCCGGCAGGTCTGGTTGGTTCCGTCGGGACAAAGGGATTGCTTCGGGCCAGGCCGGCCGGGCAGCTGCTGAGTCCGGCCAAACCAGCGACCACAGCGTCCCTCAACACACCGGACCCCCTCAGGGATCTGTCCTTTCACACACACAGTCCGTTTGCCCAGCCTGCTCACCCCTCAACCCTTCCTCTTGGCCTTGCAAACTCCCGGTCAAGCTTTAAAACACTTCCGGTCTCTTCTGTTTGCAATCCTTCCAGGCCAGCGTCCTGTTGTCGACGGCACCCCTCGTGGATTGTAATTGTTCATAGGCTTTGCCTGTCTGCCAGACCGTGAGCAATCTGTGGGTAGTCAAACCTGCTTCTTGGGGGCGGCGAGGGGGTGGCGGTTAGGTCTGGAATGGACAGGGTATCATTCTTCTGCTCCCATGACGCGCAAACCCTGAGGCTCTTAGCCAGGCAATTTCAAGGGCGGGCAGCAAGGACGCCGTGATGGCCACTGAAGGGCGAGGCTGGCCTGTCTGAATTCCCTGAGGCTCCCGGCTCAGTTCAGCAGGCCGGAGCGGCCTGGAGCAGCGCCAGGAGGGGCCCAGGAGAGAAGGGGCCTGTGGGAAGGACTCAGAGGAAACGCGGTACACAGAAGAGGTCACGAATGAATGTTTCCCTAAGGAGCTGGCACCTCGTAGGGAGGGAGCTGCCTTTGGGAAACCGCCCATTGAAAGGCCCTTGGGTGGAAGCTGAGGCGGAGGCCACAGAGGGAGGGCAGGGTGTGGAGAGGCAGGAGGGAAGGCAGGCTAGGGAAGCAACTCGGGGGGAAGCTGTAATCAGCCCCTTTGATGGGGGAGCGCAAAGCCAGTTAAGGACTAAGATGCTTAAGTTTGCAATAGCACTGATGTCAGTTAAACCTCTTCTCTGGCTTCCCGCCACCCCAGTGGGGTGTGTGTGTGTGTGTGTGTGTGTGTGTCCAGGAAGGTAGGAGAAGAGTTTCCCTCCTGGGCCTGGAAGCAGGAGCTTAGAGGCCAGAGGCACCCCGGCACCCCGTCTCTCTGTACCCTCAAGGGCTTCCCAGAAGCTGGAAGTCTAAAGCAGGGGTTCTCACCCCCAACTGTACACGATAATCGCCCACAAAGCAGGTTTGAAAACGCAATGCCTGGCGTTCACTCTCCCCTCAAGAGTCTGGCCTCAGCTGTGTGATGGGGAGCCCAAGGCATGGGTGCATTCGAAAATGCTCCCCAAGTTGTTCAAATGGGCACAAGGGTTGAGGACCACTGATCTGAGGGAGTGACTCAAGAAGGGGGTGGGGGCGCCTGGATGGCTCAGTTGGTTAAGCATCCAAGTCGTGGTGTCGGCTCAGGTCATGATCTCACGGTTCGTGAATTTGAGCCCCATGTCTGGCCCTGCGCTGACAGGCTTGGGACTGTGTCTCTTTTCCTCTCCCTCTGCCCCTTACCTGCTCGCTCTCTCAAAATAAAGAAGCTTTAAAAAAACAAAGGAAGGGAGGGGTTCCGTGAGGCCTCCAAATGGGGAGTGGGAAGCAGGGTAGGGGGCTCAGGGAGGCAGAGAGCTGGCCATCCCCGAGGAAGGAATTTCTGGGGACGTGCAGGGACCAGGGGACCCAGCACTCAAAAGGCTATCAGTGATAGCCTCTGTGTCTCCAGCTCCAGCCCTGTGTCTGCAGGCCGCTAAGGGAGCTCAAGTGCTGACTCATTGAAACTGTGCAGCATCACATAAAGTAGCTGTGAGCTCCCCTGTTGCAGATAAGGACAGAGGAGCGTGGAGAGACGGCACCCGGCACCCAGGTTGGTTAACTGCAGGGCAGGGATTTCAGCCCAGTCTTCTACCTGCCCTGGGTGCCCGCTGCCCACCCTGCAGAGCCGACACAAGGGAGCTGGGCCAGATCCTACTTTTCTGCTGTTGCCCGAAGCTCTGGTCTTGGTGTTATCTTTTCTGCGGCCTTAAAACGATCACTATGTTCAGTTTGTATTCTAGCTCATGGAAATGAGAATAGAACCTTGGTTGCATAAGGCTATAAATCTTGTGCTGTTCACTCCTAATTGTGCTGGGGGGGGGGGGGCGGGGGGCAGAGACATTCCAATACGTAAAATTCACAAATAATCACCGAATGTAGGAATTGCCAGGGACTCTATTGGCAGACCTCTCCAGACCCTGGAGTTCACAAACACTAAACAAAACGGGGCCAAGAGGGTGCCAAAGAAAAGAAGTGAATGGTTTGAATCAAATTCCCAGTCCCCAACCCAAAGATTTGGATTCCAGGCTGCACTCAAGAATCTATTATTAAATTCCCCTCATGATTCTGATGCTCTAAGACTTGGGAACCAGTGGTGGGCATGGCCCCGTGAACTGGAGAATCAAGCTTTGCATCCCATAAGCCGGTGGCCTAGACTACACAGAGAAGAGGAAAGAGCCCCCACTGGGAGCCAGGACTCTGAATTCCAGTTTGCTTGTACTGGGTGGACAGGCTAACAGTCACCCGCGTCCAGACCCTCCCTTCGGTTTTCTTATCTGTGAAATACAAAAATTGGACAAAATAATCCCCAAACCTTTCCTGTGATGGATTTATCTGATTCTGTGAGAGTCGAATTTCTTATTCAGGAAAGGTAAGAATATTTTTAAAGGAATGGGGATCAATTCTCCAAAGGGGGGTTGCCATAATTTTAGTATCTCTTCCTAAATCTGCTTAGGAAATTTGGCAAGTCCTTCCAGCCAGCTCTCTGATCTTCCTTCCTTCCCATCACAGGGACCCTTAATGCCAGTGACCCGTGGGCCTTCCTTCCACTTCTTGCCCGACTCTCAGAAATCTCCCCTCTGGCTCTTGCTTTCTTTCCCGGAAACCCCAGAGTGGCAGTTTTCAATCCTGGCTGTGTATTAGGATCACCTGGGAAGCTCTTCCGTATTATTGGCACTCAGGCCTTACCCCCAGACAACTGAATCAAAATTTGGGGGGTGTGGCTTAGGCATCTGCATTTGTAAAGCTCCCCAGTGGATTGCAATGCATGAGAAAGTTGGAGCAGCTCCCCAGAGCTGGTGGGAAAGCAGGGGTGATAGGTCTCAAGGTACCTCTTTATTCAAGTAAGAGGGCAAAAGTGTAGGGTTGAATTTACAGTATTCCTAGTCTTCTCTGCCTAGACCTACGTGCCAGTATTTTAGATACATCACATCGGTATCCACAGGAGCAAGCATCAAATACACTATGGAAGTGAAATGAAAATACCAGGCCACCTAGCACCACCCTACCTACACCCACCGGTGGACCTGAGTCTGGTCTCCCAGTTCCAGTTTTCCCATTTGCAAAGCGAGCCCAGCATTTCCCTCTGACCTTACAGGGTTGGGAGGTGAATCATATGATGTAATGCACGTGAATTGGCCTTGTCAACTATAAAGCACTCCACAAATTGAATGGGTTTAAGCGCCTTGCATGTGGAAGGAGTTCACTTATTCAACAAAAATATGTCGGTTCTTTCCCAGTTAATGCATGGATTCCATGCAATATTAATACCAATCAAGATGCCAGCAGGCTTCTTTATAGAAATCAACAAACTGATTCTCAAATTTGCATGGAAATGCCAAGGACCCTGAAGAGTCCAAACAGTTTTGAAAAAGTACAGACTTGGAGGACTCACACTCCCTGGTTATGAAGCCACAGCAATCAAGATAGCGTGTGAGGGGCGCCTGGGTGGCTCAGTCGGTTGAGCGTCCGACTTCAACTCAGGTCATGAACTCGCAGTTTGTGAGTTCGAGCCCCTCATCAGGCTCTGTGCTGATGGCTCTGAGCCTGGAGCCTGCTTCGGATTCCGTGTCTCCCTCTCTCTCTGCCCCTTCCCTGCTCATGCTCTGTCTCTGTCTCTCAAAAATAAATAAATGTTAAAATAAAAAAAAAGAAGATAGTGTATGAGTGTAAAGATAGGCGAGTAGTTCAATGAAATGAAATCCCAAAATAGATCCACATATATATGGCCATGTGACTTGCTACAAAACTGATAAGACAATTTGATGGAGAAGGGATAATCTTTCGACAAATGATACTGGAACAACTAGATAGCCATAGTTGAGATATATTTATGTGCATGTATATACATATGTCTCCTAGGAAAGAAGAAACAAATTATAAAATTATGGCATCTCCATACAGTGGAATACTATTCGAAAGAAAAAAGGCATGAACTAGAGACATATACATTCGCGTGGATGCCTCACTAAAATACCATACTAAGTGAAAGAAGCCAGACACAAAGGCTGCATATTATTTGATTTCACTTCTGTGAAATTTTGCAAAAAAAGAAAAAGAAAAAGAACTATAGTGATAGAAAGCAGATCAGATAGAAACCTGCCAAGAGTCAGGGGGTGGGAGGCGGGGATTGAATATAGAGGGGCTTAAGGGAACTTTGGGGAGATGGACATATTCTATATCAAGATTACACAACTGTATACATCGGTCAAAACTCATGGCTAAAAATGGTGAGCTTCATTGCATGTAGGTTCTGTTTCAAAAAAAGCTGGCAAGATTATTGGAGTGTTTGGCTTGCCAGGCACTGTGCTAGGCACACCAAGGTGAATCAGACATGGGCCCTACCTGCAAGCACTTGCAAATAAGTGTAACACATCGCTGAAAGTGCTGTGATAGGGACTCTGCACGCGGAACTTCCTCTTCTGCGAGGTTGATTCTCACCAGGGGAGGGGGAGCAGGCTAGATGCTATCAGAGCCAAGTCTTGAAAGATAGGTAGCTATTTGCCAAGTAATAAAGGAGAGAAAAGCAGTTCTAAGCAGCAAGAGCCAAAGAACAGAACCTCACAAGCTGGAAATAGCCAGACACATTCCAGGAAACGCAAGTGGCCGGTCAAAACATGAGTTTCCAGGAAGAGCATGTCCAGAGATGAAGATGTTGAAGGGTCTCATACCACACGCTTGGGCGCTCAAGTTTCATCCTATAAACAAAGAGCAACTACTGAATAGTTTTGAGCTGTAATAAACAGGTTCAGTTTGGTCTTTTATAAATATTAGTCTGGAAGACAGATTGAAGGGTGGTAGCAGCTAGATCGAAGGCTAAGAAGCCAATTAAGAGACGATTGCAGTCACTCAGATAAGATAAACCATGAGTTGTGTTCTGTGGGGTAACGTCGAGGCAAGGGTCATGAGACATATTAAGGCAGCATAGCTGGATGTGTTGGAGGGTGCCGCGTAAGAGAATGATGGAGAGTCAGGACTCCTTGGATCCCAGCTTGGGTGACTGGGTGACTGCTGGTGACATTTTTCAAGATGGCAGATGCAAGGAAGAGCAAGCGTGGGAGGGAAAGCTGAGTCCGGGATGGTGCATGGTTAGCTTTTGTACAGTCCATTCTAGTAGAGTGTCTACAAGGAAACTGAACACCCAAGACGAAAATTCAGAAGAGATCTAGACGAGATGTACGGTTCAAAGTAACGCCCACACCGATGTCAGCTGAAGCCAAGGAGTGAACGAGGGTGATCACACAGAAGGGCAAGGAGGGCTTGTAGTTATGGAAGGGATGAGCAGAGAGCAGGAAGCCTTGATGGAAACTAAGAAATAACGGTCAAAGAGGTGGAGGTGGGCCAGGAGAATGTAGTACAGAGAAGCAAAGGAACAAGCGATCTTTTAGAGAAAGGGATGGTCAACACCATCAAATGCCACCTCTAAGTCAGTCATGATGAAGACAGGAGAGTCCGTTGGAATCGCCAAACAGGAGATCGTTGTGGTGGTGGGGCAGGGCCCGGCTGTGGAAGGCCAAGCAATGAATGGGAAGGACACGGAGACAGTGAGCAGGCAGTTCGGGTCTGAAATGGAAGACAGAGGAAAGAGCGGGTTGCTAGGGAGAACTGGGGGATCCAAGTATTTATTTTTAAAAATATTGAAGAGGTTCGTCAAATTTAACAGGCTGTTGAGGAAAAGCCAGGGGAGTAGAAGTTGACACCATAGCAAGTTCTTTCTGGCTCTCCCGGGCATAGTTTGGATCTCCCCCAGCTAGTGCCCACTCTACCCTCTCACACTTTCCATCAAAGCAATAATCACGTCACAGTAGAATTCGCTTGCTGCGATATTGTGATTTATAAGAAATGCACATTTGGTCATTCAGATGACCAAGGTATATTTCTCGTATGTATTTGGTCTTCGTCCCCAGTTCCTGGCTCGCAGCTCGCAAGACTCTTGGTCTCTTTCTATTCTGTGTCTCTACGCCCGGCCCTTCCGAGCCTCAGGGTCTCAGGAATCGATCGAATGCCTGGATTTTGAAGCCAGATAAACCCTGGACTCAAATTCCAGGTCTGCCACTTGCCAGCTACCAGCTGCTGTCCTCGGGCAAGTTACTTAACCTCTTGAAGCCTCAATCTCATTATTTACGCCACGGGGGTGCTGAGGGCGGTGGCGGCGTGAAGGTGGGAGGATAAGTAATAATGTTCGGAAATTCCAACGAGATCATGGATACCAAAACCATTGCTGGTTTTTGAAAACATAGACTCAGAAATTCTCTTACAACCTAGATCTGCTCGAACCCTGATGAACAGATTCACACCCCTTTAGAAACCGGGATGCCAAATTATTAGCTCACGATAAGAATGCCAAGCAGGGGGCGCCTGGGGGCTCAGTTGCTTGAGCGTCCGACTTCGGCTCAGGTCATGATCTCGCGCTCTGTGAGTTCAAGCCCCGCATCAGGCTCAGTGCTGACAGCTCAGAGCCTGGAGCCTGCTTCGGATTCTGTGTCTCCCTCTCTCTCTGGCCCTCCCCCCGTTCATGCTCTTTCTCTGTCTCAAAAATAAATAAATGTTTAAAAAAAATTAAAAAAAAAAAAAAAAGAATGCCAAGCAGACCAGGCACCATGATACCGCGCCCCCCCCCCCTCCTCCCTGGGGACAGTGCCAGGGACACACTGAGAAATTCTCATTACCCACCTCACATTTTTTAGATTCTGTTATGACTATTATGCCCGTTTCTGCCATGTCATTTTGGCTTCTTTTCACAGCATGTCACATTTCCAAGTTAATTCACACTGAGCTATGACAGCGAAAGTCTCCTTATTTTAAACCTGCAGTCAAAAAGGGTGACCCTTCCCCGAACTTTGAGTCCAAGATCTCGGGCTCTGTCTTACTTCGAGAACTGCACAGCCCCCACCCGACACCCTCCCTCCCACCCCGCTCCAGTCCATTGACGACACTGTTTATCCTCAAAGGAAAGAAAAGCGGGTTTTTATTTATGGGCCAGATGATGTACCATATAGAGTTGCAAAGCATTCCCCACTGGAAGTCTCAGCAGCCGAGAGCCAAGTGCATTAGTCAAAGGCACTATTGATACGAGGGAACAGAACCAGTGTCCTCAGCTGCCCTGAGAATGTCTTTCCTGAGGTATTTGTCTGGGAGTAGGTCTGACATTTCTGACATTTGCAAGGGAGCCTGTGGGACTGTCGTCTTAAGCAAGGAAACAGCTGGTCGCCTTCTCCCACCAGCGGCCCTGAAACGTTGTGAAATTCTGTTGTTTTCCACAGCGAGTGCAGGGGCCCTGAGAGATGTGACAGTGGGTCATTACGGAAAGCTTAAATCACACCTGGTTCTGGGACCCAAGCGCGGGCCAAGCATGCTCTTTTCCGTCCTCCGTCCTCCCCTCTGTCTTTCTGTCTCTCTCTCTCTCTCCCATCCTTCCTTGAACTTTCCTTGCGTGTGTGTACCTACACAGAACTTTAATAAAACCTATAATGAAGGGTAAATACGTTTAGGATAAGACGTACTTCTGTTGTAACTCCTTTTAAATTAAATAAAAATTCCGAAAGGTCAGGAATGTATCACAGGAGTATCAGGAAAGAGCAAACCTCAAACATCTTATTTGAGAAAAGAAACTTCAGCTCTGGTTTTAGGGTTACAGTCCCCACAGAGGTAAGTTTCACGTTAGCCTCAGATTCCAGTGATGGTGGCTGTGTTCAGCTGGATTGTTCCTTTTTTCCTAAGTAAGGAGATACAGAGTGCGTTGTATCTGGGGGGTCGTGTTTCGCCAAAGTGTTTCCCCAAATTCATAATGTGCCTTCTTGCCCAGTTCTGGCTTGGGATGACTGAGCTGCTCTCATGGGTAATGGGATTGAGGGATCTTCTAAAACACAGGGGTTACCATCACAAGTCTCAGCAGGGGCAGTGATGAAACTTCTAAGGCATTAAGCACAACAACCCAAAGAAATACCCTAACGAAGGCGTGGCTTTCCAACGTCAGTTAAAATGATTTCTTCCTTAAGGATACCTCTCGGGGGTTTTGTTGTTGTCATTTGACCTAACTTCCTTCAGTTGCTGAGATATGGAGGGGGTGCTTGTTAGCTCAGTTGAGGCAGGTAGGTCAGGGAATTTCTTACCTCTCTCCTCTGAGTCTGTGTAGTGATGCTTCCAACATCCCGTCCCCACAATCCTGCCTCCTCCACAGCCTCCATATCCCCTCCTGGCTCCGTGAGGCCTGGACCCCCCTAAACCTTGTATCTGCTTCCTCTCCCTTACCCCCAACTCCTATCTCTCTACCGTAACCCACTTTTCAATCCCCCTGCGTAGAAACATGCTTACCTTCTCCATCTTCACAGAGGCGAAGGGTTTCACAACCGGCTGGGCGTGAGGGCAGGTGGTTGATCGGTAGCATTTGCCGATGTCTGCAGTGTAAACACATCCACCGTGGGAGTGTGTCAAGCCAGTTGAACAAGAAGCGCGCATAATCTCTGAAAATTTAAACCAGCTCTGCCAGAGGTAGGAGGTTTCTGGGGCATCACTGCAGCCTTCCCCTTAGCTCTGACCTTAACTTGAACTATCTTTCTCCTTCTATTTGTTGTAGAACTTCTCAAGGAGCAGTCCACAATCATTGCTTGTGTCTCCCAGTGCCATAGTGTCTCTTGGGCCTTTACAATCTGGGTTTTACCTCTTCAAGATCCTTAGGAATTTGTGGTTGTTGTTGTTGTGACTACGAAAGCTATCCGTGTGGAATCCAAAAGCAAAAAAAAAAAAAAAAAAAATCCATCAAGAAAAATGAGTAAAAGTATAAAAGAGATGCCATAAATGAGGTTTTTTTAATGTTTATTTATTTTTGAGAGGGAGAGAGAGAGACAGACAGAGCGCGAGCAGGGGAGAGGCAGAGAGAGAGGGAGACAGAATCCGAAACAGCCTCCAGGCTCTGAGCCATCAGCACAGAGCCCGACGTGGGGCTCGAACCCACGAACCGTGAGATCATGACCTGAATCGAAGTCGGACGCCCAACCGACTGAGCCACCCAGGCGCCCCTACCATCAATGAGCTTTGAATTGGAAACTGACGCTCTTGTTCCTTGTTTTCTTTGGCCTTTGCACCACTGGTCGCTAGTGACCTCCCCCTCTACCAAGAACTCTTTTTTCTTCTTTTCCTTTTTTTTCTGGCATTTTTCAAGTTGAATTATGGTTGACACAATGCTACATTCGTTTCAGGCATACGACGTAGTGATACTACAACTCTATGCATGATTTTGTGCTCACCACAAGTGTAGCTGCTGTCCGTCGCCATGCAGCACAACGACGATATCATAGACTATATTCCCTATGATGTGCCTTTCATCCCTGTGACTTACTCACCCCATAACCGGAAGCCCGTCCCTCCTGCTCCCCTTTGCCCGTTTTGCCGATCCCCCCACCCCCTCCTCTCTGGCAACCATCAGTCAGTTTGTTCTCCGTATCTGCAGGTCGGTTTCTGGGTTTTGTTTTGCATTTGTTTTCTTTGGTATTTCTCTTTCTATGTCTGATTTCTTTCACATAGCATAACACCCTCTAGGACTATCCATGTTGTTGTAAATAGCAAGATCTCATCCTTTTTTAGGGCTACGTAATATTCCATTGTATATACGTACCACCTCTCCTTTATTCGCGCATCTACCAGTGGACACTTGGGCTGCTTCCATATCTTGGTTATTGTAATTAATGCTGCAATAAACATGGGGGTACATGTATCTTTTTGAATTAGGAGGTCTCCTTTCATTGGCCGCAGCTTCCTGTCCTTCTCCGATATGCCTTCCTCATCTCTCACCTCCTCTTCCCCTGTCCCCACAACGTCCACATCCCCAGAGCTCTCCTCCACCCTCTCCTCTTCCCTTCATCATCTCCATCAACCTTGACGTTGGTGACTCACAGGCAGATCTTTCTACCTGAGACCTCTCTTCTGTGCTCCAGTTCAGTATCCCAGTGGCCTGAAGTTTCTTTCCTCTGAAAAATGCGAATAGTCCGGAATAGGCTCCACCAGCTTGACATCCATATCTTCTCTACTGTCTTCATCTTTCCCATAGACCGAGTTCCTCTACACTCTTCACACATACGTCCTGCTTATTGAATCTCCCGGCTACCTCTTATTCCATTTCACCTCCACAGTTTGAGACCATCATTACCTATTGTCATACCTTCTGGCCTCCGGAATTGATAAGAGTTCCTCTTCCACTGAAAAGAAATCCAGGGATGCCAGCGTGGCTCAGTTAGTTGGGCATCTGACTCTTGATTTCGGCTCAGGTCATGATCTCACGGTTCATGGGATGGAATCCCACGTTGGGCTCCCTGCTGACGGCACAGAGCCTGCCTGGGATTTTCTCTTTCTCTCTTTCTGCCCTCCCCCCAATCCCCTACCCCTCTCAAAATAAATAAAATTTAAAAAAAAGAAAGAAAGAAAGAAAGAAAGAAAGAAAGAAAGAAAGAAAGAAAGAAAGAAAAGAAACCCAGCCATAGGATTTATATTTATAAAAAACAGTTCTGTACAATCTCACCTTCCAGCTCAAATACCCTTGATTATAACCGAGGCTTCACCTTAGCCTAGCATCAAAGTCCTAAATGACATGACCCCTGATTTTCTCCCAACATTATCTACCTCTCCAGCATTCACCTGCCCCGGGACTTTGTCCATGTTGTTCCCTGTCTGGAATTCCTCATCCCCTGTTTCTACATACTTAAATCCATCCATCTTCAAAGCCAGGGTCAAATGCCACCCCTGCCCTGAACTTCTTCTTGGAGCTCCCCAGCTGCCAATAATTGCACCTCCATTCTCCGAACTCGGAGCATTTTTCTTGTGTCACATCACTTCCTGCTTCGCATTAAGAGTAATTTGTGGAAGAAAGGAGGAAAACTAACATTTATGAGATCAGTCGTTGCATTAGGACTTTTTGTTAGCTCCTTAAACGTTTACACAACCCTGGGTGGTGCATACTATCACCTCTTGTTACAGAAAAGGAGACAATGGCTCAGAGTGGCACCGTGAAATTGAAATCGGATGACAGCCTGCCTGACTCCACTTGTGTGCTGTCACCACTCAATCACGTGTCTGGCTTAGCTCTCCTCTCATGGTGACCTCCTTCAGACTGAGGACCATGATTTCTCCCATGTTTACACACCTCAAGACTCCCCGTGCAGGGCTGGGCACCCGGCCGTTGCGCATCGGAACACGAGGGACCGAGTGCAGGCTGGATTGACAGATAGGTTTGCCCACTGCTCATTTCCCTGCGGGTTGCAGCTGTGCATTCCAGAGCTCCACACGCTATAAATATCTCACCGCCATTCACGTTTAGATGTTTCTTCCTGCTCTCTGTGTCCTACTTCTGTGCCTCTCTTTGATTGGCAAGCTGTGAAAGAGGCAGAGATTGAATCGGCGGTTCTCTTTTGTCCAGAGCCCGAGCACAACAATCAACAAACGATTTCTGGTGAGGGGGAAAAAAAGTTGTTTTCCCGAATGATCCTGTGCTGCTTTTCGATCGATTCTCCTTGCATTTCCTCCCCTTCGTTGGAACACATAGAAATGGCTTGTAGAGTCCACTGTGACCTCACCTCTGTTGGGACGATTATTCACTCTCCAGATCCCTAGCCTATTGTGACCTCTTCTACTCCTCCCGCCCCACCCCTCCTCCCGCCCCCTGCTGGTTGCTCAAAGCCCTCATTCACAAGTGCAGGGGCAGAGTGTCCCCCAAGCCACACCCACGGGCCTGACTTACCTGTTCCTGGTTTCTTCTAGATCTACGCAACTCATCTTGTAAACCAACTGAGACTAGACAACCACTCGTGGAATCATTAGATTGTTCCTTCCTCCTTCCGTTAAGCGGTGGCTTCATGAAGTAGTTTAACTAAAAAGTAACTCTAATGGTGGGAACTCGGATACCATGGCCTCCTGTTGAAAAAGATATTTTAGGGCCAAGGGACTTCTCTGAGGAAGCTCCCAGGCACCAAGCTACCTGGACGGCTGGCCCCACCCACACACCCCCTCCCGGAGCTTGCCTCCAAATCCCCAAGTTTGATTTGCACCTAGGAAGGGATGAGGAGCCAAACTCTCATTGCCTGATATGCAATCTGACGCACAGACCGGCCGGTATGACGAACATAGACGTGGCTCGCCCGAGAGCAAGGGTGATATATGGCCCTTGTAGGGCTGGCCACTCCCCAGGCTGAGGAAGTGTTTGTCAAAGCTCTATCAGTGATGTCTCTGACAGAATGCGGCACTGACCTGTCCCGTGTGCCACCCTTTCTGATGCTGAGACAGACAAAGGGGCCCCAGAGGGATGGCCAAGCTCCTGGTCGGGTCAGAGGGGGAGGGGCACCACCCTGGCCCTGTCCTGCAGACGGCAGGGCGAGCGGGACCCCGCACACGCTCTCGCTGCCTCAGGAGCGCCAAAGAGCCTCTGGCTCCCTTGGTGCGTTGTTTTGATGTAAGAAAACCCGTTTTTATTCTCCAAATTTGTGCATAAATCCCCCGGAGGCCTCGGATTTGAGGTGGGTGGATTTCATGGGCATCCAGGCCCTGAACAGCTGTTGTGGGATTTCTGACTTCTGAATGCACATTCATTCCTATGAAGAGCTCCAGGGACATCTAAGCCCTTGGATGCTCCCTCCTCCACTTGTCCTCTCTCTCCGTCCCCAGCACGTAGGTTATTGTAGCTATTACTGCAACTGTTTGGGACTTGTTCAATAAAAAGTCCCTTTTAATCCAGTGTTACTAAAACGGGTTCTAGTTTATTTGCATATATTTATTTGAATCTGTGTATGGTGGGATGAAATGTAATGCTAAGAAGTAAAATGGTTCTTCTGTGACTATAATATTATTAGCCTCTTTTTGGATATTGGGGAAATTTTATTTGTGGCAAGGTGATATACTGAAAAAGAGAGAGCATATGTCCCTGATATAAGAGTTAGGAATTGGCCAGATAAATTTCAGGCATTATAGGTAGATAAGTAGATAGATAGATAGATAGACAGATAGATAGATAGATAGATGATAGATGAAAGAAATGTATTATATATATTTATATATGTGATATATATACTTAAAATTATAGAGAGATGTTAATCTCAGGTACTGAATGACGGGAGTTCAAAATTCCTTTTTCGTTAAGGAGAAGAAGAATAGAGGTCAGTCTGTGAGACAGAGGAGGATGGGTTGACTTCTCAATGGAGGTGGGGTCTGATCTCCTGCACAATTAGTCAGAACAGCCATTTGTCATGTGCTGGCTCCTGGCCCTGACATTGTGGATTCACCTATAGGGCTCACCGGTTCAAGAGGGACGTACAGATGTTCAGGACTGTTCCCAGCATTGACAGAGGCAGGCCATGGCTATGGCTGTGCTCCCAAGGCAAGGCCATGACAGTGCCCTAAGGAATTCTTCCTGAAACACTCTGGGAATGCAGACTTTGGAAAGGCCTGGTGCTCATGCACTTGACCTTTTAGCTGCCGTACAAGCAGGAAGTAATCCCCAACAGCAACAGCATCCTTGAACATGAATAGCAATCCCGATGTTGCCAGCAGTGTTAAGAAATGAAGAACTCTGAAACTTAACCTTTTAAACTCCTTAACATTTTGAAGAGTTCTTTTGTTTCCCAGAATCATCATTATGAAAAAGCAAAAATGTGATCTTCGCTTCAGAGAAAATAATCTAATCCCAATGCCAGTCTCAGGCCCAGCTGCATCAAATGGTTTACTTGCTGAGAATACAGAGCCCTACTTCCTACTCTGAATTCTCACATAGTACGTTTGGAGTCGGCCCTGGAACCTGCACTTAAGTCAGCTGGTGGAAAGCCAGACTTGGGGGACACTGGCCTGGTTTAACTCCCCATAAATTTAGAAATCCCTTTCACAGTATCCCTAAGCCAGAGCCTTTACGACATTGTTTCTCTTACTGAGCTGGAATCTGCCACAGAAGTGTTTTTACCCATCTGCCCTGGTTCACCCCTTGGCACAATAAATCAAAGGCCTCTGAACTCAGGGGTTGGGAGGATAGCCCAGGGCAAGGGAGCCGGCGGCTTGTGAGTAGGAGTGTACTTGCGTGTGTATGTGTGCAGATGTGTGTGTGTGTATACACGAAGGCACGCTTGCAAGTGTTCGGGGTACAGTTTAGAGCAGGTATGAGGCAGGAGTGAAGCTAACATTTAAGATCAACTGGGGGCTTGGCACACCCAGGTCCAACAGCCATCAAGATCTGAGAAGCAGAGACTGGGGCAGGATGGGAAGGACAGGCGTGCGAAAACAGAGTGAACACAAGACCACCTTATTCAAGAGCCTCCAACTGCAATGTTACCGGCCTGACCTCCAGAAGTGGGGGGCTAGACGGTGGGGGCAGAAAGCCGGCATGAGGTACCAGCTGAAGTTAAGGAAACGGGTATGGGGAAAGCCCAGAATACCCAGGAGACTGGAGCAAAAGGAAGTCCGCCATTCCTCCCGGTAAGGGGAAGAAAACGAGCGGCTGGGTGACACCATCAGAGCGGGTACGGCCCCCTTAGTACAGAGTTAAAACTATGTCTAGGTCTCATGAATGCACGGGGCAAGGGCTCTCATCCGCACAGTCTCCTTCATTCTGAGGACGGACAGGGACTGCACCGAAGGATGGGTCTCGTTTGAGGCTTCGGCTGTGCTGCCAGGATGGAGAAAGACCTAGATCCTTACGTCTCCCAACAATTCTCGGGTTTTGTGGATTTTTTGCCACCCTGGTTGAGTGCCTTTAATTAACAAAGTACCATATTCCAGAAGTGGTCTAATCAGTATGGAATAGAAGTGGAACGAATGCCTTCTTCGTTCCGGACATCAGACTGCTGTTATTGCAGTCTGAACAAGCGCCCACATTGCTTGTTCAACTTTTAGTAAGATTGGTTTACATTGACCTTGAAGACATCCAAACCCTCTAGAACCTTTCCAGAACTGAATAGAAGTCAAGACTTTATATTTTTTCTTTTTCGGTTTTATCTGTTAGTGTGGACACACTCTTCTAGATTTGGGAGGTTATTCTGAATCCTGCCCCACAGCCAATGTTTTCGCTCTCCTCCGCAAGTTGACGACGTCATTGGCAAATTTGATCAACGTGACCTTGATGTCTCCATGTAAGTTTTTAAAAAGAGTTTGGACGACACAGAATTGATATACCTCTTTGTGGTGCAGTAGAAGAGACCTCCCTCCACCTTGATCTTGAATAATTAATGTTCATCAACCAGCTACAAAGTCACCTGCTTGTCCCATCACATACAGCACTTTGTAAATGACTGAATTGTAGCATTTATCAAAGTGTATCATAATTACTTCTTTGCATAGCTGTCTCACTCACCAGGCTGTTTCTCCAAGACAAGGACCATGTTTTATTCATCTTTGTGATGTCAATACAGAGCACAGTTAAGTGTGCAATGTACGTGGTGTGGACTCCTCTGGCCAATATCCCCCCCAACTTGTCTGCAGAGGTAAGTATCAAGAATACTCATAAATCATCTTGCCAAAATGAAGGTACTCTTTTATCTTGCAACTCAATCTATCAAGAAATGTAGAGAGGTATGAGGTTAATTGGACACAAGTTAACAACCCAGAATTATTCATTCTTCTCCATAATGTGCATGGCAAACATAAGCTGAATAACATGCCATCAGTTTGTTAACCTAACCTAGACATTTGTTAGTACTCAAGGTCATGTTCATTGGGCTGTAGTTTCTGGTTTCCGCCTTGTTCTGTGTCTCCCACCCCCAAGTTGAGTATCCGTGGTCCTTTTGTCTCTTACCATGCCCCATATTTGCTCAAAGGTTCCTAATTATCTCCATGCCTCCAACGAGCCTCGCTCTAGTTCCCTGGGACGTCCTCCCTTGGACCCATCTGATCTCCTGGAAAGCCTTCAGCGCCAGCTGCTGGTTTCCTCTCCTTTCTTGAACCACACGCTTCAAGTTAACCAGGACTTGACATGGGTCTCTCCGGCCAGGTCTGGGAGAGAAAGTGGAAATGTTACCTGGGGGGGGGCCCATGCCCTCTTATGCATGGCCTGGGTCAGGGCAAGGAGATGATGCAGAGCGGCATGTGGGCACTTTTAAGTGCCCCCCCCGCCCCCCCCCCCCCAAGGACTCTTGAATAACCTTGTAGGGAAGAGTCTTCCACAAAATCATGGAGACTGGATTTCCTGCCCGCTGGAAGGAGGGGTAGGAGGAGGCTTGAAGTGATGGAGAGAAGTTGAAGAAAGGAGTCTGTCTTCTCTCATGAATATCTCAGAGCTAATTGATCTCATTACATAAGTCTTTCTTCCCTCTCAGTTTTTAGATCATTTTCACCGACAGAGAAGACAGAGAAAACTAGGATGGGGTATTTCTGTCTTTCGCCGAGCTCTCTGTTACCACCGGGCCAGCTGCCAAGCACAGCTTCAAAGCTTCCGGGCTTCCCGCTTCCTGAATGTCGTTCCAAAATTTGCATCACAGTGTCCTGCGTGTCCACCCTCAGTGATGTGCTTCAGTCTTATATACGTGCATTCAGCAGAGAGTTAATCCAGCTGTGCCCCTGACACGGGGTGCGCTGCGGGCGCAGCCCCGAACAAAACGAGAAAAAAGCCGTCAACCCTGCCCCTCACGGGGCTTGCAGTCGGCCGGCCGGCAGACAAGAAACAAGACAAGCAAAACAAGTTGCAGCTTGGAGAGCGATACCAGCTGTGGAGGAGAATGGAGCACAGAAGATCACGTGCTGGGGCCTGAGGGACCAGGAGTTGAGGCCTGTAATAGTGCGGTCTGGGAAGGTCTCACGGAGACCTCAACGGTGGGGAGGGGGCGGGGCAGGGGAGTGGGGCAGGTGCCCGGGGAGGGAACCTCCTAGTTGCTTGTTTTGTTCAATGAGGCCAGACTGACGGGAGCAGAGGATTGGAACCCATCCTGTTAAAATTGGAACTCCACAGAGAACCTGCTGGTTTCTCCTTCTCTGTGTCAGAACGGACTGTTCTGGACTCCGATGCAGGCATGGAACTAAGTGGCCAGGGATCGTGGTCTCATACGCGGTGTCCTCAGATGGCTGTGCTTTCTGAGTTGTTGATGTCGGACCATCCACTGGCATTTTGCTAATTTATTACATTACTCCCGAGTGCCCATTCTACCTCCGCGAATAAAACATTCCCGACCCCGACTTCACGGGCTCGGGGATACCAAGAATACAAGCAATGGTTCTGCTGGAGGACATAAGAGGTAAACGGGCCCACTGAGAGATCCAGGTGGCTTCTGGTGGGAAAGGATGTCCAAATCCTGTCTTGAAGAAGGGACAGGAAGGAGTGGGCCAGGCAAAGAGGTGGGGCAGAGCTTTCCAGACATAGCATGCCCAGGGCACCAGGGCACGTACTCAAGACAGTCTCGGAGTGGTTCCAGATGTTTGGAGGCGGGTGAGGATGATGTGGGGGTTGCTGGGCGTTTGTGGAAAGAAGGATGGCAGAGAAACGAGGGCGGTGAGGGCGGCACAGGCCTGGTCGTGTCTGGTCTCATCAAGGGCTGCACCGGAAGTCACTGAACAGTGTGACTAGGGCAGTGACACGGTCCAATGTGCTCTCTGGTGACACGAGGAGAAGAGAGCACAACAGGGAGCAGCAAGACCCACGGGAAGCAGGGGTGGCCTGAACTCCAATGGCATCACAGAGCACAGCGACAAACGGACAGACTCCAAGATGAGGCGCCCCACTGGCGGGTCGTGGGCCTTTGGGAAGTGACTGGGTCATGTGGGTAGAACCCTCACCAAGGGGTTAGCGATCTCCCAAAAGGGACCCCAAAGAGCTCCCCCCCACCCCCAGCAGCACCGGAGCCACCTGAGAACAGAGAAAGGCCCGCACCGGAAGGGCAACCTGAGCTGACCGGCACCCCAGTCTCCGAGGACAGCCTCGACATCCGCGCGAAAGAAATTTCCGTGGTTTACAAGCCGCCCAGGCCACGGTGCCTTTGTCTAGCACACGGGAGATGCGCCCGAGCCGAGCAAGTTGCTCTGACCCAGGGCCCGGTTTCACCTGAGAGCCAGTGATTTTCAAACGCTGGCTTCAAACCCACATTTCCAGCTCGGATTTTTGTGCTTCCCATCCCTTACTCGGTTGTGTTTGGCACGGTTGAGTTCGCTGAAAAAGTGTCCTCTGGGTAAAGGAGCTGCTGTCTGGGTCCCCGACAGACCGTCCTAGGTGCAGGTTCCCGTGGGCCCGTCACAGGGAGTCCACGCCTCTGGCGCAAGTCTCCCAGGCGACGTCCACGTCTTAGTCTGTGCGAACAGCGCCCCCAGGAGCTCGGGGACGGTGTAACCTGCGCAGCCCTGCGCCCCAGTTCCCCTCGGCTGGCTCCTGGCCCTGCCATTGTTTCCGGCGGGACTGGCGCGGGCAGAGCAGATGGGGAGGGGCTCTGGGGGCTGTGGGCACGGGGCCCTGCCAGGCTCGCTGCTCTGCGAAAGCGCAGCGACGCCAAACACGGGCTACAAAAGTCCCAAGTGCCCTGCGGGAGGCCCGTGCCAGGCTCCCCTCCCACGGCCTTCAGTGCGTGACTGTGACCTTGCACACACACCCCCTCCCCCCTCTCTGGACTGTGGCTCGCTGGCGATGTTGCTGGGACGCGTCCAGGTTGCTATGGGAACTCGCGGGGGCGCTACCGGTCAAGACCCAGACCCCTCAGAGCTGCTGCAAAATCAACACCACGTACAAGGCCAGGTGCCCAGCAGCACCGTCTCGGCCCACAGCCAACCGGGAAAGGGGTCTGGAAGGGATGTCGACCTTGCCTGTCGTTGGGGAAAGCGCCCCTAGTCCCTGGCCTTAGTTAGTGGCTCTGTGCACACACCAGAGAATCACTCCCCGGGGCTAGGAGGAAGGAGCGAGGGGGCGTGCAGAGAGAGGTGGGCTCTGGGATCAGGAAGACTGGGTTCAAGTCCAGGCTCTGGCACCGGCTAGCCACCCCACTGTCAAACGGGCACCGTACATCTCCCGGGGTTATCATTGGGGTTAGATGGGAGAACACGGTCAAGTGCGGAGCCTGGCGCACGCCCAGTACCCCTTACGTGCCAGCTGGTGAGGGCGGAAGGTAAACCACTTTTCTAGCCATAGCGTGGGGCCCTTTGCGGATTCCGGGTGTCTTTGTGGGCATTCGGGGTCCCGGTGCTTGGTAAAGACCCGGGATTCTGCTTCTTCCAAAGGGATTCTGCTTCCCTGAATGGCTCATCCCTTGACATTCCGTCTAATTACTGCCTTTTCCGTTTGCAAGCGATGATCCCACAGTTCACAAGAGCTGGGCCTGGTAAACACCTTTCATCTTTGCAGTTAGCGTTTTTTAATGTGTACTCCTTCCCCGCCCCCAGCCCCACCCCGCACCGAAATAGGAGATTAAAAAAACACAACACCTCTATTAATACATAATCATGGTAGAAAAATTAGATAATACAATGCAGATAAACCACAACCAGAAATATAATTAAAATAATCCAGATCTTTCCACCCAGAGACAACCACTGTAACATTGGTTCTAGACTCTTTCCCATGTAAATACATATGTCCTTTTAAAGCAAATTTGACTCATGTTATACATAAGGCTCTTTCTTTTTTTAATATGAAATTTATTGTTAAATTGGTTTCCATACAACACCCAGTGCTCATCCCAACAAGGTGCCCTCCTCTATGCCCATCACCCACCCTCCCCGCCCTCCCACCCCCCATCAACCCTCAGTTTATTCTCAGTTTTTAAGAGTCTCTTATGGTTTGGCTCCCTCCCTCTCTAACCTTTTTTTTCCCCTTCCCGTCGCCCATGGTCTTCTGTTAAGTTTCTCAGGATCCACATAAGAGTGAAAACATATGGTGTCTGTCTTTCTCTGTAGGACTTATTTCACTTAGCATAATACATAAGGCTCCTTTAAACTGCTTTTCCAACACATACATGCTGAACATCCTTCCAAATAAATATAGAAGTATAATCCACAGCATCATTTTATTTTTTTATTTTTTATTAAAAGATTTTTTTAATGTTTATTTAGTTTTGAGAGAGAGAGAGAGACAGAGACAGAGCGTGAGCAGGGAAGGGGAAGAGAGAGGGAGACACAGAATCCGAAGCAGGCTGCAGGCTCTGAGCCATCAGCACAGAGCCCGATGCGGGACTTGAACTCACAGACCGTGAGATCATGACCTGAGCTGAATTTGGACGCTCAACCAACTGAGCCACCCAGGCACCCCTCCACAGCATCCTTTTAAATGGTTGCATGGATATATTATAATGTATTTTACCAATTATTTAAGAGGTTTGGATTCTTTTCGCTGCTATAAAAAACACTGCCGTGAGTAATCCTGTGCATGTTTCTTTGTGGTCTTACATACTTGTTTCTTAAGAAAAACATTCCTGGAGGTGGAATGATATGGAGAGTATATATCTTATGAGGGCTTTTGCTACATATTATCGAACCACTCCTTAGATGTTCCTTTTACGATCCCTCCCATTGAGAACACGAGTCATTTTTCTCATACCCATACCAACACTGGCTTTTAATTTCTCAATGAAAAAAGTATTATTCTTTTACTTTTTTCCCAGCCCATTCTATGAGAAACGCATTCTTGTAATGTTTTCTTCCGTTTGTTGGATTACTAACGAGAATGATAACTTTGGACACTTATTGGCCACTTATCTGTGTTTCTTATTTTATTAAA
The DNA here is from genome assembly GCF_018350215.1 of Panthera leo. Lineage (NCBI taxonomy): Eukaryota > Metazoa > Chordata > Mammalia > Carnivora > Felidae > Panthera > Panthera leo. The sequence continues at coordinate 6,172,333 of NC_056679.1, forward strand.
TGCCTCTTCATTGCCACTCTTTGCCATTTTCCCGTCAGGACGTCTCTCAGCCTTTGTTGATTTGTACTAGCTTTCTCCAATAAGCTCTTACACAAACCTCTGCCCAGGAAATACTCCCCTCAGTGGGGTGAGAAATTACTGCATGATTGCTGTGGCAGAGGTGCCGTTGAGGCCAAGTTCCCCCAAAGAGGCCCCGAAAGGAGAGCGGTCACCCCCTGAATGGCGGGGGGCGGGGGGTTGGGAGCTCCTGGTGTGGGTTGTTGAAACTGGCACTAACCACAGACGGAGCCTGCACATTTGGCCTCAGCGGGACTGTGTCATTTCATGTAGCAAAGTGTCTACAGATGCATCCATATTGTAGCTTGTGTCAGAATTTCCTTCCCTTTTAAGGCCGGAAACTGTCCCATTGTGTAGATGGACCCCATTTCGTCTGTCTAGTCATCTGTTACTGGAAACGACTGCATTTCGAAGAATAGTGTGCACAGGCTTCGCTGAGGATGGGGTTAAATGCAGACTTCAATCAGCACTGCTGGGACGAGGTTGGAGATTCGGCAGCAAGCTTCTGGGCCACCTGCCCTCACAAGCCAGTTCAGCTCTTCGTTCACCGTGCCCCGTCCCACTTGTAGTGAGAAGCACCAGCACCAAGGGCTGCTCTTACGGGCCGCTTTTAAAAAATACAGACTACCCATTCTCTCCTTTCTAGCTAGTTCCAACCGCCAACTCCCCACCCCCGGCCTCTGCCATCTGACAGGTCTGAGCGGCCCTGCCTGGGTCTGAGTGCCTGTCGGCCACGGCCAGGCCTCCTCAGCTGGCCTAGCTCCTAGCTCCCAACTCCCTGCAGGCCTCTCCCCGGCTCCAACCCCCGGCTCTGTTTTCATCTGTTATGTATACTTGGCTTCTTTCATTGGGAGCAAAGATCCCGAGGCCAAAAGCCTGTATCCTGTATTCATTCATTCAGCAAATATTTATTGTTACTTTGAGCAAAGCGCCGTTCCTTCTAGATACAGGGGCTACAGCAGAGACCACAAGAGACCCAAATCTCTGCCCATATTAGCTTTCACGCTGATGGGGACATAGATAATACACAAGGGAAACAAGCAAAATTTTAGCTAGAGATAGATACATAGTGAGCGTGAAAAATAAAGCAGGGAGGAGAGAGGGGAATTTGGGGGCAATGATACTTTAGGGAGGGAGTCCAGATCAGCCTTCACTTGGCGATGAAGTCGGGTAGAGATGTGGGGGTGTCAGGGAGCCAGCGGTGCGGGCATCTAAGGAGTTCATTATAGGTAGGGAGAATAGCAAACAGCAATTGCAGAGGGCCTGGGGCAGGAGCATTGAAGGCACATCAGGAGGCCATTGTGATGGGGACAGAGCAAGTGAGGCAGACGAGGCAAGAAGACGAAGCCAGAAAGGCAGCAGGGTTAGATCACGCAGTGCCCTGTGGCCCAGTGCCGTCCAAAAGAGATCTGGGAGCCACACAGGCATCTCTAAATTTTCTAGCAGCCGCACTAAACAAGTAAAAACAAATACGTGAAATTGATTTTAATATATTTTATTGAACCCAATGTATCTGAAATATTATGACTATTATTAATTTGACATTTTTTTAAATGTTCATTTATTTTGAGAGACAGAGTTTGGGTGGGGGAGGGGCAGAGAGAGAGAGGGAGACACAGAATCCGAAGCAGGCTCCAGGCTCTGAGCTGTCAGCCCTGAGCCCGACGCGAGCCTCGAACTTACAAGCTGTGAGATCGTGACCTGAGCCGAAGTCGGACGCTTACCCGACTGAGCCACCCAGGTGCCCCTGAAACATTATTATTTCAACATGTGGTCAATATGAATACTGATGAGATATTTTACTATGTTTTGGTATTGCCTTTGAAACCCAGTGGATATTGTATACTTACGGTACATCTCAATATTGGTTAGCCACATTTCGAGGGCTCAATAGCCACATGTAGCTAATGCCTAGCACCGAGGGCAGCAGAGTCTGGGCCATGTGAGCAACCTGACTTTTCCCCTGAGAATGGTTTACAACGTAGGTTTTAGGGGCGCCTGGGTGGCTCGGTCGGTTAAGCGTCCGACTTCAGGTCAGGTCCTGATCTCACGGTTCGGGAGTTTGAGCCCCACGTTGGGCTCTGTGCTGACAAGATCGGAGCCGGGAACCTGCTTTGGATTCTCTCTCTCCCTCTCTCTCTGCCCTTACCTCATTCATGCTCTGTCTCTGTCTCTCTGAAAAATAAATACACGTTAAAAAAAAAAAGGTTAATGTAGGTTTTATTATCATTCAGGTATGGCAAGGCCAATGGATCAAGGAGACAAGGGGTCGTTGGAAAATTAGTTGGCTACACTTACAGTTCCCAAAAGAAGGGGTACGCCACTCCACACGGGGCCGTGCGGGGAGCCCCAGGGGCAGTCAGGAGGCAGAGGGAGAGGGGAAAGCATGAGGTAAAGACTTTTTGACAGTTTCTATGGGAAGGAACAGGAGAGGTAGGACAGGTTCAGGATGGGTAGTCTGAATAATTCCAATGGGCTCTAGAGCATAAGGCTGCCCCATTTGTCAGTACCTGGCCGTACCCGGGGTGACCAGAACAGGTGTTTATTGGCCCTGAGTGCAAGAGTCCCACAGAGGAGGCGCCTGGGGGTGTGGGCTCTGGGCTGGTTGACATGCGTATGAAAGTGCACTCCTCGGTCCCTTGTTTGCCATCTTTATGAATTAGCCAGTCCTGGGAGGGGCAGTCTCTTGGAGTCCAAAAGCCCCCTTGATGTCAAAGCATCAGAGATACAAGGTTAACATAGAGAGGAGCAGGAGCACTGTGGGATTGGAGCCAGGCAGGGGTGTGATCGGGCTGCTGTGTGTGCAGGACTGGGCTCGGCTCGGGAGCGATGGAAAGGGGGAAGGGGGGACGCGGGACAGCTAGGAGGCTATAGCGACACTCCAGAGGAAAGGGGGTGGGGGCTTGGGTGAGGATAGAGACTCTGCGTGGGTGGGAGGGGAGAGGGGAGAGGGGAAGAAGCTGCATTTTAGACAAGACAGACAGACAGATCGCTAAGATGACTCCGCCCAGCAGCCCCTAAGCAACTAAATGAAAATAGACACTAACCAGGGGCCTTTTGAGGAAGGCTAGGACAACACATTTGTTGAAATGCTTAAATTCAATAAAATTCCGGGAGCGTTTAGACAGTGAAGTAATTCCAAAACAGACGCAGAGTTATTCTCAGCTGGCTCTCAGCTGGTGAGTGCGCCAGGCCTGGTCGGGTCATTCCGTTTCCCGGGTCAGAGCCTGGGGTCCCCAGAACAGGACAGAACCCAGAGATGGCACGCCATCAGGATGAGCGGAGCGCTTTTTCCTCCCATACGTCTTCATTGGTCCGGGAAATCCCAGGGCTTTGCTGAAGGAAAGACTGTTGTTGAAAGAGCCATCTGTCATCCTGCGATCCCGAGGCACCTTCGTCTATTCGGAAGGCAAGGGGCTGCCTCAGGGTCTGAGGGGCGCGAGCCTGTGGGCCCTGCTCCGTCCAACGGTCCGCCCCACGCCCACGGCTCACGCCACAATTACTCGTTCCCATTTTCTTCGTAATCCAAACACAATGCGTTCACTGGGGGCTCGCATCCCTCATGCGTCGTCACTAAGCCCAGCCCAGCTGCAGGAAGCCCGGCCAGTGGGGACAGTTCCCCTTCCCATTAAAGAACAGAGGTGGGTTAAGCCCTACCTAGAGCTCACCAAGGAATAAAGTAAGATAACAGTATTGAGTCAGACAAAAAGCACTGCTTTCCTAGAAAGCAGGCAACACAGGATGGGGACTCTTTTCTTGCCTCTAAAAAAAGGTGACTGATCTGTTAGCACCTAGGCCGGAAATCCCAGATGTCGGGGAAGTGTGCTCAAAGCTGCTGCCTGGGGAGGAGTTATATCTTATTCCGAAGTTGTTCCCACACTCAGCACACATCTGGGACTCACTTCTCCTTGGCAGTGTCCTTCAGAGTCCATTGAAGCCACATTGGAAACCCCATCTCATTTTTTAGAACAAAAATAATGGTATTACTCATTTTGAGCTCGTGTGTCGTCTCCCAGACTGGACTCCGAATTATTTTTTTTGTCACTTCCTAAGCTCATTAAAAAAAAAAAAAAGGCCCATGTTCTGAAAGCAATTATATTCAAAGGCTACCAAAAACTTACATTCCTGTTTCACCGCTGATCATCGCAGGGTATATTGTTCCAATTGAATATGTACCTGATCTGAAAAATTATTTATTGAAAGATGATCCTGAATTTACATGCAGAGAAATTTACAAATCGGATGTGTACAGGTTGAGTAATCTGTGGAACTCAACACCCTACTGCGACCAGCACCCCCACTGACTCACAGAGCGTTAACCATGGCCTGGCGCCCACCCCCCTCTTTCTAGGGTAAGCAGCCCCAGACCACGGCCAAGGTCAGGGCAGGCAAGCGAGGCCCCTAGGAGGCGCTCACTCTCAGGATTAGCCCTAAAGCCTCCTTACTTCTTGCCCTGGGCACCTTCCTTCCCTCACCCTAGTCCCCACCTTGATCCTGACTTCTAACAGCACTGGTCAGTTCTGCCTTTTGTGCTTTGCAGAAGTGGAATTATCCAAAATGCTGTTCTGTGTCTGACACCTTGCGCGCAACATTGCGTTGGTGAGATTCACCCATATTTTCGCATGGAGCTGTAGTTCGATCGCTCTCATTGCTGTCAGGCAGTGATTCTCACACTTGGGCGGACACCATCGTCACCTGGGGGTTTGCTAAAACACAGACTGCTGGGCCCTGGGCCAGAGTCTTGGAGTCAGTAGGTGTTGGGCGGGACCTCCAAGATTGCTTCTCTAGCAAGATGCCCGGTGATCCTGAGGCTGCTCTTTCCAGACTGTACTTGGAGAACCACTGCTGAATATTCCGCGGTGGGAATAGCTCCCCATTCCTTCGTCCATTCTAATGTTGATAAGCAGGTAGGTTTCCAGTCTTGGACTACAAATGGTGGTTCTCCAGACAGTTTTGTACATGTCTCTTGGTGAACTATGTATGCGCCTCTGTTCGATGTGTCCCTGGGGGTGGAATCGCTTAGAGTAGGCATGTGATCAGTTTTAGAGACCGTTTTCCAAAGTGGTTGTGTCAGCTTACATTCCCACCAGCAGATTATGAGGATTCCTGTGGCACACCCTTGCCAACACTTGATATTGCCCACCATTTTTCTCTCAGACGTTCTGGGAAATGGGTACCAGAATCTCACTGTGGCTTTAATTTGCTTTTCCCTGTTAATGGATAAGACTGAGCGCCCTTTCGTACATTGATTGGCCATTTGGCTGGCTTCCCTTATGAAGTGTCTATTCAAGTCTTTAACCCGTATTTCTGTTGGTTGTCTGTCTTTTTCTTATTGATTAGCGGGACTTCCTTATGAGTCCTTTGTGTGCATTGCAAATTCTTCCTCCCTCTCTGTGTGCTACCACTCACTCCCTTCAGTATCTTTTTTTTTTTTATGTTTATTTATTTGTTTTGAGAGAGACAGAGACTGGGTGAGCAGGAGAAGGGCAGAGAGGGAGAGGGAGCGAGAGAATCCCAAGCAGGTTCCGCACCTTCAGCACAGAGCCCAACACAGGGCTCGAACTCAAGATATTGTGAGATCATGACTCTTCAGTGTCTTTTTTTAAAAATTTTTTTAACGTTTTATTTATTTTTGAGACAGAGAGAGACAGAGCATGAACGGGGGAGGGGCAGAGATAGAGGGAGACACAGAATCGGAAGCAGGCTCCAGGCTCTGAGCCATCAGCCCAGAGCCCGACACGGGGCTCGAACTCACAAACCGCGAGATCATGACCTGAGCCGAAGTCGGACGCTTAACCGACTGAGCCACCCAGGCGCCCCTCTTCAGTGTCTTTTAATGAACAGAAGTTCTTAGTTGTAATGTAATCCAGTCTACTTTTTTCTTTATGCTTAGCATGTTTGTGTCCTGCTTAAGAAATCTTTACCAACTCCAAGATTCCAGATAAATATTTTGAAATAGGTATCCAACACTCGCTTGGAAGCGTAAGCTTGAGTGCAGTCACGCCCAACCTTTGGATCCAGAGCTGTCAACCATGGCATGCGTACTTTCATCAGCCGTGACAAACATCACACGTTGTCCCCAAGTCTTCCCCTTTCTGCTCCGTCCACATCTTCTCTGCTTCCATCCTGCCCTTCTCCTCCTTACCCTCTCCCCACTGGTTCTTCCACGTGGCCTCGCGTAGCTCCTGAAAACGACACATCCCCTCTAACCGATAGCCTCTCTCCTCTAAGGTCCCCTGAGCTCATAATGGGGCTCCTGTGACCTGCTCCACAGAGCCCGCTGGACAATAGCATCATCCCAAGAAGACTGATTGGCCTGTGTTCTTGGGTCAGACGTGGCCATGGGGTGTCCTTCTTAGACAAGAGTCCTTCCTTTCAGGGAAACATCTCTGTGTCTGCTAAGGAGTGCTCATTCGTTACTTTTTCCATCTGGATGTCTGAAATCTCAAACACCGTGGCAGGATTTTAGAATGGACGTCAATCTGGGGCGCCTGGGTGGCTCAGTCGGTTAAGCCTCCCCTCCGACGTCGTCGCAGGTCATGATCTCTCGGTCTGTGAGTTCGAGCCCCGCGTCGGGCTCTGTGCTGACAGCTCGGAGCCAGGAGCCTGCTTCGGATTCTGTGTCTCCCTCTCTCTCTGCCCCTCGCCTGCTCATGCTCTGTCCCTCTCCATCTCTCAATAATAAATAAACACTAAAAAAAATTAAAAAAAAAAAGAACCGACATCAATCTCTTAACGTTGGATTAGGGGTGAATTCCATTCTGCAGATCTCATGTATCACACTGTAAACATGCCTTCCCAGTCCACCAGGCGGGGCAGCATGGATCCTGGGCAGAGCCCAACCCCAGGGGTGAGCAGGACCCACACAGGCAGGGGGGGGGTTCGGCATGTTTGTGTTTGGAGGGCACAACAGGGGGCCAAGAAGAGTTCACAGAGAGACGTGGAGGCTTGTAAGGAAGCAACGAGAAGCATAATCATGGAAAGGACGTGGCACCAGGAATGGACAAGCCAGGTACCAGCATGGGTGGCTTGAAAAATTCTCTTAAAATGTGCCCCGTGAACCTAGGACACCTTTTACTATCATCATGTGGTCTTCACCCACAAGGGTCTCGGTCCATTTCCAACACAAAAAGCATCACTCTCGTGTGGTTAAATAGAGCTCATTAAAACACCCCTCCCTATTCCTTGACAAAGTGGTAGAGGAGGAAGTAGCCCAAACTAGGCACCCTGAATATATGTCCAATATAGATCATTCTAGATTTCCATTCATGGGAAACCAGAGGTAAGCAACAAAATATTCCAATTTATTTAAGTTTTACTTTGTAAAGCATTAGATAAATCTTACTCCCTCAGCAGATCTGCCTCTATTTTCCAAGTCAAATGTAACACGTTTTTTGTATTTCCCGAGCACACACCAATGGGCGGGGTGCTGTTGGCAACAGGGGGGAGACCAGTTAGGTGTTTTAAGTGCTGCACACGGTGTTCGATAGATAAGCCAACTAGTCTGTCTCCACTCCTTTTCAAGGATCTTATTCTTCACTTTTTAGCTCTCTCTACTTATCTTTTTATTTCCTTCCTTCTTTTCTGGTGGTTTCTTTTTCAGCTGTGCTATGGGAAGGTGTGGACTTCTACCTTCTTTGCCCTCATCCCTCTACCCTGGTTAATTTCCCATCACCCTCTGTGAAATCATCATCTTCACACTCCAGTCTAAAAGGAGAGAGAGCACTTTAAGACAGAGCCTTATTCTTGCCACCTGTCTGCTTTCGATCATTTATTGTTTGGGAGTATAGGGATTTCCCCCCCCATTCACCAGTCGTTAAAATTATATTTAAAACTCGAACGTTAGCAGGGAGCCTGGGTGGCTCAGTCAGTTAAGTGTCATCTCTTGATCTCAGCTCGAATCATGATCTCACCATTCTGTGGGTTTGAGCCTCGCATTGGGCTCTGTGCTGGCAGTGTGGATGCAATGCTTGGGATTCTCTCTCTCCCTCTCTCTCTGTCCCTCCCCTGTGCTCACACACACACACACACACACACTCTCTCTCTCTTTCTCTCTCTCAAAATAAATAAATAAACTTAAAAAAAAATCAAAAGTTAGAATTGCAAGAAAATGATCACAGATATATGCAAAGATTACCAGGTTGTTTATCACAACACTGACTCGTATCGCAAAGAAAAATTACAAGAAAAGTAAATATCCATCTATACAGACTCGGTTAAGTTCACTCTTCTTACAATAGAGTACTAAAAGCTGTACAAATTACGTTGTAGAATAATATTTGATGATGTGGAAAGCTGTTTATGATATATTGTTGGCGAAAAAGAGGTTAAAGTCAATCCGTAGAAGATGATTCTCCTTTCTGCAAATGAACCTAAACTTGCACCTCTAGTCACGAAAAAAAAAAAAAAAACAAAAAACAAAAAAACAATCCCAATGTGAGAACTAAATGTTAGTGGGATCAGTTCTGAGCGTAGGAGAATTATTGTTGGATTTCATTTCCCTATTTGTGCTTTTCTGTATTTGCTGTGAAATCCACATATACGTTTTGAAATCAGACATAAATGATGGCTCTGAATTTTCTTCATTTAAAATTTCAGTGAATAGAGAGACAGGGCCCTACCAGGGACCCCCAAGGAGGCAGACAGGGAAGGAAATGCTCGTTTGGAGAGAGAGCCCTGCTGCCTACCAGGTGAGCTCCGCGAGGAGGCCTTGACCTCTTCGCAGGATCGCCAGCTGGACTTTGACCTGACTTAGACTGCAGTCAGCCCCAAAGAGGCCCCTTGCTAGGACACCCACTTAAAGACTAGATGCTTAGTGATATACCAGATGTTTAACTTTCTCAACAACCGGGAAGCTTGCTCCTCAGTGTATCCGTCTGCATCAGCCTGCAGGAGCCTGTGTAACAAAGACCACAGACTGGGTGGTTTAAACAACAGAAATGTGTTTCTCCCGGTTCGGGAGGCTGGAAGTCCAGATCGGGGTGTCGGCAGGTTTGATTTCACCAGAGGCCTCTCTCCTTGGCTTGCGGACGGCCATCTTCTTGCTGGGTCCTCACATGGCCTTTCTTCCGCGCATCAAGATCCCGGTGTTTCGTGTGTCGAAATTTCTTTTGGTTATGAGGACTTCAGTCCGATGGGATTAGGGGCCACCCTCATTTTAACTTAATCTCCTCGTTAAAGGCCCTATCTCCGAATACAGTCACATTCTGAGGTTCTTGGGGTAGGGCTCGAACATACAAATTTGAGAGGGACACAGTTCAGCGCAAAGCAGCAGCTGTCCTGTTTCCTGAGGGGAGAATGAGCTCAGGTGAGCTCCGGAGGCAAAGGGCCGCCTTAGGTAAGGCGTCATGTTTTTCTGAACATGCGTATGCGTTTTCCCCTCTGTCCACCAGAGGGCAAACTTTTAAAGTGCTTATTTAAACACGTTAACCTTGGTTTTTAACTCTTTAGAAGGCTAAATAGTTTCTTTTATTTTTAAAAATTTTTTAATGTTTATTTTTGAGAGAGAGACAGGGTGTGAGCGAGGGAGGGGCAGAGAGAATCCGAAGCAGGCACCCCTAAGTAGTTTCTCTTTTAAATAAAAGATCATTAGGGGGACCTCGGTGGCTCAGTCATTTAAGCATCTGATCTCACAGTTTGTGAGTTCGAGCCCCGCATCGGGCTGTATGCTGCCAGCTCAGAGGCTGGAGCCTGCTTGGGATTCTGTGCCTCCCTCTCTGCCCCTGCCCCGCTCACGCTCTGTCTCCTCTCAAAAATAAACATTAAAAGAATTAAAAATAAAATAAAATAAAACATCGTTACAAACAGACAACACTTGTGTTGCTCATTAATGTCAGTTATTCTCAGTTTAAACCTCTCTTTGAAAGTTCAGGGTCACGGACTAAGATAGTTTTTCATTAGTGGGTGTTAATGTCTTGACAATTTCAAAATCAGTTGTTCAAAAAAGCGTTTCTTTGCGCATATTACATTTTATTGTAACTTTTATCATTTCGGTTTCATTATCTCAATTCCTAAGCACCTTGTGAGACAATTAAAGAGTTATCATGCAAGAACGGAAAGAAAATGAATTTTCAAGTCAAGGAACTTGAATTCATTTGTCTGTTTGTGCCTTCAGTTATTCATCCAGCCAACAGATATTTGTCATCGTCTGCAAGGCAGTGGGATTCAAGTCCTAATTCTGCCACTTGGTGGCTATCAGACTGTGGGCAACTGTGGGCAAGTCAGATCCCCCGTATTTCTGCTTCGTGGTTTGTAAAAGGGACACGACGCTGACCTAAGATGACTGAGGGCTCAAGTGCAGTCAGTGGGGGGGGGGGGGGGGGGGGGGAGGCGTGAAGGGGGAGGGATGTTTGGAAAACCTCAGAATGCAAAACCTCTGTCAGTTGTCACATACTTGCCAAGTTTAGTCTCCACGGTGTAGACCAGTTTCTTAAAGTGCCAGGGTCAGGGAACACCTGTTTCTGGATCTCTGGGGTGTGGCTATTGCAAGGTGGGGGAACTTTCCCAAAACTTCCTGAGAATCTCTGGGGGGTTAGTGCCCAGGAAAACATGCCTGTTCATGTTTGCCCCCTGAATGCATGGGGATCTGCGGCTTAATCTAGGCAGCGTTTCTCCACGTGGGCACTTCGGTCATGTTCTGCCCGATAATTCTTAGTTGTGGGGTCTCTCCTGGGCACTGCAGGGTAGAGCAGCATCCCTGGTCTCTACCCTACGGGCCACCAGCACATCTTCCTCCTCTCCTGGTGTGACAAGTGTCTCCAGACAACACCAAGTGGCCCCCAGAGGTCAAATTTGCCCCTGGTTGAGGACCACTGAGCCAGAAAAATGGAATTGGTCGCGCTGCCCTGAGGCAGAGACGTAATCCCAGTCTAGTGCCCCTCAGGGTGCAGCTCTGAGAGCCCGGCCCCTGCCCCCATTCCTAACCTTCTCGTGGTCAGAGCCACCCTTCACTGAAGGACCCCCATGTGGCAGGAATGCTTTCCAGAAACGAACTCAAGGAACACTTGACTGGACTTCATTATAAATTCTGGCTTAAAGGCGAGAAGCCCGAGGTTCAGAAACCCGTGCCCAAGGTCACAGCTGAGCCCAGACCTGCCTCTGAGCTCATCGCTTTCAGTATCCCTGCACCCACTGGCCATTGATTATGCCCTGCCTTGCCGCTGTCTTTGTGCCACTCACAGTCCAACGGCAGGCCCTGCAAGGACAGGAGCCGGGTCCTGGGGAAGCCGGGGAAGCTTTCAGTGGCGAGGAGCACAGCACCGTGGGTGGTGTCCTTGTTGTTTCGTGGGCAAAATGGGGGGGAGCACCGTGGTCGGGTCCCCTCCCTCAGGAGAGAAAAAACAAAAACAACCTCAAGGCAACCTGACTATCCGCATAGGTGACAACGTCCCTCACGACCCTGTACCACGAGACCACTCACTCAGACTACGCGTTTGTGAGTTACCATATGTGGGAGACACGGAAGTAGAAAATGTATAAAAACCTACTGGGGCTCCTGGGTGGCTCAGTCCGTTGAGCCTCTGACTGCGGCTCAGGTCATGATCTCACAGTCTGTGAGTTCGGGCCCCGCGTGGGGCTCTGTGCTGACAGCTCGGGGCCCGGAGCCTGTTTCAGATTCCGTGTCTCCCTCTCTCTCTGCCCCTCCCCTGTTCGTGCTCTGTCTCTCTCTGTCTCAAAACTAAATAGAAACATTAAAAAAAAAACAACAACCTACGCCACGTGGCGCTCGGGGCTCAGTTCTTTGGGTACAAACCCAGCGGAGTGAGCCCGTGCCAGCACGAATAAACTTGCCTCCTGGAGAGAAAAGCCTCGGTGTCACGATTCCGTGCGAGGATCCTGCCACAGCATTGCGCAGCTTATGCCAGCAGTCGCATGCTTTCGTATTCGGGGAACAGAAAGCCGGGGTAACGGGCACGTACCGAGAGTGAAGCGGCGCCCCCGCGGGGACGGACTGCACGGATCCGCTCCCCTGGACGGCGCTGAGAATCCCCGGGAAGCTCCGAAGCCAGCTCGGCGCACTGGTCCTGCAGACGCCAACCAGGGGAGGGAAAGGGCCCCGGGCCTCGGGGCTTCCATACGTGCAATGGGCCCAGCACCACTCCCGCTGCGGCCGGTCAACCGCGAGGCCTCTCTGAGAGAAGCGGATTTGTGAAGCCACCGCCCGGGGCGTGGCATGTCCTAAGGTGTCCACGTGGTTTCTCTCCCCCCTCTGTCTTCCGTCCTCCGGCTCTGGTGCTTTCCTGCCGCCCCGGAGGGCTTTCCGACCTTACTCGTACCCCGGCTGGAGTGTGGACGTCCCCGTGCGTCATGCTCCCCGCTGCAAGGGTGGGAGGGGACAGAGAGTGTCACGGGGCCGGGCGCTCACTCCAGTTTGGGTTCCCTCGGGCTCCGGGCTGAGCCAGACCCGGGCTGATCGCTGGCAGGCCGCCAGTCTGGAGGGCAGGCCCTCGGGGAGCTCAGCGGCCCTTCCGGAGGGGCAGAGAGACCAGAAGAGCTGCCCGAGGCCCGGCGGAGGGTCCCCCTGGAGCCCAGGCCAGGGCGGTGCCGGCCGGGGGCCCCCTCGCTGCGGGCCACGCAGTCAGAGGAGGCTCCAGAAACTCCCACCGCTGCTCTCCACTTGCCAGCATCTTCTTTCCTTCGCCTGAGCCTCAAGAGCCTTTTTTGTTTTGCACTGTTTGAAGAGATGCTATCGATTTGCACACAGGCTGTTGTTTATTTTACCTTTCTAAGTATTTAAGGCTTCTGGTCTGTGGTCTATAACTTTATCCGTTTTTGACTACCTTAATTTCCTTCCTGCCCTGTTTTGAATTTCTCCCTTCTACTTAAAAAAAATATATATTTTTTGATGTTTATTTATTTTTCGAGACAGAGACAGAGCAGGAGTGGGGGAAGGGCAGAGAGAGAGAGAGAGAGAATCCGAAGCAGGCTTCGGCTGTCATGACAGCTCAGAGCCGGAGGCCGGGCTGGAACTCAAGAACCAAGATCACCACCTCTGCTGAAGTCGGAAGCTTAACCAACTGAGCCACCCAGGCGCCCCTCTCTTCTATTGATTTTGTTTGAACTTTTATCTTAAAAAAAAATTCATATTCCTCTTCTTGTGGCTTAATAATCATTTATTTTTTTACAAGAGCGCACAAGCAAGGGAGAGGGGCAGAGGGAGAGAGAGAGAGAGAGAGCGAGCAAGAGAGAGAGAGAACCTCAAGAAGGCTCCACACTGAGTGGGGCTTGATCCCACAATCCTGGCATCATGACCTGGGCCAAAATCAAGAGTCAGGCGCTCAACCGACTGAGCCACCCAGGCGCCCCATAAATCATTTTAATTTAAGTGAACATCCTTTTATTAGCCGTGTTTTAGTTTCTCATCTATCTTCATACTCTTCATAACACAAATTATTTTATCTTTTTAAATTTCCTTCTTATATCCTGTCCTTCTTCGTTTCTTTTTGGTTCTTCTGTTCCTTTGGATGTCTTAGTTTTAGGTAGCATCTGATTTCTTTTAACTCTAGTTTATAAATGATGGGCAGAATGCGTATGTGTGGAGTGAGGAGGCCGAGAGGGGGCCCAGGCCGTCAGCAGAGGCCCTGGGCCAGCGCCATCTCCAGCCCTGGAGACGTCCGCTTCTCTGGCTCATCGTGAGACAGCTTCCAGCCCCTCCTATGTTCCCTGAACCAGGGTCCATCCATGTCCCCCAAAGGCCCCCAGGCTGCAGATGGATGTGGGCAGACGACAAACAAGCTTCCAAGAGTAATAAGAACAATAAAGAAAATGTAGCAAGAAATGAAGGTAGAGGCTGAAGAGTGACAGTGTGAAGACAGGTGACTGGGGAACTTAGCAGAGAAAGTGGCAGTCCCCTGCTCCAGGTTTCTTTCTTTCTTTCAAGTTTATTTATCTATTTTGAGAGAGACAGAGCGTAAGCGGGGGAGGGGCAGAGAGAGAGCGGGAGAGAGAGAATCCCAAGCAGGCTGCACACTGTCAGCACACAGCCCGACATAGGGCTCGAACTCACCAACTGTGAGAGCCAAGAGTCAGACATTAACCGACCGAGCCACCCAGGTGCCCTAGATTTTTTTTTTTAATTTCCTAAGATGCGGTCAGGTCTCTTCTCCCGGCAGGTGGTTTTGTCTGCGCGCTGGGAGCCAGAGAAGGCCTGAGGCAGGAGGCCCAGACGACGTGTCAAGGAGCCTTCAATTCTGTGATTGTACGATTCATTCTTAGTAACCGTTTGCCTCTGTGGGTTCTTTTTCTGTTGTGTCTTTTGGATACGCGGGACTCCTGGAAATAAAAGTTGTTGAAAAATTCCATTCGGGAAGAGCTGCCGGAATGGTGTTAAGGTACCATTTACATGGTAACCGTGTGCCCGTTAGGAGGCACCGAAAGATGGAAATCGCATACAAACAAGCAGAAGAATTGGTTTCTGCCACCGGTAATGATGGGGCCTGGGCCAGCCAGGGAGATGACGCACTCCCAGCAGGGGGAGGGGGGTGCTGGGGGCAGCTGGGGGGACACGTTCTTGCCTCTCCTCTCACGGGGAGGCCGGGCAAAGCTGGCCTGCAAGAACAGGGAGGGACGGGGCAAGGTTACTGTAGGGGGTTCAGGGTTGAGAAGAATTGAGCTCTAGAAGGGTCACGATTATTCAGCAAACTCCATGCAATAGTCAACGTCGTCGGGCATCCTGGGACGTGTCTACCCGTGGACAGCTTGTCTGGGGACACCTGAGCTGGGCAGCCTCAGGAGCTGGCTGCCGGCTGCAGGCTTGCCTTGTCTCCTTCTCTGGCAAGGAGGTCCGGCAGGGCTGGCCGGGCCAGTGCCATCTGGTGAAGCTGGAGGGAGAGGTAGGCGTCTTCCACCCTCGGCTGCCGGTGCATGGGGCCTGCAGGTAAATACCAAGTGAGCTCCCGTGAGCTGAGCCCAGCAAGTCTGTCTGCAACAGGTGGTAGGGCTGCGGTGGGCTTGTCAGAGAGGCTCTGGGAGGGGGTGACAAGATAAAGAGGGGAAGGGGTTGGGATCATCCAATAAATACCTGTGATGGCAGCTCCCAGCAGATCGCGTGGGCAGACCTAGCCCTGTACGGGGCTCAGGACTAATGAACCCGCCTGGGGGGAGGCTCTACCCGGGATTGGGGCGCAGCGACTCTGGTTGGACTTGAGTGGGAAGCCTGGTGCTCTGCCTCCTCCCAGCAGGGCCCCCAGCAGGGCCATTAGAGGGCCCTCCAGGGGCGGGGCCTCTCCCAGGCTTCCCTTTACAAAGACAAGAAAATTCGGGTCCGGACTGAAACCGCACGACTCTCCTTTCGCTTCACCGTCCACGTAGGCAAAGACCAGGAGCCCCGCCAGCCTCTCTAGAAGGCTGGGGGCTCGTGGGAAAAGATTCTTCCGGCATCTTCTGACATGCTTCACCTCCTCCGAAAGAGCATCACGCTTGCCACATGGCATCGTAATTGCCTTTTTTGCAGTTGGGTCCCGTCACCCGCACATAGCTCGAGGGAATTCGACTGTAGGTGCTCAAAAGAACATGTGACATAAAAAGCAACATCCTGTGTGTGATCTTGCCCGCCGTCCCCCACCATGCACAGGTGCCCCGGAGTGCGGCTCTGCGAACGTTCGTACCCAGTTCCGATCCTCTCTTGCCGGGAGCATCTCACACGCTGGCGTTTAGAGCTACGATTCATATTTTTCATACAACATGACCTCAAAACACAAGTCAAGCCAAATGCTTCGTCTGGTGCTCAGCCACAGAAAACAGCCATCTGTTCCGGGGCTGCGGGGAAACTGGCTTTGTTGTATTTCTTGAGAGGCTGTGTTTCAGATGCCAGCCAACGTGCCTCCTTCCTGAGGGATGTTCCCCTCCACCCCCCAAGAATAATTTTGATTATACTTGATTTTCTTCTTGATGCTGAAATCTACCTAAGCCCTGCCAGAAATGCAACTCCGTTCTAGCTTTCTTCCCGGCTAAGCTGTGAGCTCCCCGAAGGGTGGCCCATATCGAATTCGCCCCACACGGTAGGCACAGTCCTGTGCATGAACAGAGAAGCCGGAGGGGAGCCGAGGGCGGGCGCCTGGACGGTCTTGCTCATTTACCCAAGGCGGGGGGCGGACTGAGATTACAGATGATGATCCGGTCATCCTCCAGATCTGCACGAAGGAGATGAACTCCTGCCTGTGCTCTGCTCGCCTGCCGTGCACCCCACCTTTGTGAGGAGGCGCGGCCTGACACACTGTAAGTGCTTCGAGCTTCCAGGATTCCACGCTCGCATGTCTCGTTTGCTCACTGGACACGCGGTCTCAGGCTCCTTCGCTGGGTCCTCTTTCTTTTCCTAACCTGGAAACACTCGGGAGCCCCAGTCTCAGTCTTTGTCTCTGTCCTCTCCTCTTCCCCACCTCCACGTGCATCTCAACGTGGTCCTGCCCAACCCCGCAGGTGTCCGTATCGTCGTGCCCCGCGCTGTCCCATATGGTAGCCACCAGCCGCGCACGGCCACGGGGCGTGTGAAATGGGACAAGTCCACGCTGGGACGTACTGTCCGTGTCGATCCACACCGGATTTTGAAGGCTTAGTATGGAAAAAACAAAAAAAGTAGAGTAGCTCATTAATACTTTTGTATCGATTAGATGCTGACATGGCAAAAGGTCGGCTCTGCTGGATGAAGTTGAATGTGTGAAAAGTAGTGTCACCTGTTTCCTCATGCCTTGTTTTTAGCGTGACTGCTGGAAAGTTTTGAGGTCTCTAAGTGGCGCACACATTTTCTCCTGTTGGACCCTTCTGATCTCCACACTGACGACTCCTAAATTTCTATCTCAAGCCTCTTTTCTTGGAGGTTTAGAGTGGCGTATCAGTTAAGCTTCTCCAGACACACAGATCCAATGGGATGTAGGCACACACATATATGAGTGTGTGTGTGTGTGTGTGTAGAGAGAGAGATTTAAGGAATTGGTTCACATGGTCGTGGGGCTGGCAAGTCTCAAATCTGCAAGATAGGCCAGCTGGCTGGAAACCCAGGGTAGAGTGGATGTTGCAGTCTTGAATCTGAAGGCAATCTGCTGGCAGAATTCCTCCTTCCTCGAAGGTCCTCAGTCTTTTAAGGCCTTCAACTGATTGGATAGAGGGCAATCTGTTTCACTCAAAGTCTACTGATTTAAGCGTTAATCTCATCTAAAAAAAAATACACCTCCACAGCGACACCTGGACTGGTATTTAACCAAGTATCAGCACCATGCCCAGCCAGGTCAGCGCATAAAATTACCCGCCCGTAAAATAAGTGGTTTGGCCAACTTGGCATCTCCACAGTGGTCTGATGGCCATCTTAGACTTCCCGTGCCCCAGGCAGACCTCTCTGCTCCCCCTCCCCGCCCCCCACCGCCTTCCTTCCACCCAGTTGTTCAGCCCAAATCCTAGGAGTCCTGGGCAACACCTTTCTTCCCTCACCTCTCCTCTCCTGTCCATCAGCCAAGTCCTGCCGGCTCGGCCGTTAGATCAGATCCTGATTCTGACACCACCCTGCTGGTCCAAGCCACCATCACCTGTCACCTGCACGTGACAGTTGTCCAAACCATCTCCCTGCCTCCCCTGCCACCCACCTACACACGAATCCCACAGCAGCTACACTCTCCTGTTTAAAACACCAGCTTACCAAGGAACCCCCAGTCTCAAAACTCTAATGGCTTTCTATCACATTCAGAATCAAATCAGAAATCTTTACTGAAGCCCACTTGGCAAAGACCTGCCCCTGCCAGTCTCTCTGAGCCCATAATCCACTGCTCACCTTGGCCAAACTGGTCTCACAGTTTCTCAGACGCGTCAAAGGCATTCCCGTCTCCAGACCTCTGTGCTCTTGGCCCTCCTGACCTCGTCTTCTGCTCTGTCCTTCCTCTCCTTCCCTGCTAAGGCAGCCTGCCAGGCCCGCCCGCTGCTAAGAACCACCCCCCCTTGAGCCGACACGTGGCTTTTTTGCACCTCATGGGGTGCTGACTTGGCTGTGCGAGCCCTTCTGACCTTACTTGCCATGGGCTGAAGGGACTTCAATGCCAGGCCACGCTAACATCTCCCGGGCTCGGTCTGTCATCGGTAATGACAACAACAACAGTTTCCATTTCATAGGTTTGTTTTGGGGAATTAAAGTGGCAGTCTTCATAAACCGCTGGTCCATAGAAAATATTCTCCAAATGCCGGCTAAAACACTGCTGATTTTCTTGGTGAAACTTACGGGTCAGGAACTGAGAGCCGTGCAACAGGACAGGGGCAGCCTATAATCCAGATTTCTGTCTGTTTGTACCAACCCACCCCTCAGTAAGAGCCCCAGGGGTGGAATTATTTGGGGGGAGGGTGTATGGCACAAAATTCAGTTTTTAAAATGAATCGGGGCATCCGGGTGGCTTACTGGGTTGGACTTCCGACTTCGGCTCAGTCATGATCTCACTGTTAGTTCAGGAGTTTGAGCCCCGCGTCGGGCTCTGTGCTGACAGCTCAGAGCCTGGAGCCTGCTTCGGATTCTGTGTCTCCCTCTCTGCCCCTCCTCTGCTCACTCTCTCTCTCTCAAACATAAAACAAATTAAAAAAAATTTTTTAAATGAATCAGATCTCACATTAAGTTGATTTATTTACTTGAGAGAGAGAGAGAGAGAGAGAGAGAGGCAGAGAACAAGTGAGCAGGGAAGGGCCAGAGAGAGAGGGAAAGAGAGAGAATCCCCAGCAGGCTCCCGCACTGTCCCCGCAGACCCAGATGAGGAGCTCGAACTCACAGACAGGGAGATCACGACCTGAACTGAGGTCAGATGCTTAACCGACGGAGCGACCCCGGTGCCCCCAGATCTCACATTAAAGACAAAGTTGGCAATGGCCGCTGAGAGAAGGTTCCATAGTTTCCCTTTTACTCCGAGTCGGCTTTATTGGGTCTGAATCACCACTACCTTTCAGCCTTCCTTTCTTCCAACCCAGCGCGTTTGGCCTGAAGGTCCCAGCAAGGGATGTACTGACTCTAAGGCGAAATTTGTCATCCCAGCGAACGGGCTCCTCACTGAAGCTCGGACATAAAATGGCAAGTGCAGCCCCCCCATCCGTAAAAAGACAGAAGGAGGCAACACGCTGCTTTCAACGACTTTCGGTCTCTGGATGCAGGGGAACTGTAACCGCAAACTGCTGATGGCATTTGCAGACGTCACCTCAGAGTCTTCGAGAAACGCAAAATGGGACGAGCACCAGGGGACCGGAGACAGATCACGTGGTCGGAATTTTCAAAAGGTGGAAACAACGAGAATAGACCGAACTCCAGACGGAACACGCCTCAGTCCTGCTCTGCTGATCCAGAAGGGGCTTTCGAACTGTGTGTCGCTTCAGGGTCATTACACTAGACACGCTTATTGCGTCCTGGAAACGGGCAGATGTTCGCATCCACACGCTAACTGCTAACAGTTAACAGCTTCCTGGGCAACAGGGGTTGATCTGTTAATAATCTCTTCCATTTATTGGCCCCCTCTGCGCCAGGAGAAATGCTAAGTGCTCTCGTTGCATTTTCTTATTTAATCCGTCCTGCCGCCCTTCGAGGTTTGCATTCGGAGGAAATTGAAACTCAGAGAGGTGAGCTAGCGTGTCTGCAGCCACCCAGGGAGAGTGAGGACAGCTGAGGCTTGGGCACAAATGGATCTAATTTCAAAGCAATGGCCCTTAACCATTTCTCTGTCCTGCTTAGAGAAACCCCGGCCACATTTCGAGGAACAAGAACCAACGAAGGAGACGGAAAAAGGCAGTCATGGGAGCAGGGGGATGAGGCTTCTGCGAAATGCCTCGCTCCCCTCCCAGCTAGGGCGACCTTTCCGTGTTGGAAAGAACAACGTTCATGTGGGATGAACGCGCTCTCCACGAAAATGCCAGGAGCTGCTTTGAACCAAGGGTTCGAAGTCATGGCGGGGGAAGTGAAGGTGACTGGATGAATGGGAATCTAGACACTCGCCCTGTTTATGTCGTGGTAAATGTCTTCCGTCTGTACTACCAACACTCATCCTCTGAAACCAACATGGGATTGATATTCTGTTCACAGAAACAGTTCTCCAATTTTCCCGTGTTCTACTCTAGATCACTTCGTCCTTTTCTAGTCACAGGCCCTGGCAGGCAGCAAATGGGACCCGCAGACCCTCACACTATGTACCTTCTGAGAGTTTCACGAAGGGGCTATTCATGAAGATTCGGACAAGATTGAAGGAGACCGACAGGTCATGGTCTCAAGACTCCTTAGCTCACCTGCCCTAGAAGGGCCAAGAGCAGGGGGCAGGTTCCAGAGCCTGGAGAGTGTGTCTTCCGCAGAAGGAGCAGCAGAGGGGAGGGGCGGGGGGAGACCCGGAGGGGTACGTGCTCTCACCGCACTTTCTTCCCAACCCTTGACCCCTGTCAGCGCATCCTAAAGGAAGTCACTGAACAAGAGACGCTGTTACTGTTCCCAGCATACAGATCAAGGTAGAGAAAGATGGAAAATGGATTTGGGTGGGGTTCACAGAAGACACATACCACATTCCCCTACTTCCCCAGAGAAAAACTGGAATGAAAATAGTTAAAACAAGCAAAAAGAAAAAAAAAAAAGGCCAAGTGATGCAATGAAGTAATAAATTGTTTTAAAAAATCACAACAAAAAGCGCCCATTGAGAGGTCACAAAGAGGTCCTTGAACAGAAAATAACCCCGAGGCTGTGTGATTTGGCCTGGCACATGCCTTACATGCATTTGAATTTGTTGCCAATATTTAACACTTTTTAATGTTTTTATCTTATCTTATCTTATCTTATCTTATCTTATCTTAATCTTTGTGAGAGAGAGAGACCGAGCACAAGCGGGGAAGGGGCAGAGAGAGCAGGACACACAGAGTCTGAAGCAGGTTCCAGGCTCTGAGCTGTCAGCACAGAGTCTAACACGGGGCTCGAAGTTATGGACCGTGAGATCATCACCAGAGCTGAAGTCGACGCTTAACCCACTGAGCCCCCCAGGCGCCCCTATAGCCAATATTTAAATATTGGGGGATTTTACACAGACATCTGGATTTCCTGTTTTTCTTTTCTTTTTTTATTTTTTTTTCTTTTAATTTTTTTTAACGTTTATTTATTTTTGAGAGAAAGAGACAGAGCATGAGTGGGGGACGGTCAGAGAGAGAGGGAGACACAGAACTGGAAGCAGGCTCCAGGCTCTGAGCTGTCAGCACAGAGCCTGACGCGGGGCTCAAACTCACAGATGACGAGATCATGACCTGAGCCGAAGTCGGACGCTCAACCGACTGAGCCACCCAGGCGCCCCTCTTTTCTTTTTTTAAATGGAATAACAATTGACATACGATGTTGTGTTAGTTACGGGCATACAACACAGTAATTCAGTGTTTATGCACACTGCAAAATGGTTACCCCACTGGGCCTAGTCACCATCCATCACCCATATAAAGTTGTTACAGGATTATTGACTGTATTCCCTAGGCTGCACATTATATCCCTCTGTCTTACTTATTGTATAACTGGAAGATTCTACCTTTTAACCGCTGTCACCTCTTTTGTCCACCCCCCGCCCCAACACCACTCCCCTCTGGCAACCATTCGTGTCCTCTCTGTATCTATGAGTCTGTTTTGTTTTGGTTATTCCTTTGTTTTGGTTTTTAGATTCCACAAGTAAGTGAAATCATAAGATATTTCTCCTTGTCTGATTTAGTTCACTTAGCATAATAGCTTCTAGGTACATCCATGTTGTGGCAAATGGCAAGATTTCCTTCTTTTCCATGGCTGATTAATATCCCATTGGTACATCTGTTCTTTATCTATTCATCTATCAATGGAAATTTAGGCTACTTTCATATCTCGTCTATGATAAATAATGAACATAGTTCATTAGTTTTTGTTCTCTCCAGGTAAATAGCTAGAAGTAGAATTACTGGGTCATGCGATAGTTCTATCTTTAATTGTTTGAGGAGCCTCCATACTGTCTTCCGCAGTGGCTGCACCAATGTTCATTCCCACCAACAGCACACAAGGGTTCCCCTTTTCTCCACATCCTTGCCAACACTTGCGTCTTGTCTTTTTGAGGCTAGCCCTTCTGACAGGTGTGAGGTGATAGCTCGTTGTGGTTGTGATTGGCATTTCCCTGATGAGCGGCAATGTTGAGCACCTTTCCATGTGCTTGTTGGTCATCCGGATGTCTTCGTTGGGAAAGTGTCTATGCAGTTCCTCTGCCCCCTTGTCAAGCAGGTTGGTTGTTTTTTGATATTGAGTTGTATGAGTTGTTTATATATTTTGGGTATTAGCCCTTTATCAAATACGTCATCTGTGAATATCTTCTTTCATGCACTCGGTTGCCTTTTCATCTTGTTGATGGTTTCCTTTGCCGTGCAGAAATCTCTTTAGGTTGTTATCGTCCCATTTGTTTATTTTTGCTTTTGCTGTTCTTTTTTGAGAAGACAGAAAAAAAACAAAACAAAACTGCTAAGACCGATGTCAAAGAGCTTACTGCCTATGTTTTCTTCTAGGAATTTTATGGTTTCAGGTCTCTTACATCGAAGTCTTTTTTTTTAAATTTTTTTTTTTAACGTTTATTTATTTTTGAGACAGAGAGACACAGAGCATGAACGGGGGAGGGGCAGAGAGAGAGGGAGACACAGAACTGGAAGCAGGCTCCAGGCTCTGAGCCATCAGCCCAGAGCCCGACGCAGGGCTCAAACTCACGGTCCGTGAGATCGTGACCTGAGCTGAAGTTGGACGCTCAACTGACTGAGCCACCCAGGCGCCCCACATCGAAGTCTTTAATCCTTCTGAGTTTATTTTTGTGTATGTGTAAGAAAGCAGTCCAGTTTCATTCATTTGCACATAGCTGTCACGTTCTCCCAGCACCATTTATTGAAGAGGCCGTCTTTCCTCGTTTTCTATTCTTGCCTCCTTTGTTATAGATTGACTGACCATATAATCATGGATTTATTTCTGGGCTGTCTGTTCTGTTCTGTTGATCTATGTGTCTGCTTCTGGGTCAAAACCATACTGTTTTGGTTATTACGGCTTTGTAGCGTGTAGCCCCTTCTGCCTGGGACACAAACATATCTGCCTTCATCAGCAACCCTCAGGAAGTACCTTAGATATCACTTCACTCCCTTTAGGGAGCTGTGTCTCAGAAGCTCTTACGGCATCCCCAAGCTAGTGATGATCTTGTTCCGTTATTGCCTCTAGACTAAATCTAAAAGGACAGGGATTGGGCCTCTCTTGGCTATTGTGTCCACAGGACCTCTTCATGAGAACCACTCAATACTATTTGACAAATCCATGGCCACACCTTACCCGCTAACAGTTTTAGAGAAATGAGAGGCAGGCCCTGTCAGAAGCTCCAGTTTTGTCTCCAAGATAACCAGTACGAAAGAAGCAGCTCCGGGGAGAAAGTGAGCGAGTGTGAGAGAGGCCAGCCCACTTCCCGGCAAGGGCCGGCCCTGGCAAGCTCTTGCAACTGCGCCTCTCGCGAGAAAACATTTGGTTTGTAGGTTGTTCCCACTTGGCTTTGAAAAACCAAGAACACGTTCAACTTAACGACCATTCGGCATTAGTCAGCATGGGTTCACAGAAGTCCTCACTCTACGTATTTATTAAGAAATCCATCGACCCTTATTTTTCTAGACAGGGCAATTTCAGACACTTCCTGTCTCCAAGAAGTCATTGCTAATATTGAATTCCAATAGTATGTGAAACTGTGGCCGGCGGCCAATAAAAGATGCTTTAAAGCCCAGCCCTCCCCTGATAGCCCGGCAATTTGTGAGCAACCTAACAGGCAGTGGAATTCATGGCATTCTGACATCCAAGCTGCTCTCTTTTGGTGGCGAGAGCCAAGGCGGGATTGATAACCCCGAAGGAGCCAGTTTGGGAATCAAAGTTGCACGCGTTCACTCACCGCGTTCACGACGAAATGTAATTTTTCCAGAAGACTTGAAAGTGTACCCTGACGTGACAAAGGAAAACACTGGAATACCATTTGCTTTCTTCACCTGGAAGGCAGATGCCCTTTCCAGACCTGACTCCAGCAAGGCAGGTGGGGGCTGGCGCCAGTCAGCTCGGGCCCCTGCCTGGTGCCGGACCTCAGGGCCTCCAGAGATGGGAAAGCCCATCTGCTTGCCCAGCATGGCCTCGCTGTAACGTGCACAGCACGTACCTTGTATTTCCTCTCTGTGGGGATTTGATGTAATGTCTGTCGAACGCAACCAGAATCTCAAAAGCAGGGAGCCTTAGGGAGAGAAAGGGCCTCAAGCTGTAAATAGCAGCAGAATGAAACACCGTGTTTTTCGTTGACAGGTGTTCCCTGGGGAAGGTCCCCCCCTAGCCCCCCCGCCACATCCCAGGAGGACCTACAATCACCGGAGGTTTCCAGCGCCCCTGACAGGACGACGTGACGGTCCACAAAGAGGTTGTAGAAATGACGGCTCTGTTATTACAGTGAGATTAAATGTGACTCATTGTCAGGGAACAAGAACAGTCCTACTCTTCTTTCTTTCCGTGGAAAATGGCCTGGGCTGCTGGATTGGGCATGGTCTCTAGAATTAAGTCCATCATGCAGTTAGCAGCTGGTTTCACGGAATCGCAGGCTGCTACAGGTGCAACAGCACCTCGATGCCACATATCCAAGGTTCCACGAAATGCGTTTCACGGATGACGCACCCTAAACGCAGAAGGTCGGAGTGACTTCCCGGAGGCTGTCCTGGGAGCTGGAAGCAAAGAGGGGACTACCTGTCCTCACCCAACCTGTTACCTTTTATACTGTGCTGTCACCCTGAGGACACAGCCCTGCTTACCTGGGGTTTAGGCAACGAGCTCTGGGTTTAACTGTCTGCTTTAGTCTGTTTGGGCCACTATAACAAAACTACTATAGACTGGAAGGTTTCGCCAACAAGCATTTATTTCCCTGGAGGATGGAGGCTCGGAGGCCCAAGATCAAGGCTTCCGTAGATTTGGTGTCTGGTGAGAGTCCACTTCCGGGGTCAGAGACGGCCACTTTCTCAGGGTCCTCACGTGGTGGAAGGAGCAAGGGAGCTCTCTGGGCTCTCTTCGCAAGGGCCCAAATCCTATCAGCGAGGGCTCTACCCTTATGACCTCCCAAAGGCCCCACCTCCTAATGCCTCACCCTAGGGGTTCAGATTCAGCATAAGAATTTTGTGGGGACACAGCATCCGGGCTATAGGGTAGGTACTGGAAGGGCCTAGGCCCCCACAGGTGCTCAGTGGGAGACAATTAGGCCTCTCAATGCCCAGCCGCTGTCTCCTCCCCACTTCCTGCCCACCTTTTTTTCGCCTCCTAAATCAAAGACAGAAAAGCACAGGGCAGGAAGGTTCCCAAGATCTCAGACCACTGTGACGGGGTCTGTAAGTCACCGGGCAGACGGCAGTTTTGTCCTGCGTCCAGCCCCTCTTGCCTGCTTCTTTCAGACAGTATCATCTGTGCTGACCGGAAGTTTAGCCATTTCCTGTTTTCAAAGGAAATACCTGTGGGGGCGCCTGGGTGGCTCAGATCGTTAAACTCGGGTCTTAAGGACTCTTGATTCCGGCTCAGGTCTCAATCTCACAGTTCATGGGATCGAGCCCCGCATAGGGCCCTGTGCTGACAGCACAGAGCCTGCTTGGGATTCCCTCTCTCCTTCCCCCCAGTCTCTCTCTGCCCCTACTCTTTCTCTCTCTCTCAAAATAGTTATTTTAAAAATTGTAAGTAAACAAATAAATATCTGCAAAGGCGACAATGTCAAGGGGCCTAAGAGGTTTTGGGGGGGCAAACGGTGTCAGACTCCTCAAGATGAAAGGCCAACCCGGGCAGGAAGAACGGCGCCCGTGGGTTTTTATTCTTTTTTCTTTTTTTTAATTTTTTTTTTTTAACGTTTATTTATTTTTGAGACAGAGAGAGACAGAGCATGAATGGGGGGAGGGTCAGAGAGAGAGGGAGACACAGAATCTGAAACAGGCTCCAGGCTCTGAGTGGTCAGCACAGAGCCTGACTCGGGGGCTTGAACTCACGGACCGCGAGATCGTGACCTGAGCCGAAGTCGGACGCTTAACCGACCGAGCCACCCAGGCGCCCTTCGTGGGTTTTTATTCTTAAGGGAACAAACTGCACGACAGCTCGTGCCCAGCCTCCGGCTCATGTTTATTTCTCCGGCCAGTCAGTGAAGGGACTCCCGAGTCATTACGGACCATCTCTGATGAGTGCAGTGATGTGCTTTTCTTGCGGCCCCAATTTTCTACCTAATGTTTCAGGGGGCTGAGGAGCCACGGGTCCCTTGGCCTCCTGGCAGATCTGGGAGGGATGCAGGGCAGGGAAAAGGTGATTTGATCCCCAGGCTTCGCATGTCTGGAGATAAGACCCCAGCATTCGGGCCAATCCCGTCCTTCATGGATTAGGCTGACAGTCATTAAAATGGGCTTTGGACAAATGGGGTGGGGGTGGGCTAAACAGGGGGACAGGCCAATAGGATCCATCAGTTCTCCTTCCCCTGCACCTCGACGTGCAATACAGATGCTAGATCTCAGAGTATTAAGAGAGACAAGGGCACGTTCATTCTCTCATCCCATGTGCTCACCAGGCGGGAGCGAGCCAGGAACCTGCTCCAACAAGAAGCCAAAAGGCTTGGCTCTCGAAAGTGTTGAGTTCTGCCTCATCCTTAGCTTCCCTAAGAATATTTGCTTTTTGAAAAAAAAAAATTTAATAATAACAATTACTTCAAGGCTTACTTAAAAATGGGTAACCTGATTTGCCCGCAAAACAACCAAGCCTGCTCGTCCCTGGTAAAAAAGGTCAGCATCTTCCTTATTCCAGTGTGTGAGCCAGTCTGCCTCTGGGAATTCACCAAAGTAAATAATTGTAAATTCTGAAAAATCTACACTCAAAATTATGTTTATTATAGCACTACTTAGTAGCATGAAAGAAGAGTAAACATCTTAATATTTAATGATAGGGTGGTAATAGTTAAGTAAACTGTGTAAATTCCCAGGAAGGAATATTGTTCAGCCATTATAAGTGATAAGAAAAAGCTAAGTTCGCAAAAAAAAAAAAAAAAAAAAAAAAAGGATATAAAATTAAATAGTATTTGTGTATCTCTATAGAGGCATGGAAAAAAACCTGCCATGAAATTTCCTAAAGCATTAACAGCGATTGCAGAAGGGCGGGGGGCAAGATCATGGATGATGTTTTTCCTTTCTTTCCCAAGTTTTCAGTTACGTAATTGTATTTTTGTAATGGAAAAATATAAATATAACTTTCCAAAAAAAAAATATTGCCCTGGCCCAACTCAAGACATTCCGCTCTTCGGACCTAATAGACACCTATCTGACTTGAAAGAAATGTCCGTGTACAGGACGTGGTAGTTTAGTGACTCAGCATGAGTCACCCGTGAGTCAACTGAGTGTGAACTGTGTCAGGTAGTTGCTATGACAGCTCGTTAGGTGGTGTTGATAAAAGTGTGGTTTCTAGAACTCCTGCTGTTCTCTGTGCCGGTCGGTCGGGTAAATCAGAGTTTCCGGCCCAGAACTGCACGTGAAGGCCACCAGAAGGTGACTAGGGGTGAGGGGCCGGGGCAATGAGGAGTCTGAGAGTCATGTGACGGGGGCGGCTGAGGTCTCGAGATGGGCAAGTGGCGCTGGGGAAAGAGACGTAGCAACCCTCCTGTCGGTTGTCCTCAAATATCTGAGAAACCGGAACCTTGTTTTTCTCTTACCATCTAATCCAAGGAGGTTGGTGTCTTTATCCAAGAGCCACCAAGGGAAAGGTGGCCCTTGTTCTGATTCGCTATGTGCCACGCACTGGTTCACACCCAGAGGTAGTCCTCCAGGGTTGGGGAGGGGGGGTCTCTCTCCCTTATCCCTGGCTTGAATTGCCGATCAAAGAATTCTTCCTTCCCTGGTGCTTCAATTCAGACATTAGCTAGAAAATCCGTCAGTGGTTCTTGAGGTTGAGTCGCTGCTCTTCCTACGTTGTTACCGGACAAACCCACGCCGTGCTGGCATTTGTCATCCATTCATGCCACCAATGCTTTCATGAGCACTCACCTCGAGCCAGCTCTGAGCTAGAGGCGGGGAGGGAGGCAGCACGGAACCCAAAACATGATGACGCTTTGCCCTCAATAAGTTCTAGTGAGGGAGGGACGGTTAATATTTAAAAGGTATTTGCATGTATTAACTTAATACTCATCCCAACCCTGTTGGATAAGTACTATTATTATCTCCATTTTAAATGTTCGTTCGTTTATTTATTTATGAGAGAGAGAGAGAGAAAGCATGCACGTGCACAAGTGGACAGGGAAGGGGCAGAGAGAGGGAGACAGAGAATCCCAAGCAGGCTCCACACTGTCTGCACAGAGCCCGACTCGGGGCTCAGACTCACGAACTATGAGATCGTGACCTGAGCCCAAATCAAGAGTCAGACGCTTAACCGACTGAGCCACCCAGGGGCCCCTGTTATTTCCATTTTAGAGAGGAGGACCTGGAGGCACAAACGTGCTGAGCAGCGAATCCAAGGAGTCAGAGCTGGCCGTCCTCACTCTTCCCCACCCCCCACCCCGGGCCAGGGTTGCCCGTCTGTGGTCCATACTTCTCCGACTTGGCTGCAGTGTTCTTTGGCAACCCTCCGTCTGGAAATTCTCACTCGGCTGAACCGAGGTGGGAGGCGTGTGAAGGACTGGGGTGTGGGAAGAATGACGTCGAAGCTGGGGACTAATTGAAGAAATGGTTACCTCTCAGTGACTCTCTGTGCAGTGTCATCCTCCAGACCCTCAGGCTTCCGTGGGCCCACTCATGATAGTATCGGTTACGTTTTTTAAGAGCACCCCAAAAATAAAAGATTTCAAGTAAAACATTTCCTTCCCCGGAACACACTTTGGTGAATATTGTCCTAACCGCCTGGGATAACTGCTAAATACAGGCTACAGGTCAGCATTGTGATGAAAGCGCCTTCGGACCGGGACAACACGGGGCAGCCGTCCACACCGGGACAACACGGGGCAGCCGTCCACACCGGGACAACATGGGGCAGCCGTCCACACCGGGACAACACGGGGCAGCCGTCCACACCGGGACAACACGGGGCAGCCGTCTACAAAGGTTGGAGAGGATTCTGACACACCAGCTCAGAATGCTGAGTTGTCACTAGACAGTGTCATTTTCATGATAACCATTATAGTTATTAGTTCAATTACTAACTCGTTAAGGGCATGAATCGAATAGGAAATTCTAGATGACCCTGTTAAAATAACGTCGCCCGCAAGCATTTTTCTGTTTTCCCGATACACAGCTGAAGATTTTGAAAAGATCCTTAATGAGGAAGACAAATTTTCCCTAGAACTCTGGTGTCAAATCAAGAGAGAAAGTATCCTATTTAGAGCACTCGTATAGAGCTATTTTTCTC
Source organism: Panthera leo (assembly GCF_018350215.1). Lineage (NCBI taxonomy): Eukaryota > Metazoa > Chordata > Mammalia > Carnivora > Felidae > Panthera > Panthera leo. The sequence continues at coordinate 6,201,758 of NC_056679.1, forward strand.
TTCAGGATTACATACATTCCTTTGTGTTTAAAATTAATTTTATTTATTATATCATTAACCTAATATTTCCTGAGTCCACATGTCAGGCATTTTTTCTGGGCATTTATCAGTGATAAATGAAGCAGGCAAAACCTCTCACGGAGTTTGTATTTTGGGGAGGGAAAGATAGTCAATAAAAAGAATACAAACAGGTGTATAAGATAATGTCACCTGGTGATAACCATTATGGGGGAAAATAATACGAACTAAGAGGAGACAAAATGAAGGGCAAAGGTAGTCTTAGATGGGTCACAAGGCAAAGCATCTCTGAGGAAGTGACACAGCTGTAGCTTTAGGGACAACAGTGTAAGGTTCAGACCTGGCTGGGCATGAAGGCCACCTCCCCACAAGCAGCATGACTTGGGGCAAGTTACACAGCGCCTCTGTCTCCTAGTCACTAAAATGGAGATAATAATCGTGTCCACATCAGAGTGGTGTTTATTCATCATTCAGTTTCTAAAAATTTCGAATGCTCCTCCTTTCCTTGTCTCATAAATGTGTGGTGACCATATTTGCCGGACACACAGCAAAAAGTGGGCAGGTGCTTTTGCAGATGATTTTGTCTGGTGTGTACATTTTACTCTCATAAAGAGATAAAAGTCAATTGACACTTTGATGCCCATGTAATTCAATATGTATATATATATATATATACATATATATGTGCACACACACACACGCACACACACACACATATGGTAAAACTTGGTTTGTGAGCATAATTCATTCCGGAAACATGCTTGTAATCCAAAGCACTTGCATATCAAAGTGAATCTCCCCATGGAAAATAATGGAAACTCAGATGATTCATTCCACAACCCCCAAAAATTCATATAAAAATGATTACAATATTGTAATATAATACAAAATAATAAATACAAACTATAAAGAAAAATAAACAAATTAACCTGCACTGACCTTTGAAAACCTTCGTGGCTGGCGTGAGGGAGACGAGAGAGGAGGGTTATTGTGTAGGACAACTTTCACTATCACTAACGAGGAGAATCACGCTATCTGTTGGCTCACTGGAGTCCTTTTCTTTTCATGCAACTTTAACAAGGAACCTATCCAATGAGTTGCTTTTGCCTCCTTTTGAGGATTTCTTGGAAATGTGACATTGCATTGATGATCATGCACAATCCTACAGCGAGAGAGAGAGAGAGAGAATCATTGGCTGAGCTGTGATCATGTGACATTCAATATATGCACTACTCGTAGTGCAAGACGTCGCTTGTTTATCAAGTTGAAGTTTATTAGAAATGTTTGCTCGTCTTGCAGGACACTCGCAGAACAAGTTACTTGCAGTCCAAGGCTTTATACGAATATATAAACTTTTAATGTTGAAGTAATTACAAACTTACATAAAGTTTCAGGACTAGGACAGAGCCCCACACACCCCCTCACCCAGATTTCCCTTAGCAATAATTATATTCACTCTCATGGGAGGGGCTGTGCAACAGTAACCTTCTACAGTTGGGCCTGGGTGCTGGTTCACTGAATGTTTGCTCTTTAGGTGTTAAACTGTACACAGAAGTTTTGTCTATTTTTCAGTAAGTTATATTTTACCATTTCTACAGGACTGAAAGAGACAGAACAAGGGAGCAAGAATGAACGCTCCTGGTGAATTTTTCTCCATTCTTTGGTGAAATTTCACTCAAATGACATTAAAGAAATTCTTTGAAGTATGAACTCACAAGGAGAAAAAAGTGGGAGAGGAGATGACAGAATATTTCAACAAGTATTTGGAAGATGAATGAGTAGAAAATGAGTAGAAACTAATTTGGCAGAGTGGGAAAATACGAAACCTCCCTGTAAACCTTCTTCCCTACAAAGGCCAGTGAGGGATTTAGGACATGCCAATAAGAAGCCAAAATCCCATAAAGATAGTTAACTGTAAGGGGACAGGGGGATGGGCTGGAAGGGGAAAGAGGCAAGAGCAAGACTTTTCAAATTATACATCTTTTCACAGTGCTTGGATTTTGATACATGGAAACGGTTATCTGTTCACAAGAGGAACAAGGTGGAGGGGAGGAGGAGGGGCCGGAAAGGAGAAGGACCCAGGATAGACCCTGTTGTAGGACCCAGGACAGACCTCTGTTGTAGGATCCAGGAAAGGCTACACTGCAGGAGAGTCTCCAGGTCTCTAGCAGGCAAGGTGGGTGGGGCTGAGAGAGAGCAGGGGTTGCTGGAAAGGTCAGATAAAGAGAGCTGGGCCCTCGCTGCCCTCCTCCCTCACCCTCTGCAGAGCCTGAGGCCTCAGGGACACAAGCACCCCCTGAACTGGGGGGAGATGACATTAAAAGCAGAGACACGATGTGTTAGCTGACTGAATGATGAGGGGGAGTCATGGCTTCCAATGCAAGCCGCGAGGCAACAGTGCCATGTTCTGGTCTATTCTCACCCAAAACCCTGTTATGGTCGGATTATGTTCTCCTGAAAGAGATACGTGGCGTCCTAACCCTTCGTACTTCAGAAAGTGACCTTATTTGGACGTCCGGCCTTTAGAGATACAATCCAGACAAAGGAGGCCGTGGGGTGGGCTCAGATCCAATACGGCTGGGATCCTCTTGAAAAGGGGAAATTTGGACACAGCCACACAGGGAGGGGAGATCACGTGAAGATTGCAGAAGATGGCCATTTGTAAGCCAAAGAGCGTCTGAGGCCACCTGAAGCTGGAAGGGAGGCGAGAACAGAATCTTCCCTGCAGGTTCCAGAGCCAGCAGGTCCCTGCCGACAGCATGGTTTGAGGCTTCTCGCCTCCAGAACAGTGAGACAATGAACTTCTGTCGTCCCAAGCCTCCTGGTTTGTGGCACTTTGTTATAGCAGCCCCAGGACTTAGAGCTGGAGTTAGAATTCCACGCGGTGAGTTTTCTAGATAGAGACTTGTTGGTTCCTGGTTTGAAGGCCAGATCCAAGAGTTTTCTGTTTTTGCTTTGTTTAAACGGCATTGCCTTTTAAAATATAAACATTGAACTGGACACCCCTCCCCCCCCCCCAATCTGGAGAATTCCTGATCCCTTTGGCTAAAGCAGGGGTTTTTCCTCCTTTAGAAAAAAAAGGTGGGGGGAATGACAGGTAGTTAAATTTCAAGGTCTATCTCCTCCCGGGCTTTGAAGACGAAGAAAAGCAGCTTAATTGGCTCTGGGCTGTCTTGGGGGTGATTTGATACTCTTTTTAAAAATAGAGAGCAAGGAAAATTGTCTCTTGTTGAAATGCAACTCCCTCAGTCTCAGTTTTAAAGGCTCCTTTGCAGGCATCCCTCCCGGCTTCTGGCTAACCCTGCTGGCTCGCTCGTCTACTCTCCAGGGCCAGCTGGACAGAGCTTCCCCCGGCTTCCCGGCTGCTCTCCCTCTGCCAGGGAGAGCATGTCCCCATCATTTTTAGGATGTCCCCCTTTCAAGATCTGCCCACATCCTGAGGAAGTTTGGGAGAGGAAAATGCACCGCTTTGTCTCAGCCACGCTGTCACTAACCCCCAGTGGAGGAGGGGGTGTTCTGTCTTCATGTTGGCTCAGAGGGAGTCTGTTGTCTCTCCCTAGCCCACACCCCGACCCCGACAGCGGGGCAACTCTGTGTCTCTGGGCCTTCCTTCGAATGTTCGGTGCTGACACGAAAAGGGCCACGGCCCTCACGGTAGTTCAGGGCTGCTAGAGCGTGTTACGCATCGGCAGCTCCCAATTGCCGTGGCTTCTCAGTCCACGGCATTTATTCCAAGTCATTTCCAGTGGATGCAGCGGCGCATAACCCTGGAATTCGAAGAGGAGGGGACATTTTGAAACCTCATTAACTGTTGGCGTCTTTTCTGTGAACATTCTAGGCCATAAAATTGCTTCATTGGGGTATTTTTCATTAATTTTTACTATTTTTTATATGACATTTATTGTCAAATTGGTTTCCATACAACACCCAGGGCTCATCCCAACAGGTGCCCTCCCCCGTGCCCATCACCCACACTCCCCTCCCTCCCACCCCCCATCAACCCTCAGTTTGTTCTCAGTTTTTTAAGAGTCTCTTATGGCTTGGCTCCCTCCCTCTCTAACTTTTCTTTTTTCTTCCCTTCCCCTCCCCCCATGGCCTTCTGTTAAGTTTCTCAGGATCCACGTAAGAGCGAAAACATATGGAATCGGTCTTTCTCTGTAGGACTTATTTCACTTAGCATAACAGGGATGGCATTGGGGTATTTTTAAATGCCAAGTTCTTCTGTGCCCTAATGAATTTCAGGCCACCCCTCTTGCATGCACAGGTGAATTGTACTCTGACGAAACATAGGAGCCGTTATACAGACAGACTGATTGATAACAAAAGACCACCAGAAAGATCTCCCTTTCCTCTTGGTTTAGTTTAAGACTGTCCCTGAAGCTTCTGGTAATAGTGTCTGTCGTGGTTTAAGCTCTTGGCCAAGATGGTGAGATAGAGGGACTGTGGGAAAATTTTAAGTTCTTCTCTGGGTCGTTCACCGAGGTGCTAATAGCTCAAACCGTGGAATCCTTTATAAAGGTGTTAGAGGGAAGGAGGTAGATCAGGAAAGAATCAGAGTAAGGGTACCGTTATCCCAAATTACAGACCTCTTTGGAATTTGGCGTGATGTGAAATTATAGTCTGTCTTCAGCTTCCTTTTTGCAGCTGTGAGTTGTTTACTATTGAACCATACAACCTTAAATTAGAGAGAAGATGGGAGGGGGAATCCCTGTTTGGGGCACAGTCTACGCTTATCTTTGCAGATATCTCGGAGCATGCACAGCATATTTCTATTAGTTGCCATACGGGTTCATTTTAACACCCACGTCCTGGTTGCTTCTGTAGTCCTGAAAGTGGTGTTTTCATAAATAAGGAGAAATCTAGAAAATCTGGAAGAATTTCAAAGCTGAACTAAACTGCAGTGATCTGGTTTTAACCTTTAAAAAAAACCAACTTCATTGTTAACTTCCCTTCCGACATCTCTTGGGATCTGGCAAAGGCAAACTGCAAAAAGGTCAGCCAGATTGCAGTTGGGCAGAAAATCTTGTTTAGATTATATTATCACAACCAACGAGCCGTATTTGGAAATCGGACGTAAATGACGCCAAGGAATGAGGGAGGTGGGAAGGACTCGTAACTCTCACGGCGCCCGCCCCAGACCCTGGGCGCTACTGGGCGGGGGGCGGAAGCAGCTCGCAGGTTCTGGGCCCGCTTGCACCACCCGATGGCCGGTGGTCCGTGGGGGAAAGCATCCAAATGTGAAGGCCTCAGTTCCCTCATCTATAAGAAGAGGGAGTTGAAAGAGATGATCTCCAGGATTCCTTCCGGTCCAAAAAAAGTTCTGATTCTAGGCCATTTTCGATTCATTGGCTGACGTTGGGTGCTCACGGGAAGCCTTGAAGGAAGAAATGAAGTCTGAGCTGTGCCATGACAATTTGGTTCAAGAGTTCCAGGGGTATTGTGGGCTAGGAAGTGGTGGAACCGATACCTTACAGATAAGTGAGAACGCAACACCCTTAGACGGCTGGATTGACATCCTGTTTCTTCCATTTCCTTAGCTTTACAAACACCTAGAAATAATGTAAAACGCCCAGCACGGTATCAGGAACTTTGTAGGTGAACACCAGACGGAAGCTATTGATGACGCTGGAAGTTGGCCGCCCGTTGAAGCAGGAAGGGTGTGTGTACAGAAGAATATGTGAGTGGGAGAGCTATTGAAAACGTCTGAAGTCTTGAGTCACAAACTACAAATTGTTGTGAGTGGCAGTTGTGACCGTCTGTTGATCTACAAAGAGAATCTGAGAGTCCCTGTTTGAGGAGTGGGACCAGGTGGGCAGAAGCAGGACAGGCCACCAAACTGGGAGACACTTGGCGTGCCACGGTTTTCTCCTGAGATGATGTGGCTCCGGGAATTAACTCTAGAAGTTTCCGTGAGGTTGACAGTAATGAAAAGCATGTGAACAACCACGCAAGGAAGGCAGGGCCAATGCACAGCAGAAAAGTCCTGGCAGTGGAAGCTTGGGAGGCAGTCCTGGTCAAAGCGAAAGGTTGGGGGACCGAGGGGAGCAAATGTAAATCAATAAGAGGGTCCCCAACAGGCTGGGACGGCTCCTGCTCATATGGGACACAATACATATGTGTTCATTGACAGGGTAACTGGCTAGATGGATGGCGTCCTTGAAGCTAAAGAGAGAGAGGGCAGAGGATCACAAGAGGCAGAGTGTATGTCTGAAAAAGCTCCATTGTTTCCTTCTGCCCTGGTTGCTATTATTATTATTATTATTTATTTATTTATTTATTTTGTTTCCTCATCTCCCTACTTGTCCAAGGACAGTCTCAGATATCCCCAAACCTGGTTAAAGCCCCAACGGTCCCGGACAAAGGCCTTACACAAGGCTTTAACACATGATAATCATCGTGCCCTTTTCAATTTCCCTTTCTCTGGTCATCCTCACTGCTGTTTCTCTAGAGAGGCTCCCCTACTCTGACTCTCCTCACAACAGCCAGTCCTAGGGAGACTTGTGAGTACAGATTCCCTCCAGCATAAGCCGTTAGATCGTGTGGTGTCCACGCTCAAAACTTTCCCAGGGCCCGGCACTGTGTATGAGTTAGAACCCCAGCCACTTGGCTGGGCTGTGTTTCGTCCCCACACAACTGCCCGCGCCCCGGCTTTCTTCCAGGAACGCTCCACCCCTCCTGTGTACCTACGCATTTCCCTTGCCTGCAAATTCCTGGGTCCACCCAGCCTCTAGCCTTGAGGTGCTGATCTGTGTGTCCCTGCTCATCCCTACTCACCCCTCCCCTTTTCCTTTCTGGACTTCATTCGTCCACTCTCTTCCTTGGGCGATTTTTCCGCCGATTCCAACTAGATAATACACCGCTTGAAGGTAAGGACTGCATTTTACCTTCCCTTCTCCACAGTACCTAGCATCGTCTGATTAATAGAAAACTATATTGGCATGCATGAGATAGCTAAAGCACGCGTGAATTTACGAAGCCGTTTCAAATACATTTTAGTAGTTAAAGTGAAGGCAAGCTACCTTTCCAAAGGCCATATAAAAATAGCCTTTTAAAATCAGAATTCCTGTCTGAGTAATGAGTTGAATCAAATTTTCGGATTAAAAAAAAAAAAAAAGATGGGATACGGGTTTTTCATTTCTTCTGCTAGTTGTTTCCAGGCAACCTTGAACTTGTCAAATAAAAAAGTCTAAGCAGAAGACTGAGATGTATGACCTTACTTTGAGAAGCCTGCTCTGGTCAGGCTAAGCGCGCTATTCAGCATTACAAGCAGGCATTCTTTAGAGACCAACGTCTTTTCTCACGTTCGGTCTTCTCAGGTGATTTCAGGAAGAAAACGTGGTGTAGTGGGAGAACATAGTATTTGGGCTTACTTACTCTGAATCCTTTGAAGCCAGGCTTTATTGCTGTGAGCTTGGGGAAAAAATCATCTAAAATCTCTGAGCTTTGATGTCTTTGTCTCTGAAATGTGTCTAACCGCCCAACCTGCCTCCCTCCTCATGACATCACGTGTACCACGTGACTGAACGGTAAACAAGCTGCCTTTTGCGATCATTATCATTGTCGTCGTCATCCGTGAAGCTCCCCTCATCAGCTGTCCCTGCCAGGGCCTGCACACATGTGGCTGTGGCCAGTTCCCAAGGTGCGGCCCCCTACCCCACTGCTCCCCACCCCAGGGCCACCTTCGCGCGGCCGGAATTAGAACTGTCTCGGCTCTACCTTCTTGACTTCCACGTCCTTAATCCTTGGCCAGCGAGGGCTGACTCGAACTCGCACCCACTTTGGCCCTTGGCCGCTGGCTTCCGGTCTTTTCCAGCCACTGGGCCCAATCTGGGGTGACGCAGTTCCAGCCTGATCTGGGGGGGTCAGTCAAAGAGAGGCCTTTGCCACTTGTTCTGAACTTGGTTGGAGTTCTGATCACCCCTCAGCTCTGCATTTGGCATCTTGCCTTTCCTTATTCACGCGGGGAAGGAGCAATTATTGTCCCTGTGAAAATGGCAAGGCCTCCGTTCCCTTTCTCTGTTCTCAGGCAGTGCCAGATAGGGAGAGAGGAAATAAAAAAAGCCACGGGGAAACGCTGAGGCTGTTAACTTCTCCAAACCTCTTTGGTCTTCAGAGACTCATGCTGAAGATCCCCAGGAGAGAACTTCCAAATGAAAAGAGGGAACTGGATTTATTCAAAAGCTACTTCCTCCTTGCAGGATGGAAGGAGCCTTCTGTCTCAACACAAAATACGCCATTTCAGAAGAAAGCTCTTTTTTTTTTTCTTCTATTATGGCAAAATACAATGTTCCTTTGTCAGGAACGGGTAAACCTCAGAAGACGTAGCTCTTCCCTCCACAGACGTGAGGACTGACTTCTATATTTTCTATTTTAAGACGGATTCAAATCCCTCATACATGATTTAAGAGCAGCAGTGGAGAACGATTCTTTTGAGGAGAGATTTTTCCAATGGCATTCTACGCCCTCACGTCCGGCGCCCAAGGCTGGACTGGACCTCACCTACTGGTTATGGCTGGGACATCGTTATTCTGGAATGGCAAGCTATCATGAAACATCATTATTCTTCCTCCTGACCCCAGGAAGCTAATGAGACAGGCCCAATTATTAAGCCATATGGCAAAGAGATATTTGGGTAAACAAATTTGTATTTCAATAAAATTTAACAGCCCCGTAAGATATAATAATTAAAATGTAAATGACAGTAGGTGCACTGGCTTAAAGCTGACTTCGTAACTTACCAGATGGCATATTGGAGGTGATTTGTGTTTCATGAGCGGAGGTTTTTAGGCAGGTGATATTTTCAGTATTCTCCCTGTCCATTTTGTCTCTTTGGGTGATATTTCTAATTCGTTGTATCACCCCCTGCGATCAGCTTTATTTTATGGAATTGCTTAGGGCAGGCATTGAGTAGTACAGTATATTGAAGGGTTTTCTCGGTTTTGTTTTCTTTGTTTTAATTTTCTCCTTTGCCCTTGGGGGATGAGTGGGGAAGAGGGCAGGAAAATGAGAAGAACAGGAGGTGAGGTTACCAGCGAATTCCCTCTTGCCTGGACTCCCTTTCCCCCCATCAGTCTAAGCCTCCATCAACTACATGAACATCATCTCCTCTCCGCCTCCTTCAGATGCACACGCAGTAGCCTGCAGCCTCCCTTCGGGCAGTCTTTTTCTGAAAGTGGCACTAACCAGCAGGGAGATGTTAGAAGATCTAGATTCTAATTAAGGTCGCCTCTGATTGCGCTAGACAAGTCCCTGCTGCTTGGAAAACATGCTGAAAAACCTCAGATTAAGAGGGTTGTGGAGGATGGCACAGATCAGGGGCAGGGGCTCGCATGAGCCCTCTTTCTGCGAACATTATCTAAAATGGGGCTGTAGAGGGCATACGATAAAAATGTCAATAGTCTCCTCCATCGGAAGAGCGGGAGCTAGGGTTTACCTTCCCATAGCTGGGGGCAGGCAGAGTCTGGTGACGGTCTGGAACGCCCTCCCCTCTTCCCCTCAGCGGCCACACTGCTGGCCAGAGTTAGGGTCATGAAACTTGGCATCGTGAGTGTGCACTTTGTGTCTGAAATCGTTCTGGTTAATATGGAGAGACAGGCCAGACTGGTGATCAGAGTAGGTCATCCGATAAGTGTTGGATTAAATTAAATGAATATGTGAATGAATGGTTGTTTAAATGAATGAATGCCTGGTCCCTGCCCTGTTGGGGCTTAACATCTAAAGGAGGGGTCCAGACCAACATACAAGAAGCACGAAGCTCACAATCTCATCCTCTTGGACCTGCTCCCTAACCGGAGTTAACCAGTGGGGAGAGGGGGTGTGTCTGCTTTTCCATCGGGGTTACCAGGAGGGCCTGGGCAAACACGGTGGCTTCCTTTTCATTAGTGGAAACCTAGAAGCCCAGCAAAGTTGAATGGCTCCTCTTGGGCCACTGTCGTCCACGGGTAAACACCAGGTGAATATAACTGTTTGTCTACGAGGATAAATATGTCTGTATCGGAATTTATTTTTCAGCAACTTTAAATTTGAAAATATATTACTTCCCAGTATACAGAAAAGCTGCAAGGATAAGAAATGTACACAGAACACCCATACCTCCCTGCTTCACCTACTTTAAGTGTTATTGTTCCATTTGCTTTATTATCTGTACACAGTAATATATGTTTATATTACATTATATCATGTATCATATGAGTGAAAAACTATTTTTCTGAAGTATTTGAGGGTCAGGCACATACAGTTGATCCTTAAACAACATGAGTTTGAAATGTGTGTGTTCATTTACAGGAGGATTTTTTTCGATAAATACAGTACAGCACTGTAAATGTATTTTCTCTTCCTAATGATTTCCTTAGTAACATTTAGTTTTCTCTAGCTTACTTCATTATAAGATTACAGTATATAATAAGTATAACATACAAAACATGTTAATCAACTGTTTATGTTATCAGTAAGGCTTTCAGTCAATAGTAGGCCATATTAGTAGTTAAATTTGGGGGGAGCCAAAAGTTATATGTGAATTTTCAGCTCCTTGGGGAGTCAGCACCCCAACCCCTGTGTTGTTCTAGGGTCAACTGTATATTTGGCCTCTTAATGTTTAAATACTTCAGTGTGGGGGCGCCTGGGTGGCTCGGTCGGTTGAGCGTCCGACTTCAGCTCAGGTCACGATCTCACGGTCCATGAGTTCGAGCCCCGCGTCGGGCTCTGTGCTGACAGCTCAGAGCCCGGAGCCTGTTTCGGATTCTGTGTCTCCCTCTCTCTCTGCTCCTCCCCTGTTCATGCTCTGTCTCTCTCTGTCTCAAAAATAAATAAACGTTAAAAAAAAAAATTTTTAAAAAATAAATACTTCAGTGTGTACGTCCTATGAATGAGACTAGGATCCCTACCCCGATCAGCATCTTTCACAGAACCTCTCCTCCATGTGGCTAATTGGGCTTCCTCATAGCATGGCAGGCTCAGGGAAGTTGGACTACTTTCATAGCTTTAACAAGAAGCATTCTAAGCAGCAAAGGCAGAAGTTACAGATCTCCTGAGGACCAGCTCAGAAGTCACATGGCTTCACTGTCACTCATTCTATTGGTGCAGACAGGCCACAGGGTTGGTTGGATTCAAGGGCAGGGGAACCCAAACCCACCTGCGGTGGGAAAGAATTGTTGGCCATCTTGAATCCAGCACAACACCCACCATTTTCTTTTTCTTTTTTTTTAAATTTTATTTATTTATTTGTTTATTTTTTAATTTACATCCAAGTTAGTTAGCACATAGTGCAATAATGATTTCAAGAGTAGATTCCAGGGATTCATCACCTAGGTATAACACCCAGTGCTCATCCCAACAAGTGTCTTCCTTAATTCCCCTTACCCATTTAGCACCCCCCCCCCCACCCACAACCCCTCCAGCAACCCTATTTGGTTGCTGTATGTTTTGTCCCCCTCCTTGTTTTTATATTCCTTTTTGCTTCCCTTCCCTTATGTTCATCTGTTTTGTATCTTAAATTCCACATATGAGTGAAGTCACACGATATTTGTCTTTCTCTGACTGACTAATTTCACTTAGTATAGTACCCTCTAGTTCCATCCACATTGTTGCAAATGGCAAGATTTCATTCTTTTTGATTGCCAAGTAATGCTCCATTGTATGTATGTATGTATATATATATATATATATATATATATATATATGTATATGTATGTATGTATATATATGTATTTATATGTATGTATGTATGTGTATATGTGTGTGTGTGTGTGTGTGTGTGTATATATATATCTCACATCTTCTTTATCCATTCATCTGCCAATGGACATTTGAATGCCCACCATTTTCTATCTTGTGGTCTAGGCATTTATGTATGATTCTCTGTCTCCTGCTAAACTCTAAACAGCTAGAGCCTTGGTGGCAGGATTCCTATCTGTCTTATCTTAGCAACTTCTCCCATGGTACTCAGCTCACTGTCTTGCACATAGTAAGTGCTTAATATTTATGGAATAAATATTGATTGTAAACAGACTCCTCGATGGTTCAATCTCCTCACATTATTTCTGAGGACCCTGAAACCCTATGAAAGGCCCTTGATAGTCTCAAGGTCACAAAGCCCCATTGTGTTAATCTCCATGACAGTCCTGTGAATCAATGTTCCAGTAGGGAGGTGTGACTGGGGACTAAGGAGGGCTGCTACGGGTTGGTAGGAACTTGGTAGGGAAGAGACTGTTGGCTTTCTCATTTGGTTCCTGTGTTTTTGAGTAAAAATCCTGCTTTGAATGGTTAATTGGCTTACCTGGGTCATAATGTATCTGTAAAATAAACTGGAAATATCTTTTTTTCTATATCTACTGGCAGAGTAAGGATACTAGATTTAAAATACCATGGGAAAGACAGGGAGGACAGATGGGTAGATGGTTCCAGAAGTAGCAGTGGAGATGGTTGAAAGGATGTCCTGTCCGCTTTGTCCCTCCTTGGTCTCTGTAACTGTGCTTAAGAATCCCTAACATGAGCATGGTCAGTGAACATGCCAGCAGTTAGCAAGTACTCGGGGTCCCTAAGCGGCTCTGCTCAGAGCTGAACAGGAGGGCTCAGCATTTTCCCTTCAGCACTAGCTTGGCCCTGTCCTCATGCGTGCCCATGCCAAATCAGAACTAACGCCCATGGCATCTGTCTCACAGGCCGATTTGCTCAACTTCAACTTTGGTCCTCTAGATTTTTGTTTTGACGTTTAAAAAATGGCCTCGTCAGTCGATACGCCCTGATTTTTGTGACGGTTCTGAATGAATTCTAACGAGTTAGTGAATCTTTCTGGATCTGTATAGAGATGTAGGAAGATAAATTGCATCCGTCTTCCAGGAGAGTTACGAATTCAGCAGAATGTCAGGCTGGGAAGGCGGGAAGGGAAGCATCTCTGACAGCAGGGCCGTGGAGCAGGCAGCACACGCTGGAAGACTGTGGGCTGTCAGATGAGGCAGACTGGACACAGGGGAAAGATAGAAATGGTCTGCACGTTCCAGACTCCTGGGAAACCACTTGCACCTATTAAGGAGGACTCTCCATCATTTTGGCCATGAAAGCAACATCTCACTTACCCGGCACTCGTTTAGATGGCCAGCTCCAATATCTGCGATGCCCCCATAACCTAGGAAGGAAGTTAAAACATCTCCGAGGCGTTAAAAGAGATGTCTCGGAATTTGTGACAAAACTCCGTGAAGTTTTAGACAGGATCTCAACAAACTTGGTTATCTGCTGTCCAACTCACAGCTAGTAAGAAGCAACTTTGGGAAGAAGGCAAGAGGCTTCTAGAGGCAGACGTGAAAAGCAGAAGGAAATCACAACCTGATGGGGGAGGAGCCCTAAAAACAAGTGAAAATCCTCAACAAGTACAGCGTCCTGGGCCCAGCCTGGGAGGAGGCAGATAACTCTGTATTCTGAATTACCTGAGTTCCACGTTACAACCTGATGGAGAAATGAAGATAGATGGGGGCTGGTGGCATCCACAAGGGGTTAAGACATGCTCATTATATTGTCATTTATACCTACAGCTTAGAAATCTATCCCTCCAAAATGATTCGACATTTTTTAAGTTCTTACACTTAAAGGAATAGATTTTAGTTATCCGGAAAATGCATGAAGTAACTGTATTAGTCTGCTTGGGTGGCTGTCACAAATACCACAGGCTGGGGGCTTAGTTAGGCCACAGAGATTATTTTCCCACAGTCCGGGAGGCTGGCGGTCCGAGATCAAGAGGTCGGCAGGGTTGGTTTCTCCTGAGGCCTCTCTCCTTAGCTTGTAGAAGGTCCCATTCTCCCAGTGTCCTCACTTGGGCTCCTCGCCGTGCACCTGCAAGTCTGGTGTCTCCTCCTCTTGTTATAAGGACACCAGTCATATCGGGTGAGGGTCCCGCCCTCATGACCTCATTTAACTTAATTACATCTTTCAAGGCCCCATCTCCAAATATGGTCACTTCCTGAAGTACTGGGGGTTAAGATTTGGATGTATGAATTCGGGGGGGACACAGTGCAGCCTGTAAGACCAATACAACTTTATTTCTTTATTAGTGCTTTATTTTGCATCAACACAACGAATTCAGCCTTGGGGGGCGGGGCGGGTGCAGAAATTAGCAGAGCTACTAGGTAATCTTCTTTTCTAGTTATTCTGAAGCCACTGACAAGAGGGTTGAGGACACAACTGTTTGTGTGCAGTTCTTTCGATCTTTTACCCTCTCTCTCTCTCTCTCTCTCACACACACACACACACACACACCCCTAGGAGAGCAAGTCTTATTTATTCATTTTTCTTACAAATCTTTGAAAACCTCTCCCTTCTCCTGCCGCTGCTTTCTTTCAGACCCTTATCATTTTTTTCCCGAATTCCATTATCCACCCTAGTCCCCCTTCCCACCGTCCCCCCGGCCAGGTGAGGAGGCGATTTCCCGAAACACAGATCTCATCACACCACTTTCTGCTTACATCCCTTCAGTAGTTCCCCTATTTGCTTCCAGGATTAAGTTCAAACTCTTCAGTGGCTTTACAAGGAGGCTGACCAAACCGATGCTATCAAGTGCTGATGAAGATGTGGAGGAACTGGAACTTTCCTACGTTGCCAGGAGCGAAGCAAAGTGATACAGCCACTTCGGGAAACAGTTTGGAAGTTTCGTGTAAACTAAACATGCACTTATCATATGACCCAGAAATCCCACTCCTACATAATTATCCCTAGAAAAATGAAAATCTACCTTCACACGAAAGCCAATATGCAAATGTTTACAGTGCCTTCGTTGATGATTGCCAGAACCTGAAACAACCCAAAAGTCCCTCAACTAAGGAATGAATAACAAGCTGTGGGACATCTATAAACTAGAATACTCCTTAGAGATCAAAATAAAACACACACACACTCCTGATACAAGTAACAACATATATGACTTTCATATCCACTGTGCTCAGGAGTCAGAATCAAAAAGCTGAAGACTTGATGAACCCATTTCTTCACACTCTTGCAAAGGAACAAGGCACAGAAAGATCATTGATTGCCAAGAGCTGAGCTGGGGGAGGGGCTGATGGGCACAGGACTTTGGTGGCTTGTGGAGCTGTGTCCGTATCTTGACTGTGGTGGTGGTTACACACCTGTATATATTGGTTCAAGTTCCCAGAACTGTATACTAAAAAGAATGACTTTTACCACATGTAAACAGTTCCTTAATTTAAAAAAATGAGAAAACAGGGGCGCCTGGGTGGTTCAGTCAGTTAAATGTTTGACTCTTGATCTCGGCTCAGGTCATGATCCACGGTTCGTGAAATCGATCCCCGAGTCGGGCTCTGCACTGACAGTGGGTAGCTTGCCTGGGATTCTCTCACCCTCTCTGTCTCTGCTTCTCTCTCTCTCTCTCTCTCAACATAAATAAATAAGATTTAAAAAATCCTTAAAAAATGAGGAAACAAAAATACTGACCATATGTCCTGATTATCCTGGTACAGCTCAGATTTATGCCTATTGTCCCCGGGTAATTTAGTCCACCTTCCACCTTTTACTCTAAAAAAAAATGTCCCCAAATTGTACAATCATCGTCTTAGCCCAGGATAAACCCAGAAAGCAGCCCCTGAAATCAGGATTTGTGGACAGACACTTTGTTTTGGAAAGTGATGCCAGGGAGTAGGACTGGAAACTGGGAAATGGTGAAGCAGGGAAAGGGGCAAGGCTAATACTCAGGGGGCCGCCCTTTGTGTAGTGGGGGCTTGTCTCCATGGGTTCTTACCCTGTGTGGTTTGGAAAAGAGGAGCGTTTCTACCCTGCTCTCCTCCTGGGTCGGTCAGGCACGGCCCACGGAGTGCTGGGTTCCAGGTTGCGCATCCTCGGGGCCACGTGGGTCAGTGTTGGCATCCTATTCAGCATCTGAGAAGCCCCGAGGAGGCGAGGGGAAGGTACAGGCAGAAGCCGAGATGTGGTTCTGTCGGGCTACACCCGAGGAAAGCCAATCGCTGCAGCAGCGGCTGGCTTAAAGCATGGGCGGAGATGGCGTGAGGTGGGACACGAAAGGTGTCCGATTCAGGCATCCTACTTAGAAGGCCCTCTGGTGCTGGGTCCTGATTTCTTTTCTGACCTTACCTCCAGCTCGTCCTTCACGTGCTCGTGACCCAACCACCCGACCCTGGACATTTTGTGGTCTCCCTTGCCTCTCAGTCCCTAAGTTGTTCTTCTTTAGGGCTGCCACCGAAGGTTATATAGGTTGTATGTACAACCTATATAACTGCCCAAGGGCTACTGGAACAGGGGACATATCGGGACTGTCATCCAACCCGACCTCCACTGTATCCTCAGCGGAGAGGTGCCCACAGAGCTGTATCTCCCCAGCGACAGTACCTTTTCCTAACTTGCACAAAGCCACCCTGTAGCCTGGAAGCAAGCCCGCTCCTCTTGGAATGTGTCCTCTGGTTTCCATAGTCTCATGTCTCCTGTCCCTCTCTGCTTGCCTACTGTTCATCCCCCAAACTCACCCTAGGAAACATCAGCCTTTCCTAATCCTCCTCCAACCCAGCCCTAAGCTATTAAATACCCCTTGTAATGGGTTGAATTGTTCCTCTCCAAACTCGTACGTTAAGACCCTAACTGTGTACTACCTCAGAAGGTGACTCTATTTGAAGATACGTCCCTTCACTAAGTGATTAAATTAAAATGGCGCCCCTGAGAGTGGGCTCTAATCCAATGTGACTGGTGTCCTTATAACAAGAGGAGGAGACACCAGACTTGCAGGTGCACGGCAAGGAGCCCACGTGAGGACACTGGGAGAATGGGACCTTCTACAAGCTAAGGAGAGAGGCCTCAGGAGAAACCAACCCTGCCGACCTCTTGATCTCAGACCACCAGCCTCCCCGGCTGTGAAAAAAATAGATTTCTGTTGTCTAAGCCCCCAGCCTGTGCTGTTTGGTTATGGCCACCTGCGCTAATAGACCCCTGTTCTGTGCCCTCATAATACCTTGAGCATATGTCTTTTAGCTAGTATTCCAGAGTCTGAGAATCACTGGTGTCCCTGCTTCCTCCCCCAGCTGGATCATCGGCTCCTGGAGGGCGGTGTGATCTTGTTAGCATTCACTCCCTATCACCCAGGGCAGCGCCCGACATCAATATTTGTAGAATGAATGACTAGGCAGAAAAACCCTTATCTCATTTGGCATCCTGAGAAACTGTAGCTGCTGGTGCCATTAGAGGCTCAAATGAGAGAAGCAAATTTTATGAAAAATATATCCAGAAACGCCGCTTCATTCCATCAAATGTTTCCAATATAGATAATACAGTGTCACCAGCGGGAAATTATGGCTTCCCATTAGCTATGGGGTTGGCTTCTATCTGCGTTCCAAATTTAACTCCTATCACTCTTTCCCCTGATCACTGTGCTGGAGCAAAGATCAACATTTTGCCGCTTGCTCTATCTGCCTTTCTGCAGCCACCCCGGCCACCACCCACCACACACGTCCCGCACATGCTGGGTGGGATCCTGCGGCTGTCCGTGCTTCTCTTCTGGAAGGTTCCCCCACTTGGCCCTGACAGCCCTCCTTCCCCTCCTAGGTGCATCATGCCTCTCCTCTGCTCCAGGGATTCTCCCATTTCTGCTTCAGACTAGATCAAACACTTCTTCTGCATGCTGTCTTATACCTGGGAGTACAACTTACCATATCATTTACCACAGCACATCACAGGTACCCATTTCCACGGTTGTCTTCCTGATATACCAGAAATTCCTTGAAAGCAAGGACCTTATCCCTTTCATTAAACACACACACACACACACACACACACACACACACGACTTTATCCTTGGTGCCTGGCAAAATGCCTGATATATAAGTTACTCAACACGTGATAGTTGTTATGATCATTTCTAATAAAATAGTAGTAAATCATGGGAAGGACAGTGAGGTATCATATAACGTCAGTATGAATTATTTATAAACTAAATATTTTTTCTTTTCAGGTTCATTTCTTTTCCTTCTGCTAATTTCTTTTGAGCATAAGTTGTTTTCTAACTGCTGGTCTCCAAGATTGGTGAGAAAAAAAATGGAATAAAAGACAATGAAAGTTTAAGAGGATGAGGGGAAACAGACACACACACACACACACACACACACACACACACCACAAGTATAATTGAGGACAAGGATTTTACATACTTAAATACCCTAACTGCAGCATGGATTCCCTTAGTGCCCTAAAGTGAAGTGTACATAGTCCTTAGTCTCTGAAACTAGAGATGCAAAACATATCTCTTTCAACAAGGGGCTGAACAGATTAATTAATGCTTACAAAGCTCTTTAAAAATGAAAATGCGCACACAAATCCTTATTAGTATTAGTTATGCTCTATATAATAAGCCTTAGATGTGAAATTTATGTAATAAATCAGGTAACATGGCTCAAAAGTAGAAAAAGCATGTACAAAATACACACTGGGCATCCACATTAATCATATAATCAACAACTCCTAAACCCTCGTTCCTGACTGAGCTATCAAGAATATAATACGAACTTGAATCCTTTGTGTGCTTTCCAACGTGATTATTGGCACAGTGTTACGTTTTGTGATGTAGATTTTAGCACACTTCTAGAAGATTTCCCTTTTTTTATATTAGATACATTAGAAAGACCTCATTCTGATGTGTTTTTTTTTTTCTGGTGTTGGAAAAAATTGACAGCACTAAGAAAATTCATATATTTTCTTTTATAAGACTTGAAATGCTGGGTTTTGCCATAATGCGTCTATTGTCGAGGAGACAACTGGGCCATTATAATGATAACAATTTCTTCTGTCACTTTTCTTCAGTTTGGGTGAAAGTCCTTAAGCTCTTTCTAAGAAAGAGCTACTTTTCACTTCTCTGAAACAGGGAGATCCTTATAGGTGATAACACTCCTACTTTATGGTAATTGCATATTTAATGTCTGCCTTCTCCCCCGGATCGTAGCTTCACAAAGCCAGGAACTATGCCTGCCTTCTCATGTGATATTTGGCACACAGCAGGTGTTCAGTATACATTCAGTATACATCTGAAGTGGAGGGGCTAGGTGTGGAGAAAGGGAGAATGAATATTAATGATACTGATACTATCTAGGAGAGAGAGAAAGGCAGATGTAGGAAGGGAGGGGCTGGTGGAGAACACACATTTTAGAAAACTAGAGAAAAAGGTTTTGAGATTGAACAGAAGGTCCCAATTTGCTAAGGTGATAAATGTGAGTTCGAACTACTCAGTTATGTACATATGGTTTTGCTAATATTTAAACCTTATGATCTGAGGAAAAAAGAGAATAGCATGATTATCTTTGAAATTGTTTGCCCTAAAGGGTAGGTATATGGCTCATGATAAGTCAGGTAGAACTCGCAGATGTCTGGAATTCACAGTCCTGCTCATTTGGGGGTGCCAACAGCGCCTTGGTGGTATGTTTTTTTTTTTAAATATAATTTATTGTCAAGTTAGCTAACATACAGTGTATACAGTGTGCTCTTGGCTTCGGGGGTAGATTCCCATGATTCATCGCTTACATGCAACTTGGTGGTATTTTGCACGTAAGTTGTATCTCGGTAAGGTATGTGGGCTGACTCTTGACGTTATCATTGGCTATCATTTATGGAGCCTTTACTCTGTCTGGTTGGACTCAGCATTTCACATTGTTTATCTCCAATTCTCACTACTGTGCGTCAGAGACATCCTTAGAGACATTTTACGGAATAAGAAAACTGAAGCCCAAATTCCAAACAGCTGTTAAGAGGCCGAGTGTGGATTTAAATTCGTTTTACTCTAATGATCCTTTTCCTACATTGTGCTATGTTGGGGGAAAGACTGCTTTTTGGACTTAAGCATGTGACTTGAACATGTTGTTTAACTTTAATGAGCGTCCATTTCCTCATGTGGAAGATGGAGGTCTGAAAATAATCTTCAGGCCTATTTTCCACTAAAATTCTACAAATAGAGGGAGGTAAGGCACTCCCTGCTGTGTTTGGAGCTGTCCATGGTCCTGACAAGACAGACCCAATAATGCCATAATCACTTTAGGAAGAAGTCCAAGAGTCCAGAAACGCCTACATTAATAAAGATCTTGGTCTTATTCTCTGGGTCTCTTAAGTAATTAAGCATGCCTTCTCTTACTGCTGAGTGTATGGATTATTCCAGGGCCCAAGCCACTGCAAATTAAAGATACAGGCAAATATGCACGCCCTTCCACTCTCCAACACACACACACACACACACACACACACACACACACACACCCCTGAAATAGTCTATGTGTTCCAGCCAAATGAGCTGTCCATCTTGCCTCCATTTTTTATTCTTTTGCCTTGAATTACAGATTCTTTTTCTGGGCAACAGATGTTCTTGAGCCTGAATTTCCAAGCTTAGCCACTCTACGAACCAAGTGAGATTAATTGAATGAATTATCTCAGAAGCCAAATAAGTTCTTTGGTTTTAGTATATTTTTATTCCTTTTTCCATTTACCCACAGGGATATATATTTCACATGTGTCTGTGTCAAGGGACGCATATTTATTGTATAAGCAATAATTTCAAAACAAGATGTAGTGGATACAGGGATGTGAAAACTTAAGATGAGTGCCCGCTGTACGTTTTCTCTGTTGATCATGGGCTAGTCACTGAATTTTGTACCATCATCTCTTACCATTTACAACTTAACCCTAATGTATGACGTAACTTGTAAAATAGCATTAATAATAAACCTCTGGTATTTTGAAGTCTTTTTACTCTATGATGGCCTTTGCAAGATTTTTTTTTAAATAGCAATATTTAAATGCATAAGGAGTTCTCTCCATGTTGAAATAGTGTGTCCCACTGAGAGTTAATTATAAGCTGGAGCTGCTTTAATAAGGATATATTGGACCACAGTAAAAGTAAAATCCTAAAAACAACAAGTGATAAAATTATAGCTAGACACTACTTTTATTGGTTGCTTGAGTCCCTTTTTGAATTCTGTGTTCATTCACAGATCTGTGTATATAAATATGGTTTTACATTTTCAAATACACATACATGTATTTTCTTACATGCATGCACAAGTAAATATATACGGCTAAATCTAAGCTGTTTACATTTAAGGCCAGTAAGGATTCATTTTTTTGCTCTCCAAATTATCTTCCTGAGTGATCTGCAAGGAGAAGAAGGTCTTCAAAGGGAACATTTTTTTAAGGTCCTTGAAGAAATGCTGAACAAGTGAATTCCTACGTCAAGCCAAGGAAAAGAGTCAGAGAGCCATAGCCTATATGGTGCTCATCCCAGCCTCAAAGAGTAAGATCAGTCTTAGGGAGAGAAACATTTCCCCCAACTCATGCATAAAAAGAGGTATTAGGGCTGGGAGGTCTGAAGGGGACTTAAGACCTTTGGGCTCCTAGAGAGTTTGCAGCTCTGGGGGTGTTGGAAGCAGCTCCCTGGGTAGGGGCAGCATCACCCCAGGATGTTTGGCAGAAACAATTACCAGGAAATGGTGGATGTCCAGCACTATGGGTGGCTGTGCACAGGCCTCGCCAGGCAGCAACAACAGCAGCTCAGGCAGACTGAATAAATCCCTCAGCAGGCAACAAGGACCCAGGGAATGCCCAAAGTCAGCTGTGTTTAGGGGAATCGGTAGCAACCTTCAAATCAGATACAACATGCCTTTGCCACATTATTATTTATACTTTGTTAAAATTTAATTTTTAAGTAAATTATAATGCATGGATATGTGTTTCCTTAGAAAACGTTCAACAATTAGAGAAAGGCTGAAATCCCATTTGCTATCACCCCCCAAACCTGGTTCCCTCTTCCTTTTTTTGAAGACTAGTTTATTTCTGCCATATTAAGGAATTGTTTTCCAAAAGAAAAAAGAAAAAGAATTATAGACTGGAAGTCAGTGAGACTACTGGTTTTCATATTGCCTTAAAAAAGTTTTTAATGTTTATTTATTTTTGAGAGAGAGAGAGACAGAGACAGCGTATGAGCAGGGGAGTCACAGACAGAGGGAGGCACAGAATCCGAAGCAGGCTCCAGGCTCTGATCTGTCAGCACAGAGTCCGACGCAGGGCTTGAACTCACAGACCATGAGATCATGGCCTGAGCCGAAGTTGGCTGCTTAACCAACTGAGCCACCCAGGTGCCCCTTAATATTGCCTTTTTAAAAAATAAAAGAAAATAAAATAAAAAATAAAAGAAGCACATGAAACACCAAGAATACAGGCAGTACAAATAGGGCAAAAAAAAAAAAAAAAAAAAAGGAAAGAAAGAAAGAAAAAACAAATAAACAGAGCTTCTGATGAGATGTTGGAAATATTCACCTCTATCAGCCCAGTCTCGTAAGTACAACATTTCTCAACGGAAGGGAAATGGAGTTAAAGGTCTGGGTCCACGTGGCTGATTGATGTACCACTCTGATGTGTTGACATAAAGAAAGAAAGAAAAATCACATTCCCCAGGTTGTAGCTACATAAGGCAAGCCTCTGCTGGCAACGTCTAATCATCTTCCCCAAGGCTCTTGTGTCTTTCATATTGATGATTCAAGGTAGTTAAGAGGTAAGAGGCTGGGCAGCCTTTCACGGGGTGGCCGATTAACATTTTATCAGTAAAATTCCGTGATTTGGACACGTTTCACAGAGCAGACGTGATTCTTAAGGCACAGAATAAATAGTCAAGGTCTCCATGTGCTAGTTAATTTCTTAGTCACATGTTTTAATGGGGCCCTGTGATTATCATTATTTAATTTGATGAGGCAGGTGCTCTGATTGCTGTGAAATAGTCATCTGGTAAATGGTACTTTCATGGCCTGATGGCATTGCTGCAGCTACCCTCTGGCTTACTGTCCAGGGGCAGAATCCCTAGACATTTTGTTCTTTGTAACAGGTCACATGGTGCATGGACAGCTTGGCAGTTCTCCGAGGTGTCAGGCAGGTGAGACAGGAATCCCTTCACATCTAGGGAAGACAAGCCAAAGATAAGTGAGCTGGAGACCAGTGACCAATAAGTCCGTGGTTATTTCATGTCCCCTGCCTTCACATCCAGCCTCTTAGGAGCACCTTCCAGAACACTTGGGCAACCAAATCCTTGTGCTTCCCTTTCTGCAAGAAAGTACTCTGTGAGCCTCTAAAGAAGAGGTCACCCTCGCTTTCTCTCCCAGTCACCGATGCTCAAGCAACTTGGCTTATGACAAATGTGAGCAAAGTATCTCATACAAGTTGTTTGGCAGCCACCGTATCTTTGGATGTATACACTTTTCCTTTCTTTAAATGTTTAGTTATTTGTTATGAGAGAAAGAGAATGGGAGCGAGTAAGCGGGAGAGAGGCAGGGGTGGGGGGAGAATCCCAAGCAGGCTCCGGCTGTCAGTGCAGAGCCTGATGCGGGGCTTGATCTCACAAACTTCGAGATCATGACCTGAGCCGAGATCAAGAGCCCGACACTTAACCAATTGAGCCACCCAGGCACACCTGACTTGACTCTTTTTAAGTGTGTAGTTCGGGAGTCTTAAGTATATGTACATTGTTCTGCACGCCAATCTCTAGGACTTTCTCATCTTAAAAAGCTCAAACTCCACATCCATTAAACACTAGTTCCCCCCTCCCCACCTACTCCCCCCACAACTGCTCCTGGCAACCACCCTTCTCCTTTCTGTCTCTGTGAATCTGACTACTCTAGGTACCTCACACAAGTGGAGTCATACAATATTTGTGTTTTTGTATAACTGGCTTATTTCATGTGGCTTAATGTCTTCCGTGTTCAACCATATTGTAGACTGTGGGCTGAATAATATTTCATTGTACGTATATGCCTCATTTTGTTTATCCACTCACCTTTCAACCGATATTTGGGTTGCTTCCTCCTTTGGCCGATGGTGAATATTGCTGCCAGGAACATGGGTGTGTGAATCACTCTCCTCTCTATCTCTGTCTCTCTGTGTTTCATAATCCAACCTTTGGATCTCACCCTGACTCAACGTTCTGCTGCCAGGAAAGGAGATGTGAGAAATCATTAACGCCTCGGTGCAAATGTGCGTAGTGTGTTATTCCTAAATGAGACTGTCTGAATTTTAAAAAGAGGACCAAAGGGAAAGGAACATAAGGGAATGAATACCAAGTTGTGGAGTCCCTGGGTGGGCGCTGGGTGGGCCTATGGCATCCTAGCACTTCTCAGAGCTGATGGGAATTCGGTACCAATGGAAGCGGGACTCTGCTCCCATTAGCCCAGAACACCCTTGTCTTACGTGCCAGTTCCGATCCGAGTCTCTCTTAACCATCAAACGTTAAGCATACACTCGTCTCGACCTGCAATCATTTCGTGTTAGGCTGGGAGAGAAAATCCTTATAACGTGCAGGAGAAAGCTCACTCTGCTCACAGAGCAGGTCTGGTTCCGCCCAGACCCCAGATCACACACCTCCCCACTGAGCCTTTTTTCCTCACACCAGCATCCCCGGGGCCACAGCTCCTGCACGGTTGTAATCCTCCCCAGCGAGGGTTTGCTAATCTCTATTATCTTTGCCTTACGACACCTGTCAATTCATGCTCCTCTCGGAGTTCACCACCACGAACACACTGTTGCCAGAAACACACGTCCGCCCACAACTAAAGATATGCAACTCAGGGAATATTTGTCTTCCTACAGACTTTACCCGCTGTAGTCTCAGAAAATGTTAATAGGCTGCAAGAATTCGTGGTTGCTGAACGGAATCTCTGTCCCCTTTTCTTCGATTGTAATGTCACAAGCGGAGCCTGTCATGGCAGATCAGTCGCCGTGACTTAATGTGTTGCCTTTTTGCAGCACTTCTCACATCCTTCTGCTCTCACCAGCTGGACGCAGCCTGGCGGGGGGGGGGGGGGCTTGCAGGAGACAACGGGGAAAGACCCAGTCACGCCTGGAAGGCAGGTGCAGAGTTTGGAACCGTAGGGAAGGCTGATTTCTGAGTGTTGGGGTGGCCGACCGGGACTTAGGTGAGAGGGGGCGGCGGGCTGGTAAGTCGGGATGGAGGGGGTGGGAGAGAGTGATGGGTGCCAGAGTAGTGCACCCAAATTCAGGAACTGTGCCAAAGTGAGAGTGCAGGAACCAGAGACCTAAGGGGGACGTGGAGAAGTGAATTTAATCCTGGAAATAGCTTTCCACGGACCTGCCCTTATTTTATTATTTATTTATTTATTTTTGAAGTTTAGTTATTTATTTTGAGAGAGAGAGAGAGAGAGAGAGAGAGAGAGAGAGAGAGAATCCCAAGTAGGCTCTATGCTGTCAGTGCAGAACCTGTCCAGGGTCTCAAACCCACAAACCATGAGATCGTGGCCCGAGCCGAAATCAAGAGTCCAAAGCTTAAGTGACTGAGCCACGCAGGCGCCCGACATCGGGCTTGAGCTCACGACCCGAAGATTAAGAGTCACGAGCTCTACTGACTGAGCCCACTAAGCGCTCCTCACTGATTGCTTTTAAAAGCTTAGGTATATGTTCTGAGGAAATTTCCTTTCGTTAGAACTTCCCATTGCCAGTTAAAACCCTCATGGTATTTTAAAAATATCTTCCGGGGCGCCTGGATGGCTCAGTCGGTTAAGCCTCGGACTCCGGCTCAGGTCCTGATCACACAGTCCGTGAGTTCGAGCCCCGCGTCGGGCTCTGTGCTGACCGCTCAGCGCCTGGAGCCTGCGTCGGATCCTGGGTCTCCCTCTCTCCCTCTGCCTTCCTGCCCCGCCCCCATTCACGTTCTGTCTGTGTCAAAAATAAATCAATATTAAATCAGAGTCTGTGAAGGTGGGCCTTGGGCACTGGATACAAAACAGCAACTTCCCGCGAGATTGTAACGAAGCCATAATTAACCACTGCTTTAGCCTCTCCCCATGTACATCCACCCTCCATACCACTTCCAGACAAACCTTTCAAAGTCTGATGCTTTAGAACCCTCAGGGGCTCTCCGTTGACTTCTCAAGTTGATGGGTTTCCTCGGCCTGTCTTCCAACACGCTTCGTGTCGTGGGGCTCCGCGCCTGTGGCCTGCCTACCTTCTCCTTCCGGCTCATTGCCTGCCTGACTGCGGCAGCGTAGAAGCCCTGGGAGGGCCAGGTGCAGGTGTGGGAAGGAAATCCCATCTGGCGGGCAGAAAGGGGTGTCTGAGGGGCACGTGAGCAAACGCGAGGGAAGCCCGGTACAGGGAACGGAGGCGTCCCATGACACGGGGTGGCAATATTCAGAGGTTCACGCAGACGGCAAGATCACAGACCATAGAAGGCTCTCAGCTACAGGTTGGTGGTCCCAGAGCCCTGGAAGCCATGCTGCTCAAGCCTAGCTGGGCAATGAGAATGAGGTAGAATGTCCATCTCAGCCCCAGGCCAGCTCTATCCCAACTGTCCACAGTAAGTATCCAGAAATCTTCCAACCATGCTGCCTCTCCCAAGGCAACGGCATCTGCCCAGGGTACCAGCCTTGGCCCCATAACTGGCAAGGTGGTCACGGTCCTGGGCTGCCAGACCCTGGAGGGCCAGAGCTCAGAAGGTCAGGCAAGAAGACCAGGCCACCTGTCGGGTTGTGTGCTCCTGTCTCATTTCCTGGGCTTCGCCTGCCTCCTGCTTTCCTGAATCTCCGCTGCCTCACCAGCTGGAACCCCTGGGCTGGGCTGGGCTGGGCTGGCTCTGCCTCCATCCATCCGCTACGCTCCGTGCTCTGCCCCTCTGAAATCTCATCTTAGTGATGAGCTCTGCCAGAGCCCCTCTGGGCTCCTGTACCTGCTTGGAAACGGGCCGAATGTGCCAAGCCCTCTCCGCCCTGCCTGAGCTGGGTTTATCAGTGCAATCCCTCCCCAACGCTATCGCTTCTGCTCCCACTTCCTGCATTTGGTCCGTTCCAGGCCTTCTTCCTTGGTCCAGACCCCAAATGAGCTCTCCCTGCACCGGCATGCCCCCTGCGTCTAACTCCCCATCAGAGGGTAACACTTAGAGGGAACTATTTAAAATCGCCCTACAAATAAATATTTGTTGATGTTTGTGTTGGTGCTAAGTGGAGAAAAACAAAAGGTAGTTTGTATCTGTATGTGTTCACCCCACTTATGTAACAAGTGCGCAGACAAGGTCTGCAAGGGTATTCAGCAATATGTTAAGAGCAGTTGTCTCTGGGAGGTGGAATTATGGAAGTCTTCCAATTTTCTCCTTTTTGTTTATCTCTGTCCTATAATTATTCCGCAGTAAAAAAAAAAATTGGTTTTTTTAAGAAGGAAAATTATATACATGTGTGTGTATGCATATATATATATATATATGCATACACACACATATATCTTTTTTATTTGTAAATACACACACATACACACACACATTTACAAGTACAAAACATAAGGTAGCTACAGGGATCCTGGTTCTCAGAAACAAGACAGAGGTCGAACTGAGAGCACCCGGCCAAAAGCATAGTTCAATTAAGAACTAGAGATTGCAGCCAAGCCCCAAAGTGTTGGGCCCAAGCTCCCGAGGGCAGGTACTTAAGACTTAAGTGGGTGCTTAAGACTGTAACTATTAACAGCTTGCTCGGGTTTGAATTCCAGCTCACCACCTGAGAGCTGTGCAACTCTAGGCAAATTGCTTAACCTCTCTGTGCCTTGTTTTTCTGAATACTTTGGCGCTTCAGTGGATCATATCGTGTAACAGGTACTTCAAAAGGTGCCTGCCATATAGCAAGTATGCAACTGATGTTCACTGTTCTGGGAAGGAAGGCGGGAGGGTCTGGGTGGAAAACCTACCTGGAGCTTCTAACCCTCTTTGGGCTCCTCCTGTTTATATTCCTGAAACCCCACCCATTCTTCAAACTCCATCTCAAATGCCACATCCTTCGCTCAAGCCTCCCCTTTCTGGGCCTCCAACCGGGAGGGGCCTCACTTTCCTCCGCATCCGCCCGTCACCGTGTACCGTGCCCCCAGCCCCGAACGCACCCTGCCTTCTCAGCCAGTAATTTGTACACTCGTTTTGTCCCCTCTTTGCAACCGTACGCGGAGAACCCGTGTCGTGCCTTCCACGCTGTAGCACACGTTAACTATCTGAGTTGAATCGCACGTTTTGAAGACGATCAATTCGTCCTACGAAAATGCTAACTGAAAAGTGCTGAGATTTACCGCTCGGATGGAACCGTACTTGTCGCTTGACCGATATAAGGAAGAGTAGTTGTATATTTAAACTTACGCACTTTGGTCCCACGGAAGATTGGATGTGTCAAAGGGTACGGGCCAGGAACCTCTTTGTTATTTGCAAAACAGGTTACAAATAAGATTGCAGGTTGTCGGAGTAAAGCGGGATCTGGCCACGAAGTTGCCAATGTCTGTGATGGCATCCAAATGCCGAACGGGGACGGGGACGGCATCTCAGTCCCCGCCAGTGCGAACGTGAGGAACCGTGCGAGGCTGTGTTGTTGGCCTGCAGTCAGCAACTTTCTGTTTGGGGAAGAAAAATGCTATGCTTGCTAGAGTTTTGTTTCATATTTACCTCCCACACGTCTTGGCAAATAAACTATACATCGTTTGTTGTTCTCCATCCAGACCACACTTCCTTTTCAAATGTGTTTGTGTTACATTTGCCAGGGAGCCAGGGGATCTTAAGTGTAGTACTTAATGCATCAAAACCTGTCAGTGGGAAGAGGGTGGCGTATTGAGCACCTATTTGCACACGGGCTGTACGTTAGCCGCGTGCCCTGAAGCGATATATCCGAGAATGAGAGCTCAGGGCCATACACCCAACACATTTCGTCTGGGTTAAACAGGACTCCACGCCGCCTCCTGCCCAAAGCCCGCTGAAAATTGATCCGCGGGCGCTGTCGTTGCCTTGGACATAGAGTAGGCACTCAATAAATGCCTGTCGATGGACTGCCTTGCGCCATTTATTTAATGTCAATTTTTGAAAGGCAATGAGTAGAGCGTACAGAAATAGCGTCTGCGTGTAAGCAACCTACAGTTTTCACGGGACAAAGAATTTCCGAATTGGGCTGGAGAGGTGGGAAAATGTAAAGTAGGTGAAGAGAATTAGAAGGCGGTGGTGGGCAGTGTGGGGCTTTGGGACACTGTGTCCCTCGATGTCCTGTGTTGAAAGGCTGAGACCTACCTCTCTAAGATGTTTCTGAGCAGCAGGATGTTGGGGTGATGGTGAGGTCGGGGTTGGGGGGGGGGGGGAATGTATCTGCCCTGGCTTTGACACTGGGGTCTTTGTTTATCCAGAAGCATTCCTGCTTTTCTCCATGGCTCTTGAGATTTCCTTTGCATGTGTGGGAGGGAGTTAAGCAGAGATGGATAGATGGATGTCTCCTGCCTTTAAAGGTGGGACTTAAAGGGGAACAAAATGGGCAAAGTTATTGGGAATGGAAGTGTATTATTTATTGATTCAGAAAGGCTTCATCTTTCATTTATAATTTTAACAATACAACAGGGATCATTTTAAAAGAGAAAACGACTTCATTTTGAATCATCTGAAGGGAAATATTACTATTACTGTGGCATGTGGGGGCAGGGTGGGGCGAGGAATAGATTAATGCTGTCTCATCTCAGATCTAAAGACCCGATTCTAGGGAAAGGCAGAGACAGGTGGTGGGGCGATGGAACGATTTTAAACGGGCATAACTACCCAGCCCAGAGCCGAGAGCCCTGAGGGCGCCCAGAGCCCTCGCTGGCTGCACCGTGTGTGGGGAATGAGCTTGCAGCGTGCCTGCTAACCTGCAGCCGTAGGTTTTACGGCACCTGCCTGAAGGGTCTTTATCTTTCACAAAACTGGAATTACACAAAGATTGTGGGGCACTGTTAGTTTCCCTCGCCTGGCTGAACTTGACCCTTTCTCCTGGTGTCCACTGGGAATCGAATGGGAAACTGCTTTTAGCAGGGCTTCACTGCAATGATCTATAAGTCATTAACTGTAGCTATATTTAAACCTACAAGAATCAATCTCTGAGATCCTAGCAGATGTTATTGACATAAAGACCAGCGCCTCAAAAAATCCTTTAGAAACAATGATTTTAGGTCTGGGGCTGGGGATTCGCACTTCCCCATCTTCCAATCGTCTTCGATTTGCTACCTGGGGCTGGGACGCACGCCTCCGTCACGTTCTATTCCAGAGCACCTGGCACTGGAGGGTCTCACACGCGGGACTGTGATAGATCTTCCTTGTGTCCTGGGGCAGACGCAAGGTTAGAGGCCACTGTATAAATAGAAGCTGAAGCCAATGTTCTCCAGGGAGACTATAGCGATGATGCCGTTACGTGTTGAATTGTGCCTCGCCATTCATTTGTCGAAGTGTCAAACCCCAGGACCTCAAAATGTACCTATGTTGGGAGATAAGGTCTTTAAAGAGATGATTAAGTCAAAATGAGGCTGTTAGGATGGGCCCTAATCCTATATGACTGGTGCCCTCACAAGAAGAGGATGAGACACCAGCGGGTGTGTGCCCAGGAGGGGCACCAGTGAGGACACAGCCAGAGCGGCCATCGCCACCTATGAGCCAAGGAGACGGGCTTCAGGAGAAGCCAACCCTGCCTGCACCTTGACCTTGGACCCCCAGCCTCCTGACCTATGGGAAATAAATTTCCGTGGTTTAAGCCCCCAGCCAGTGGTACTTGGTTACGGCTGCTCCAGCAAACTAATACGGAGGCGAAGTCACTTCCGGGCATGCTCCTAGCTAAGTATCAAACAGACGGAATTTTTTATGTTACTTATTTGGGGGGGAGCGTATTAGGGAGCGTTTCAGATATGGTCTTGTTAGAAATAGATGGTACACTCCAAGGGTGTCACCGGAGAGTGTGAGGAAGGTGACTGACTGGTGTGGGCAAGGCTGAGGGAGCGGAGGAGGGATGGGGCGACCCGGGGACTGGCAGCAGTGGGGTGCCATTGGCACGCTTGACCTGAGGGCCAAGGGGATCGAAGGGTGGCTGGAGCCCCCGGCAGCTGTAGCTGTAGAAAGGAGGCGGCTGGCCGCAGAGTGGCAGGGGTGGTGGAAAGGGAAAGATAAACACTCAGCCCTCTCTCTCCTCCTGCCCTCTTCACCTGTGCCAGTGCCTCCTGTTGCCCGACCTGCGTGATGGTGCAGCCCTGCAAGGTCAGGCTCCGGGCTATGGCACAGGGCAGAGAAGGGCAGAGAACACACGAGGGTGGGCACGGAGAACGTTAGCTCCTCTCTCAGAAGATCCACTCCTGCCACGTTCAGAATGGCGCCCTCTCGCCCTGGGTTTCTTTGCTTTTCCCTTCTCCTCTTGCTTTGGCCGTTTTCTTAGTTGTAGTTTCTTCATTTTCACAAGTGGGAGCCGTAAATATTTTCCTCATGGGATTGTCATGAATGAAACAACTTATCGACCTGTTGAAAGCCCCTGGCACGGAGGAGATCCTCTAGGAACCTCATTTGTTCTTGTTCGCCCCTAAGTACTCCTCCCCCACCTGTATCTTCCCCCTGCTCTTCTTCAGGCCTTCGTAGGTCCACACCAGACTCTCTTGGGGTGGCTTCGTCAGCAGGTCAGTGTGCTCTACAAAAATGGGACAGGAACAGGAAAGAAATAGGTAAGAAGGCAGTTTTGTGTATTGGCCAGAATAGAGATAAAATAAAGGTCCGTTAAAGAAATGGAAGAGGTTAAAGAGGAGGAGAAAGCTAATGTAGGGACACGAGAAAGTGCAGAAGATCGATCGCAAAAGAAGAAATAGGTGCTCTCTGGCTCCTTTTCCTTCCAAGGTCTGAAACCTCACTCCTATGGAGGAAGGGAGGGAAGGAGGGAGGGAAGAAGGAGTGAGTTCATGGCTCGGTGGATGGGTAGATGGGTGGATGGATGGGTGGACAGATAGCTGGCTGGCTGGCTGGGTAAATGATTGGATGAATGGATGGATGGATGGATGGATGGTTGGTTGGATGGATGGGTAGATAGATGGAGGCTTGGGTTCCTGCATACCTGTACATAACTGCTCTGTTCCAATAACAGCATTATGATTTGAGAGGCACAGAAAGAAGTGCTAAGGATCCTAAGCCAGGGTTGGGGAGGAAATTTTTACAGGAGCATATGGGTACTGTCTTGCCAGGTAATTTAGTTGTCAAGAGTGGATGGGAGGGTGAGAGAAAGGAGTGGTAGTATTAAAAATAGATACAAAAGTACAAGGTGAATTTTAGCTCTTGGTTTTATTTTTGGAATGAGAGCCATAAATAGTCACAATCTTACCCATTCTTCATCCTTCTGGGCTTTTCACAGGGAACTCTTATCTAAGCACAGAAGATGCATAGTCAGATTTGAGCCTCAAATACATTTTATACCAAGCATTAGGAAAACTTTTAAAAAGTGTTATTGACAGGCCAGCAAGAGTGCTTCTCACTCAAAGAAGGGGGCACTTCCTGTCCCTGGAGGATGGGAGCCCCAAGAATGGGCATTTGTTGGTATCACCAAGAGAGTTCAGTGCATCTCAGTTCTCCATAAAAACATCAAAATGTGCCTACTACTAATAGAACATAAGCTAAGATCTCATTAGTTTTAACGTGTCTAAGGTAATGTCCTAACACAAGTTGTGTCTTCCTAAGAATCTGCCATTGTTAGTCTGTGTTATATTGTTCAGAGCAAACAAGTATAGTGAGTCCTTTTGGTGGAGGACGCTACCATGGGGACTCACAGATGCTTGGTGACATGAGCTGATGACTGAGATCTCCTATCTGTCAAGAGGAAGACCAGACTCTGGACCAGAGACGTCCCACCACACAGGGGTTGTCCAGTGAAGCTATACTTGCTCTGTCTGTTCTGCTTGTTTCCACATCTCAAGGGCAACCCTGGCTGTGCACCAATCCCACCCACTTTAAACTAAGTAGCTTGTCTTCTGCTAATAAGTGTGCATAACTGAAGGCGGTTTTCTGAGATTGAACTGGGCACGTCCTAGGCGTTTGAGTTAAAGAGGCAACCCACCCCTGCTTTCAGACAGCACCCGGAAGGAGTAGTGACTGTCGGGGCGGGGGTGAGAGAGATCGTGTGGGAGGTAGCAAGCGTGGCCTTGCTCAGCCACATTGCCCTTTGCCCCCTGCCTTCCACGCCTGTGAAAAATGGGATCAAGGGAGTGGGAGTCAGAGGAATGTCAGGACTTTGTTAAGATTTCTGCTACTGGAGGCTTTCTGCTAGTTTTCTCTCATTCCTCCACATTTTCATAGAGAAGTTGAAGTTTCCCCACTACTTCAGGTTTCTACAAGATTATTGCTGGGTACAATACAGCTTGACTTACGTGGTTTTCATTGTACTTTTTGATATTTTCAATATTCCTTATCTTTCTCTAATTTGCAGAACGCTTAGATTTTCTCTAAAATTGTTTTTGCTTTCAATGCTAGTACTTTTCTTTTTTTTTTAAGTAGGCTTCACGTCCAGTGCAGAGACCAACACGGGGGCTTGAACTCAGGACACTGAGATCAACACTGGAGCTAAGATCAAGAGTTGGACGCTTAACCGACTGCACCACCCAGGAGCCCCAGTTCCAGTACTTTTCAATTTTGTGTTTGCTTTTGATTTGCTAGTCTCCATACTGACTTCTGGCTTCATACATTTTTTTCATTTTAATTGCAATAATTTTACCTTTTCCATCCTTGTCTTTAATCTTTTATCCTTTCCACTTTTGCATTTTAATTTTTTACTTTTCTAGATTTTATTAAATCTTTTTTTTAATGTTTTATTTGTTTTTGAGACAGAGAGGGACAGAGCACAAGTAGGGGAGGGGCAGAGAGAGAGGGAGACACAGAATCAGAAGCAGGCTCCAGGCTCCGAGCTGTTGGCACATAGCCTGACGCGGGGCTCGAACCCACAGACCGCGAGATCATGACCTGGGCCCAAGTCGGACGCTTAACCGACTGAGCCACCCAGGCACCCCTACTTTTCTAGATTTTAAATCTAAATCCTATTTACCCGATCACCATCTTATTATTTAAACGGTTTTGACTTTCAGTCTTGGATGTGGCTTAATGAATTCACTTAAAATAGTGAATTGATGTTTTAAAATACCATTATTTAATCTTAACTTACTAGATTTATTCTTATCTTAAACCACTACCTTCCCTTTTAGTCTTGCCTTTCTCTTGTATTTTAAATACTTTCATTTTCATTTTATTTTAGGGATCACACATAGTTTAGAATTTTATTTTGGGGATCACGAACAGACAAGAAACAAATGTATGTGACTTAGCTGGATATAAGGTGATAGGAGAGCAGATATAGCACAGGTACCTGGAGATAGCACATCCTGCCTAGAAGACCCAGATGAAGACAAACCACACGGGAGAAAATATCTAGGATAAAAAATATATATATATAGGAGCTAATAATGGTGCTAACTTTTGAGTGGGATTATAGTTTGTTGTTTTTTTTTTTCTTTTTGTTTGTCTCTAGTTTCAAAATCTTACAAACGTCAATCACGATGCGTTGGTAATTATGGGAGGAGAGTAAACACAAAAGCGAAAGACAACATAAGGAAAATACTATTCCAGCCAGACGAACACATCTGCCGGCTGTATGTGGCCCGCAGGCTCTAGCGTGTGACCTTGACTTATTTTCCTGACGGCAGGAAAGAAGCTTACGCTGCAAAGAGGGGAAGCTGGAGCCACCCTCCTGCCCTCCTACTCGGGCTCCGTGCCTCTCAAGGAGAGTTCTCCCCGAAGCTTTGGCTGTTGGGTCTTGATGTTCCATCCGCAAAATTTCTTGCCAGTAAAACATAAGGAGCACTTTGTACATTCTAAGTGCTCCTGTTTCTTCTGAGCCACTGAATACTTTTTATTTAACAGCTACCGGGAGTCATTTCGTTCTTTGGGTTGAATAGAATAGAATGGTTGCTATTCATGATTTCAGCATGATCTCTCAAGTGTCCAACTCACACGTTTGTTCTCTGATTTCCTCACTACTTTTTAATCCCGTGTTGCTGAATACATGCTGGGAGACACCTTAAGTCAGCTTTGAAATAACATAGGGTATACATAAAGTAATTGACTAAATGCGTGGGAACTGCCTCAGTTTACCTCCTCAGTCTCATTTCCGTAAAACTCTTTCCACACTGCTTGTCTACACACACACACACACACGCACACGCGCACACACGCACACACCCCATATGCATCAGTTTCCCGGAGATCTCCAGAATTAATGGAGATACTTACCTGAATTCACCATGCATCCTTCGTGCTTTGCATTTGGTCTCACCTCTGCCTGGAGTTGGCCCTTTGTTTATCTTACTGATTCCTACTCATTCTTTCGGACTTTGAATCTTCTGTTCGCATAGCCTTCTTCAGTTTCCCTTTTCTGCCTTTCCACTTAGATGCTTCTCCCAGTGCTCATAGAACCCTCTAGAATAGTGTGTTGGCCTATTTGCTTCTCTTGATCTTCTCCCCTAAACTGGGAATTCTCTGGTGGCTGGGACTTAATCATTTTTTCAACACTTCCATTAAGTGCGAGGAAAATGTTCCAGACACGTGTCCACACTGAAATGAGTGACAAAACATAAAACTGAAACCAGAACATTTTAGGGGCATGGGCCTTTGTTTGGGTGGATTAATACATTCCATATAGATTTGATCTAGTCATTTAACCATGCATCAATGTCAATGAATGACGTCACCTTAAATCGCTTGGATCTCCCTGGAGAGCAAGGTTTCACTCTATTAATATCTGTCATGACAGATCACTTGGTTTGCTACACTGACCTTGCATTCAGTCGTGTAGAGAGATAGTTCAGGTTTTCAGATTCTGCGTGATTAAACCTCCGCACAAATAGTGTTTATGCATTTTCATCTTTTCATTTGTATTTTTATCTTTTCATTTGTATAGCACCCAATACATTTCCTTAGCATTCACCATACAACTCCGGATGTTTTCCCTCAAACCTGCTGTTTCTCTGGTCTACCTGTCTGTAAATACCTCCTCCCGCTCCTCCTGCAGAAGCTCGAAACCTGGAAAGAGTGTCTGACATTTTTAATCCCCTCCTCTTCCAGCCCATGGCCAAACCCCACGGATCGTACCCTACGACACACCCCACATCTGCTCTTTCCTTTCCGTTCTCCTTGCTACTTTCTCGGTTTGGGCCTTCATTGCCTGTCACTCACTGCGAGAACTTAATGACTCGTCTCTCCTCCGCGATCCACTGCACCTGGATGAGAGGAATCTTCACGAGGCCTGCCCGCTCTCCCTTGCACTCTTGTCCACAGCACTGGGCCCAACCTCCAGGCTTACACGTGTTCAATGGACAGGCTCTTCAGACGCTCCTCACAGTCTATGTCTGAATTCCTTACAAGACACGAGTGACCCTACATAGCTACGTTCTGATCTCTTCTCCTAGCTTCTCTGCATCTCGCTCCAGCATTTCCCAGTTCTCTAGCCTGTCCTATATCATGTCACACCCCAGGGTGTCTGCTTGTCATAGTGACATCTGCCTTTCAAGGTTCAACTTGGTTGGAACCTCTTCCATGCTTCCACTTGGATGCATATATTTTCCCTCTCAATGATATTCCGGTGGAATTTATCTTATAATTTACTTCTCTCCTAGAACCTACTACATTTTTTTTCTTGACTTACATCTTTTTTTTTTTTTTTTTTCATTTGAAAACATGCCTGAGTTTCCCTTTCCAGGATGGGGGGATTCTCCCAGAGAGCAGGAAAAAACATTATAGAGTAAAACCTTGAATTGCGAGTAACTTGTTTTGCGAGTGTTCTGCAAGACGAGCAAACATTTCTAATAAATTTTAACTTGACAAAGGAGTGACGCTTTGCAATATGAGTAGTACGAGATGCCAAAGGTCAAGTGATTGCCACTGAGCCAATGGTTCTCTCTCTGTGGGTGATCGCCTCCCGTGCTCGGATGCTCGGTCTCAGGCGTCGGTATTTGGCAGAAATCAGTGATTTTTCAGAACGTTGGAAGGTGCCCACAATTAGTACTAGTGTATTTATTGTCCCTTCAAAGCACCTATGGACAGTCCTTAGCTTTTCCAGACAAGAGAAAGCTTAGGGATGCTTAGCTCCATTTCTAGGTCAAGCGCCTGCAGATATAGACCCTTTCCTCTGCTGCCTTATTGCCAGTTACATTATATACAGTGAATGACAAGAGTTTATGAATACTGTACCGCAGTCAACATCCAGGCGAGCATATACAACGGCCCCATGCAGAAAAAGATTCCAGGGAGCCAACAGATAGCAGTGATTCCGGCAGTGATAGTCAAAGTCGTCCTACACAATAACCCTCCTCTCTCTTGTCTCCCTCATACCAGCCATGAAGGTTTTCAAAGGTACGTGCAGGTTAATTTCTTTGTTCTTTATATTTTGTATTTTCCTTATTGTTTTGTAATATATTCCAGTATTGTAATCATTTTTACATGAATATTTTTGGGTTGTGGAACCAATCATCTGAGTTTCCATTATTTCTTATGGGGACATTTGCTTGGATAGACAAGTGCTTTGGATGACAAACATGTTTCCGGAATGAATTATCCTGGAAAACCAAAGTTTCACTGTCCTGGGCTTAGCATCCTCTGGAGCACCCTGCAAGCTGTGTCCCCTTTTCGAAGCGCTTACCAAATACAATTAGTCCTGTGTACGTAGCAAACTGAGCAAACCTGATGATCTCATATGGGTAGTGAGGGCCGGAGGATTGTCTCTCTCTCTCAAAAATAAATAAACATTAAAAAAATTTAAAAAATAAAAAAACACCTAAATCTGTTAAGATCTCTAAATTTTATAAGAAAGGCCATTGCATAAATAACCCACATATAAATGGGTTTGGAATGGCTAACTAGCAAAACTTCCAGGCTCCGATGGTCAAGAGGAATGACTGATAATGAAGGCAGGTTCTTCAGGTAGCATTAATCTGGGAGTTATTTCCTTCCTGTCAAAGCCCGGGGGGGTTATATAACTCCACCTTACTGCAGCACAGAGATAAAAGGCGTCTTGGGCAATTGCAGCAGGTAATTTTGCAGACTATGCATGGCAAGAGTGTTGTACGTTTGTTTCAGGAGCAAATTAGGAACAGTAATAGCCCAAGCAATAAAATGAAGACTCTGGATTTTTAATAACTGAATTTGGAGCAATTGCCCTTCAATTTTTCTAACAGTATGAAGGCAAGGTACCCGTGGATTTAAAAGCAGCACAGGTCCTGGACAGGGGCAAGCACACTGGAGGAAGGTCTCTGTGGGACCAGCACAGGGTCGTTGCCCTCAACATCAGGCTCCAAGATTTGTTTGAAAAAAAAAAAAACCTCTTATTGCAGGAAATAGGTGCACCCTATACCTTCTTTACTGCTTGCGTAAATATGCAGCATGAACTTCAGTTCACTTCGTAAGCTTTGGTGTCGTCGTTCCCACGTAACCCTTCCGCGTTGTTTGTAAAATACTGACTTCAAACAGATTTCCTTCAGGTAGTGGAGGAAAGGGATCTAATCAATCAACAAGTGCAGTCTGGAGAGGGAGAGGGTTGAAGATGAGGAATAATTAATGTTCTCTGAATACCGGCAATCGTACAACCCCATTTTTTATGTTCATGTTACACGAGGGAAATGGACAGTGTCTCCGAGACCGTAAGTTACCTTCGTCAGTACACAGTGGATGCGGAGTGGAAACCCTTTGTGGTTTCACTCAAGAGCTCATGCCCTTTGTATACCGTTCCCCGGCCTCCTGAAGTTTGGGGTCCAGGGTAAGCAGACAAATGAATGACGTCTACTTATGGCCTGTGCTTATGTTCCTGTAACCCACTCCACAGCCGGATCACTTCAGATCTGGGTATGCTTCCTCCCCTCTCCCCCCAGCAAGGTCAGGACTGTGTGTCTGTTGGATGAGGGTCAGGGGAAGCCGACAAGTGTCACGTGGGCCCGGGGCAGTGTGGAAGCAGGCAGCATACGCAGGCCCTCGTGCTTGCCAGGCCAGCAGTCACGGGTTCACCTTCGTTCTTCCTGACGCTGTTGTCATCGGCTTCCTGGCCTTCGTGGGGGACAGAAGCCTGGGGAAATTTCTGAGCCTGATGCCTCTCAGAGCTCTCTGTTAGTGCTATTTGGATTGCTTGCATATTAGTTTTTCCTATGATATCATGAAAATCCATTCAACAAAGATTAGCTATATGCCTGCATGTGTTTGGGTCTGGGGATTCGAGAAGAGGAAGGGAGAGTGTCTGCCCTCTAGGAATTCGCTGGCTGGTGCGGACTGTGAGACAGGGTAGGACAGGCGTGTGAAGAAGTGCAAGGGGAGTGCTTGGCGGGTGTGAGTACCCGCACGAAAGCTCCCGAGAGGGGGGGGCGTTTGAACTGCGTTGTGCAAAGTGAGCTTCCCAGGGGAAGAAAGGCAGGAAAGGTCTTCAGACAGAAAATGTCCAGGCACACAGGAAGAATGCTAGGGATGCTTTGGGGAAACTAGTTGGAGCTGGTAATTAGTAAGGGTTTTATTTGACTTCCCCTGGAGATGGTAGGCACCTCTGAAGGGTTCTGAGCAGAGGAGAGACACAATTCAATCTGTATTTGAAAAATCACCCACGAGATAATGCAAAGACAGACCGAAGGGAAATGAAGCCATGGGAAACGTGTTAGAAAAACTACCCCAGCGCAGAAGGGGACCGCAGTGACCTCAAGTTGAGTGGTGGCAATGGGGAAAGAGTAGGGGGACAGACTTGAGAGAATTCCCTGCCGTGGTGTCAGAAGGGCATGTACATAGCGTTCCGCTGTCTCGCTAAGTGACTTTCAGGGCTGCCCTGGCCCACTGGAAAAGCAGCTTTCCGTGAAAATATCACGTCAGTAACTCTGGTAAATAACATACTTTCTTGGGGCGCCCGGGTGGCTCAGTCGCTTGAGCATCCGACTTCGGCTCAGGTCATGATCTCACGGTTCGTGAGTTCGAGCCCTGCATCGGGCTCCCTGCTGTCAGCACAGAGCCCGCTTAGGATCCTCTGTCCCCCTCTCTCCCTGTTCCTCCCCACTTGCTCTCGCTCTCTCTTTCTCAAAAATAAATAAACATTAAAAATAAAACCATACTCTCTGTGTCTTATCTGTAAAGTGGGCGTCACACCATGTATTCAACAGACACCGCGAACGTTAACTATACCAAGGCCGCCGTATGGCAAGTAGTGAATTCACAATTCATGTTATATTCACCTTCTCGTATTTTTCCTCTCTTAAAAATAAGGTTAATATCAATAGACTGCCCTGCTCTCATGAGATAACTGGCCTCACAAGATAAACATAGATGCTCTCCTCCAAAAGAAAGCTAGACTAAGCGCAGCATGTTTATAAAGATTTATGTACGGAGCTAAATTAATTCCTGAGAACTGAGGATTTGTAGTCATCGTTCTACCTCATTCTGAGAACACATACAAATGGGCATGTCAAAAATGATGACAATTATTATGCCTTTGTAATTCGATTTCTTACATATTCTAATTATATTCTTTTAATTAGTAACCACTCTCGTTCTGGAGCTTCCCCAAAGTGAGATTGAACTCAGTTCCTAATGCAAAAACAGTTTGTAATTTTTATGTCACAGGACACATTATTAAGTGAAAAGAATGACAATTGTGTTTTTCACTGAAGACTTAGTAATGGTGAGAGAGAACTTCAGCTAATCACCGAGCATGTATCTAATTTATAAAGCGTCTAATTTGTAAAAGTCACAGTGTCATCACTATCCGAATCGTCCGATTAAAGTAAAAGATGATGCGAACACTACATTTGAACTTTGGGCATTTACCCAAGAGCTTGGCCAGGCAGGAGTAAAGAGGAACAAAGATGACACACTTCAAGAGGTTTAAAAAAATATCGTCTGGAAGATCTCATTAAGAATATGCTTGAGATCTTGTTCAGTTGTCATCACCCTGGACAGCACGCGTTCAGCCGGCTGGTGGGTCCAGAACCGGCCGCACCGCACGCTTGATGAACGTCATTTCACAAAACATGAATGATGGCTCGCTAGCCTTGCCTCACCAGAATTCTCCTTGGCCAGATGCCACACCACCAACCTCCCTGGCTCCCAAATTTGATTTTACCCGCTCAGCATGATCCCAGTTCATGGGGATAAGGACATTCTATGTCAGACTGGCCAGGTATTTACAGAAAACAAAAGGGAAGTGATGCAGCTTGAGTAGTTAGACATACCTTGTCTCCACGAGCCCATTTTAAAGGCTCTGCTTGTCTCTTCTTATGTGCTAGAACAAGCCAGACATTTCTGCTCTTGGAGGTACATGCAGAGGTATTTAAAGTGTCTTATGTCTGCGAATTGCCTCCAGAGGTTGACTGAAAAAAAAGTCATGTGCACAGAGAAAAGAGAGAGAGAGAGAGAGAGAGAGAGACTGACGAAGAATGAAGAAGCAAATGTGGTGCTGTGTAGACATTTGGTGAATCTGGGTAAAAGGTCCATTTGCCATTTTTTTCAGTTTTTCTTTACATTTGAAAAATGTTCACTATAAAAATTGGAGCACCCCCCACATCAAAAAAAAAAAAGTATATGCGATAAACTTTTTAAGATTTAGCAATAGTTGAAGGGCAATAGCATTTGTCTGTGAATGCATTGAAGGCCCATAAATAAAACAAAGGTGGCTTCTCCAAACATTTTTATTTCCTCTTTATTATGTTCACCTCATTACGGACCAGCATTGTAACAGCATCCTTGACCGTTAACTATGGTTCCCTTGTTTTAGTGATTAACAGACTTTATTTTTTAGTATAGTTTTAGATTTACAGCATAGCTGAGCAGATAGTACATAGTATATACTCACCCCACCCCACCCCTCCACCCCTCACACAGTTTGTCCTATTATGAACACCTCACACAGTTTCTCCTGTTATTAACATCTTGTGCAATTATAATTAATGGACTAATATTAACACATTTTTTATTAACTAAAGTCCATAGTTCACCTTAAGTTTCACTTCTGGGTTTTGCATTCTGTGGATTTTGACAAATACATAATGACAGGTACTTACCGTTATGTATCGTACAGAATAGTTTCCTTGCCCTAAAAATGCTCTGTGCTCTGCTGACTCACCCCTCCCTCCCCCAGCCCCTGGCAACCACTGATCTTTTTAGTTTTCATAGTTTTGCCTTTTCCAGAATCTCCTCGTTGGAATCGTACAGAACGTAGCCTTTTTAGATACGTTTCTTTCGCTTAGTAATATACATGTAAGGTTCCCCATGTCTTTTCATGGCCCAATTACTCATTCTTTTTATCACCGAATCACATCCTCCTGTCTGGATGACCGCTTTGTTCATCCACTCACCTACTGAAGGACTTGGTTGCTTCCAGTGTTTGGTGATGATGAAGACCGATGCGGGCCTCGAACTCACGAACTATGAGGTCATGACCTGAGCCGGAATCAGGAGTGAGACGCTTAACTGAATGAGCCACCCAGGTGCCCTTTGCTCATTTCTATTTATTTATTTGTTTATTTATTTATAATATAGCTTATTGTCAAATTGGCTTCCATACAACACCCTGGGCTCACCCTTGCTCATTTTTAAACTGGGTTGTTTGTTTTCTTGAGATTTGAATGACTTTTTTTTTTTTTTTAAAGTGGGTCAGCTCATGAATAGGGGGTGGGTCCAATCATGTGTTCACTTATTCCACAACCATGGCAGAAACTGCATTTCCCTTCTCCTTTACTAAAGGAATCCTGACATCGTTGCAGACAAGGTCCCTGGCCTGAAATATTTAGTCTTTCAGACTCCTTTGAGAGGTGGTCAGTGCGACACAGGTCTGGCCCACAAGAAACAAAAACAAACAGAAAGTGCTGGTTGGGGCTTCCCAGAAGGACTGTTAGAAAGGAAGACTCAGTTGGCATGCACCACTTTGATCTTTTGTCCTTACCTGTACCCCTACCATTTCCCAGAACGTGATACAGTGCCCAGAAAGGGAGAGATCATCTTGTGAGGAGGAAGA
Source organism: Panthera leo (assembly GCF_018350215.1). Classification (NCBI taxonomy): domain Eukaryota; kingdom Metazoa; phylum Chordata; class Mammalia; order Carnivora; family Felidae; genus Panthera; species Panthera leo. Next base: position 6,244,594 of record NC_056679.1, read on the forward strand.
CAAAGTCACTTGACGAGTAGAGCCAATGGATAGACGGAATCTGAGGTATAATGACACCATGGAGGTGTTGCAGAAGCCAGGACCGTCCCTAGACGTCCTGGTTTGTGATGAGAAGCACCCCCATTTGGTAAGCATTTTAGTCAAGTTTCTGTTACAGGCAACCAATGCATTCCCCGATATGGCGACATTTTTCAAGCACCGTTCAGGGTGACACGCTGTCTCCCTGACAAGACTATTCTAAGCAATGTTGATTTAAAGGCCTGGTTCGCAGAAGTACTACATTTGAAAAAATTTCTGTATGTTATGGGCACGATGCCAAGGATGGAGTTATATTTCCAATGTGTTCAGCACTGTGCTGGGCATCACGGGGAGAGGAAACGAGAGAATGAAATAATGAGGTTACCCTCATGGAACTTACCATCTGATTAGAGATAAGAGCGACCTACATGAAATAATCCTGAGCGCATCAGGACGGTAAGATGAAGGGCTCATAGTGGTTATAAACTAAGTATAGCAGCAGCTCCCATAAGGTGAGGTCACTGAAGAAGAGAGGAAAGGGGAATGCGATTGTCAACTCTGAAAACACACTTTGGGTATCCTATAGCTTCATATTTTTGAGTATTAAATCAATGACCTAAATATGGACAGGAAAGCTAGTGCCTGGGTAAGTGAAGACAAAATGAAGAAAAGTCATTTTAATTTGTATACCAATTCAGCTTTGAATTCAGAGGAAATTTATCACACTAGTACCAATATTTCAAATACAGAGGACTGTAAATAATTCACTAAAATTCTATTTACCTTATTAATTGCCAGTATATTTCATGTTGACACGAAATGGAAACTGAGTGTATGTTATCTCATAATAGAGTTTTCCCAACCCTTCCTTTGGTAGGTTAATGGATTTCACCCGAAGAGGGGCCCATGCTGTTTCTTACGCGTTTCTGGTGGTGCAAATTTTGCTAATACTGTTAGCAACTGCTATTCATTTTTCCTAGCTTGTGGTTGCCTTAAGGTGGATAGTTATCACACGTCTGTACAGACAAGAGCAAGGCAATCTGAATTAGTTTTTCTTGGGACTCTTTCCTGGGATTTGAAATTTTTTTTCTCAAGTTTTTCAATTTCAGTGATAGAAGAATAAAGGCTTGCAACTAAAATACAGATGACTTCTCTATCTAAAGTTTTTAAACCCCTTTTCTTCAGGACTTGGGGGCACGAGGACATACTTGGCTTTTCTTTTTTCTTCTCTTCCTTTCCTCTTCCATTCTTGAGTTTACGCCTGAGTCATCAAGTCAAGTCATCAAGTTTACGCCTGGCTGTGCTTCATTGCCACGGGGCTTAGTTTCAGGGTTATCAGATCTTTAATGGGCACTGTGGATTGTCTCACATCTGGGCTGGAGGGCGACTGGAGATAGGGTGAATCAAAAGGGAAGAATCTGTAGAAGGATAGGAGAATGGGCAGAATGTTAACGGATTGGAGAAGGGCATGGAACCAATAGATGACAAGAGCTATAATCCTCTCAAGGTTGCCTGAACTTAACCCTGTAGGACGTCTGACTACCTACAGGTAGATGGGACTTGTTCGCAGGGGCCCTCAAAACCCGGGTAAGGTTAGGGTACGGGTGGAAACTCAAAGGGACTGCAGTGGGTCCATCGGTAGCAGAGGCGATGGAAGGGCCCCTGATGATAAACTCAGCCGAAAGTAACCCCACCTCTCCACCCCGGGGCCGACTCCGGCCAAATCCTCATCCGGAGCCGCGGGCGGAGGACTGATCGTGAGAGCCACCTCCTCCGCAATCCCCCGCCCCTCGGCGCCGACGCTCCGCGCTCCTTCCATTTCCCCATTGGCTGAGGCGCTCGCCAATCCTGGTGAAGCGGCTCGGCGAGAGGCCTCCGGTTGGTGGAGCCGGCGCTGAGCCCCCCTCTTGCTCCGGCCGGGCCCCCGGCCGAGAGGGGGCGTGGCCGCGGCCGTGGCCGGGCCGGAGGCGGCGTCGCTGGCGCCGCTGCGTGCGGTGTGGTGCGGGGCGGGGGCGCCGGGCGGCCGCGGCGCGGCGGGACCATGGAGCTCGGAGCGCGGCCCCGGCGCCGGCGGCGGAGCCGCGGACCGGTGAGTGCGGGCTGCGGCCGGCCGGACTCCCCGGTCCTGGCCCCTTCGCTGCGCGGCTCCGGGCCGAGGGGCTGCCCCGGGGGAGGGGCGGGCGCGGGCCGGGTCCCCGCAGCCCCGTGGCCAAGTGAAGTTGCTGCATCGCGCCGGGCGCTCTCGGGCGGCCGGCGGGGCCCACTGCGGGCCGCGGCGCCGCCCCGCGCCTTGCCCTGCAGCCCAGCCGCATCCTCCGCGCCGGCTCCCGTGCCGGCCCGGGCTTCCCGCCGTCGCGGCGCGGCCCGGCGGCCGCTCTCCCCCGCGCGGTTCCTCGGCCCTCGGCCCCGGCGCTGCTCGGTGCGCGCTTCCCGGGCTGCGGGGCAGGCGCCCGCCATCCCGGCCGCAGGTGGCGCCCGGGCCTCCGCTCGCGCCCCACGCACGATGCTCGGGGCTGCCCGGCGTCCGGGACCTTCACATCCCGTGGCTCTGCGCGCCCTGCCGGCATGTGGCCCGGTCCCCGCGTGCCTGCCGCCCCGGGTCGGGCCCTCCCTCCACCCCCGGCTTCGCCCTCCCCGCGCCGCTGCGCCGGGTGCCCCCTCCCCCGGGTCTGCAGGCCCGCGGGGCTCCCGGCCTCCGCAGCCAGGCTCGGCTCCCCGAGCGCAGGGCAGGGGGGTCGGGCAGCCGGCGAGGGGGCGCGCTGCAGGGCAAGGGGAGAGGGCTGAGCGCCCGGGAGCCGCTTCGCGGGCATGGATCGTCCCCGGGAGACTTTGCCTGCGCGGCGGGCGGGGGCCGCGGCGCCTGGCTCTCGCCCTCCTCCGCGCCCGAGCTCCAGCGCGTGGAAAACCTTCCCCTCTCCGGCCGTGGTACTTACGGGCAATGGCGATTTCTTCTTGCTTCAGCCTCCCTGCAAGGGATAGTTCCGTGGCGGAGAGCAGAGTTCTTAATTATTAAGAAGCTAAGCGATGGGCTTAGGGATGAATGGGAGCATCTCATTTTTCTTAGCCGCCGTCGGGCGTATTAGGAATTCTTTCTCATTTGGGGGTCAGTTGAAATCGTACTTAACTACCAGCAGTAATTTCTCAGTGTTTAAAAGACCGAACATTCAAAGGTCAGTTTTTGCTTTGTGCTTGCTTCTCCAAATCAAATGCATACGGGGGCACGAAATTTTAAGATTCAGAATCCACATTTTTGGTTTTTCTTGAGGGGAGGGGCTAGCCCCATTTAAACAAATCGGTTTGTCGAAAACTTAAAATGCCTGCGTCTCTATCAAAACTAAGTTCAAAGTGTTATAATGGACTTCTTTTTCTGTCGCCTCTAGGGCAAATTCTGTTGAACCTTGGTTGCTTCTTTTTTGTGCATGCTTTCCTCAACTTTCCTTTTCTAGCCGTGAAACAACGCAGTGATTCTTTAAAGCTAGCTCTTTTATCTACTAGAGAGGTTAAACAAAGGAAAGCTGGGTTTGACCTTTCCCATAGGCAGTTCTTATTGTGTATCTGGTCTCTTTTCTAATAGCCTCCACCTAGTGCTCATTTTTCTTCATTTTTGAAGATCTTAATTTATATTCACAAAAGTTGTGTCCTTTCGGATGTTTAAAACTCACTAGGTTGGGAAGTTTGCGTGACTTCATCATACATTTGCAGTTCGACCTGTATTCACTGTTGTCTTAAAACCGTGAAAAGAAGCTTGTTCTGGAACTGTCCAAGTAAAAATTGTTCCTGCATTTCCAGTTGCTGACGTGAAGTTGCTCTATAACAGCGTTTTATCTGTTTCCTTGAAACTTATGACCTAATAGCCAATGGTGTACTACTCTGTTTTTAAAAAATTCTGGAAAAAAAAAAGAAAAGGTGAAACTGCACTTTACTAAGTGGTGGTGTCGGCATCGTAGCCCCCTGTGTGTTCTCAGCGTGTCTTTGTACACCTGCTTTACCCTTCCCAGAGTAACCTGCATGTGGGAAGTCACTTCTTGCTTATTGGAGTGGTTTCATTAAAACAGTTGCCTGTTTATCAGTATTAAAAGAATTCCCTGTCAGGGCGCCTGGGTGGCTCAGTCGGTTAGGCAACCGACTTCTGCTCAGGTCGTGATCTCACGGTTCGTGGGCTCGAGCCCCACGTCGGGCTCTGTCCTGACAGCTCAGAGCCTGGAGTGGAGCCCGCTTCGGATTCTGTGTCTCTTCCTCTCTCTCCCCCTCCCCTGCTCATGCTCTGGGTCTCTCTGCCTCTCGATAATAAATCAACGTTAAAAAAATTAAAAAAAAAAAAAAAGAATTGTCTGTCCTAGGAGGCCAGTACTACTGGTTTCATTTAGAGTTCCCAGAACTTTTCTTTGAGAAATAATCGCCGAGTATATTTCCCACTTCTACGCTGTTATCATTCCTTATATCTTCTTGGGCCTGCCCCCCACATGGTCGTACAGACTGTTGATGCTCACCTCAGTCCTTTTTGCTCAGAAGCCTGCTTTCCTCTGCAAGGTCAGGTTTTCTTGGGACCTGCCCTGGGGCATTTGGAGCCCAATGCTCAGGGCTGGGTCTTCACCCATGGTGCCTTTTACGCTGGTAATACAGGAATAGTGTATGCCATTCACATGTAAATAAGGCATTATTATAAAATAAATGGAGTGTCACTACGGAGAGGAGATATGTGGAGTAACAAGTCTCGGTCCCCTTTTCCTCTTCTTCTTGGGTGCCCTTGCCCTGTGTCTTTCTCCAGAGGTAACCAAACCTGATCCTATGGGGTGTGGCCTTCCAGAACTTTTTCGATAACTTTTTTTTTCTTCAGAAGCCAGTGAGTGGATGCCCGCTAGGCGCCTAGCGCTATTTTCATACCGGGAGCGCAGAAATAAGACAGAAAAGCTCTCAAGATGTTGTTAGTCCGCCGAGACAAACGATTTCAGTGCGGTGTGATCAGTGCCGTGATGGGAGTTAGTAAGCAGAGAGGGATGCGGAGCATCACGTGAATGGCCTAGTCCATTCGTTTGCTTGCTTTATTCATTCGCTGTACTTGAGCTTATTCCACGTGCTGGGGATACAAAGGCAAAAGGTAGATGCCTCTTTTAGCGTCTGGTCATCGGGTTCTCGGACAGTTTTACAAAAAAATTTTTTTTTAATGTTTGCTTATTTTTGAGAGCGAGAGAGACAGAACATGAGCAGGGGCAGAGAGAGAGAGAGAGAGTGGGAGACACAGAATCCGAAGCAGGCTCCAGGCTCTGAGCGGTCGGCACAGAGCCCGACGTGGGGCTCGAACCCACGAGCTGTGAGATCATGACCTGAGCCGAAGTCAGTTGCTTAACTGACTGAGCCACCCAGGTGCCCCATCGGACAGTTTTAACCGATGGGGCACACATTTAGTTAAGCAGTGTGGTATATGGAAAGTGCTCTGAAAGGGCTCAGCTGCTGGAGCTTAGAGGGTGACTGGGAACCGAAGCTTAGGGACTATTCAGAGAGATGAGAAAAGCCTCCGGGAGAAATACAAGGGAAGGAATTGGTCGGAGTCTGGGTCAAGGAGAGGCTTGGTAAAGGCTGTCAGGGACATGGTATATTGGAGCACCTGACAAAATTTAGTCTGGTGGCGTGACAAGGTGTGGATGGGCTCAGGGAAGCGGCAAGAAATGGGGCAGGAGAAGCGACCCGGGGCTGTGCGGCATAGGGCCTTGCGATTCGTGTCGTAAGGGGTTTGGACTCTTCTGTGGACGAAAGGAAACAGTTGCGGAATTCTGAAGCAGAAGGGCATGATCAGATTTGCCCTTTGCAGAATGGATGGAAGGGAGCAAGGGTGGAAGGAGGGAAGGTCGAGGAGGTAGAATTCCTGGGACTTGGTTGTCGGTTGGTGGGGGTACATGTGGGGGAGTTAGGAGAGGCGGGAGTTCTGGGCAGTGCTGAGTCCTGGGTGGCCAGCCGGGTGGATGATGGTGCCTTTCTCAACGGAGCAGCGGCCGGTTTGGAAGAAACGATGCCCGGTGCACTTGCCTTCGTGAAGTTTCAGGTGGCCGCGGGACACGGTGGTCAGTCGACTGCGTTAGGGATCCGGCTGTTGGGGGATGTCTGGACTTGAGACAGACATCTGAGAGTCCTTAGACCACAGTTCCCAGACTGTGTGCTGATGTGATGCAGTGAACTCACAGGGAGACTGCAGGATATTGAATTGTGGAAGGAAACTCAGCAGTCCATAACATCTGTCCTGCCCTGTGGGGAATACTCGCTCAGAGGAGTCTACGCTTTCCACCGTCAGTTGCATTACTCTCTTTTCGTTGATAACGTTTGTAACGCTGGGCGTTCAGTGGTTGGGTTCCCTGTGAGATTCAGTGTGTAGTAGGACATGCACGAGGTGGTATCCAGTCCAGCTCCAAGGTTTGGGAAATTGTGAGGTGCCCAACAGGTGCACGCGTACCATAAGTAAATACTGGTGGTTTATTCAGACATAAAAATACTGATTTTTTTTTTTTCTCAATTGAAATGTGCTTTTTAAAAATAGGTAGTAAGTTGTTAGGGCATGAATACTTAAGTTATTTGAACTTGTCCAACAATGCAGCAGTCAGGCGTTTCTTTTGGCCCGAGACGCTAAGGGTGCCGTGAACAGAGAAAGTTCCAGAACCTCTGCCTTTGCCCGTATTTGTGAACGGAGGCTGTTGGAGTGGATGGAGTTATTCAAGAAGCACGTACAGAAAAAAGGAGTGTGTCGAATGTGACCTGGGGAGCTCCTGTGTTCAAAAGATACGCAGGAGAGGGTAGGCTCTCACTGTGAGACCGAGAAGGACAGTTGTGGGGGGAGGGGGGCACGAATGGCGTCCGGAAGCCGTGGTCCAAAAGAATGTCAGCAAAGAGGGGTGCTGAGAGCCAGGAAGTCATTAGTGATATAGGAGGTGGCAGCGGTGACACGGTAATGGGGACAGGAGCGGGATGGCCAGATCGTGAGAGGGTTTAACAGCGGGAGCCAGGAAGTATGTGGGGACGGTGTGTGGGGACAGCTCTCGGGCGTGGTGGTGGTGAAGGGTGGCTCCAGGAGGCCAGGGAAAGGGGGGACTTCTTTGTTTTTTAGTGCAAGGATTTGAGCATGTTGAGGAACCAAGGGGAGAGGGTGCTAGCTAGCACGAGATCCAGACAGACAGTGGGTACAGAGTGTCCATTGGCTTCCGCTCTGGGATGTCATTACTGGTTTCACAGGAGGAGTCCCAGGGGAGCCTTACTGCCACGGACCAAGGATTGTACTCGGGTGGGGAGGCTGGTCGGGTTACGCGGTGCTTCTAAACCTTGGTTATGGAGAGGAGAGAAGGGCATTCGCTAGGGAGGCACGTCTGGTTCAAGGGGAGTTGTTTTTTGTTGTTTTTTTTTAAACATTGACTTTATTTTCTTTTAACTTTTTTTTTTTTTTTTTAAGAACGCCTTTCTTTCTCTTCCACTTAAGACATGCTTTTCTTAGGACTGGTTGGGCCTTCTCAGGGTGGCGTGCTCTGGGCATGGCCGTGCCTTTTTCTAGGTCCTGGCGTCCCGTGAAGGTCGTATGGTCCGCGACAGTGCTGTCCTGTTTTGCTTTGAGTGGACGCTTTCTGCTGTCAGTGCTGTGCTGCTTACCTCAAGGTCAGTTTTGTTTGTTTTGTGTAAGAGCCTATCCTCCTGTCTTAGCAGATGTCCCTAGATTAGGATAATTTTTCCACACTCAGATTTCGGCCTTAATCTTTGGAGCCACCCTGTTCTGGTTCTTCTTCCCTGGATCTGTGCCTCTTCTCTTTGAGGTTAGCTCTTTTCTTCTCTTTTCTCCTGTTGATGCTCTGTTTTTTTTTTTTTTTTGGGAGGGGGGTAGGTTTAAACATCCTGAATATCCCAGGGTGATTTCTCCTCTTTCAGGTCTAGTAGGAGCTTCTGAGCCTCAGCTCTGGGCTCAGCATCTGGGATGGCATTTTCCCTTGGGCCTGTTCTTAGGGGGCCCTCCGACCTCTGGGAGCAGTGGTCTTGTATTGATCTAAAGATGTCTTCTGCTGCATTGTATATTTTTGGACTTTTTCAGTGTTTTATTAACATTTCTCTTTAGTTTTTGCTTTATGGTTCTTTTCACATGATTGAATGCCTACTGTGGACCGTTCTGGTTATTGCTGATAACAGCATTAATTGGACAAAGCACCAGTCCTCAATACCTGGAGAGGGAAAACAGAGGTAAATTGTCTTGCAAACTAACTGTAAGCTCCTTGTGGGCAGGCACCAGACGGCATGGCGGCATGGCACGGTGCCTCGTCCACAGCCGGCTGTTAGTAGATGTGCTCCAGCTTTGTTAAGTAACCTCTTAAACACTGTGGCCACTTACAGACTGTTGTTTAGGTCATAACCTTACTGGCCAGTGGTAACACCCAGTGCCTCCTTGGCTTCAGCTGGCCATTTGCCCAAAGCCTTTGTGATCTTTGATCCTTGAATACTTCCTTTTACTAACGACTGAAAGCCATCTTGGATTAAAAAAAATTTTTTTTTTAATGTTTATTAATTTTTGAGTGACAGAGAGACAGAGCGTGAGCAGGGGAGGGGCAGAGAGAGGAGACACAGAATGTGAAGCAGGCTCCAGGCTCCGAGCTGTCAGCACAGGGCCCGACGCGGGGCCCGAACTCACAGACGGTGAGATCGTGACCTGAGCCGAAGTGGACACTTGACCGGCTGAGCCACCCAGGCGCCCCCATCTTGGATTTTTAAAGCTGTGCTCCAGTGCGTCCTGGAGATGTTATTACCCTGCTGCTGTGGTTCCTCTCGCGGAGCGCTGTCATCCATGTTGTGCACACGGGCAGCTCAGTGAAATTGTGTTGCACATAAAAGTATGGATGTGATTGACCGAACGAAGAGCCCATGTGGCCATATTTTATCAGCTAAATGGAAGAAATGGTGTCTTCCTTGCACATGGCAGATACTCAACAAATATGTTTTCATTGACTGAATGTGTCATGGGTTTTGATTGAGGACCATAGGAAAAGCAGAACACTATCGCTACTTTCTAATTTTAGGAGTCCGGACTGAGTCGTTTTGCTCTACTCATGTTGCACTTTTGTTTTAAGCCCCCCGAAACACGTGCATGACACTCCCTCCCCTCTTGTTTTGTCATGTAGTCCTGTGTTAGAGTTATTACCTAGGCACAGTTCGGCTCTGAATTTGACTTTGTAACTCCTTTCGGGGCCATATTCTGTGCAGTTTAGAATTAACACTTACCATGGATTTAAATTGCTCCCTGCGGTGCATGGAAGGAACACTGTCTAAACACTCAGGGAGTGAAGTATCTAGTCCAGTAGAGGGATGACATTAACCAGAAGAGTGGCAGGAAAGTGAGGGAGCAGTTTATGTTTGTGTTTGTATCATTCTGAGAGAGGCTGTTCACAGCTTACAACGAAGGGGAACTGACTTGCCTTCCGTCTCTTGAAAAGTAAGATTTTAATTTTGGCGGGAAGACTGTAGTTTTCCAATATAGGTTACATGCCCATTTTCAATAGAAACAGAAAAACACATTTTGTTTATAACCAAACCTATAGAGTTTGAAACATAACTTGGTTCTCGGTTTTCCATAGTACTTATCTCCTGTTTGTGTACATCTTTTAGAGTTAATTATCCGGTTTTTGATTTAAAAACCGAAATGCACAGAGACCCCTTAATTCCCCAATCACCTGTCTTCAGGTTTTAATTACACACTGCAAACAACATTGTTTCCAAAGGCTTTACTAAAATGTGGATTGTCCTTTGAGATATCCCAGGGAGGAAGATTATTAAAATGTTACTTCTTTTTGAAAGCTAGCGTTGTAAAATTGGAGGATTGCAAGGCCTATCAGTGATAATGAAGTTCATACCTGAGTTTGCCCGTTCTATTGCATGGATTAATTAAAAACTTCTTCCATTTCTGACATGTCCAGCATATTCCATACTACCTGTCCAAAAAAAAAAAAAATGTGCTAACAACAAAACCTCATGGTATCATTTGATAGAATTATAGAGGCATTAGGTATTACAGGGTCTAGAACAATTTTCGTTTTAAGCTACATTTATAGTTACTTATTGTTGCTAGACAGGAGTTTAGAAACGTGTGGTTTCATTTCTTAGGCTATTTGGTTTCTGATGATTGTCAAATTACGTTTGAGATAAAACATATTGCCCTGCATTTTAGTATTCACCCAGCATGCCCTCTGGTTCTGGACCCTGATACAACTTAGACCAACTGTGTACAAGTGAATGTTACAAGTAGGGTTTTGTTGCAGTGTTTATGTTTTATCCAAATACATTTGTTCAGATTTTGTTGTTTGAGATGCTTATGATTTTATTGAATGCAAACAGTGGAGGCTTGTCCCTCGTCCCCCATTACATAAAGATTTAAATTAGCTTATAGGAAATACTCATAGTGATGAAGCTGAATATAAATAACGAGAATCAAAACCATGTGAAGATCATGAATGAAAACAATGAAACCTATTCTTTGAACAAGGGCCCAGCCTCCCAGGTGGGTGTTTTAGTTGTGGAGGGCTAGAATTTTACTTGTGCAAAGCGTCAGTGACTCAGCCCCAAAAGCATCTGTTGCTTAGTGTTTGTGTTCCTCATGGGGTCGTCTTCCACGGGACCCTTCTGGTAGGCCAGCTTTTTCCACCTGTGACTCAGCCTCCATTAGGAAGTAGGAACTTCCTCCTGCTCGGTTCAGCTGGTGGGCCGGGAGAGAGCCAAGTCCCGTGGAGGTTTTATGGGCCAGCACACATCACTTCTCATCCCCCTGGCTGAACTCCGACGCGGCCTCATTTAATGTGCTGAAGGCTAAAAACGTCGGCTGACTCTGAATCCCGTAGGCTGACTCTGAATCCCCGAGAAGAGAGGACGTAGATATTGGTGACATAACTAACCAGTCTGCAGACTGGGAACTTGGCCGAGCATCCTGGTGGTGAAAGGGGGAAACATCGTTAGCTCTACCCTGCAGCTTTGACCATCTGTAGAAAACATACCAGTTTCCTTTCCTTAATACGTTCCCCAAACCCTCACTTGGGGTTCGTATTGGTTACACTGAGAGCCACAGTGACGGGTGTGCAGCCCATAGGACGTGGTTTTTCTGAAGCTGATTATATTCTGTTTTTTAGATGAAGGGAAAACACACCTTAATAACAGCGTTTCTGCAGAGGGTTAAACTCACATGGTTCATGTGCTTTCTGGTGGCAAGTGTGAATGCACTGCATCTCTGTCAAAACAGCCATTCAGGAATATAATGAGCCTCAAATGGATTTTTTTGGTAAAAGGTGTATAGAAGCTGGTTTGAAGTTCTCTTTCCTGATTAGGTTGGAGTGCTGGTATTTTATGTTGTCAATTAGAGGTAGACTTTTTAGAGACCAAAAATGGAGAAATGATTGATTAATTCAAAGTCAATGTACAGCATGCCAAGCGTGTTCCAGAACAGGGGTTGGTAAACAATAGCCTTCGGGCCCAGTCTGGACTTTTGCCTGATTTTGTAAAGAAAATTCTATTGGAGTAGAGGCCTGTCCATTCGTTTACATACTGTCTGTGGCTGCTTTTGTGCTATAAGGCAGAGGTGAGTAGTTGTGACAGGAACTGTCTAACCTGCAGAGTACAAAATATTTACTGGATGAGTCTTTAGAGCAAAAAATCCCGACCCCTCTTCTAGAGGGTAAGTGCCCTTTCTCAGATCCCGTTCGAGTGGGGGGGGAAAGATAATAAATAAGCAGCATAAATACATGTAGTGATAATGGCCATGGAAAAAGTACAGGAGCAAGGGGACAGTGTATCGGGGACTGCCATTCTTGATAGTGTGGTCAAGGAAGTGGTCAGGGAAGGTGTCTCTGGGGTGACAGTTGACAGAGGCGTGATGAAGGTCAAGTGCACCAGTCCGGCAGATATTTTGGCCAAGAGCCTTATGGGAGGAGGAACAGCAGGTGCAAAGACCCTTGAGGTGGTAGGAGGGTAGTATGAGTAAGTGGGGTGTGTGTGTGTGTGTGTGTGTGTGTGTGTGTGTGTGTGTACGTGTGCAGTTACAGAGGTAATAAAGGACCAGATCATGTAGGGTCTGGTAGACTGTGGTGGCACTTTGGATTTTATTCTGAGTCAAATGGAAAGCCATTGCAAGTTTTTGAGCAGGGAAACGATACCATGTGGCTTAGATTTTAAAAGGGTCGCCAGCAGTGTCGTGTAGAGAATACATTGTAGGGGACAAGGTAGAAAGACAGTGTGTGCACCTGCTAGGCATTGCTAGATGCTGAGGGTGTCAGGATGAATCAGATGGCCCTTTCCTCCAGGGGCTGACGGTGTAACCGCTGAGAAAAACAAGTGAAAAGATCACTGTCGTGTGTAGCTGTAGGTGGGAAAGTGTAAGGTGCCGTGGGATTGGGCAGGAGGGGTGCTTGATCCAGAGTGGGAGACGACACCTGCCTGAGAAAACGGGAGGACGCTAATGAAGACTGATCGGAATAGGTGCCCGTTGCATACCTGAGCTCTGAGAGTTTTGGAAGAACCACGCGAACAGATCGTCAGAGATTCTGCCATCGAGCAGAGGTGGCGGTGGGTTTCAGATCCTAACGATTGTTCTCTGGAGCACTGTGGGAGAGTGATTCTAAGATTGCGTCGGGCCCCGATGGGATACGATGCAGTGGGCGCTGAAGGGGCATGGATGATCTTTGCCAGAGAGCAAGACCAAGGTAATATTGGTCCGGAAAAATTGTAGAAAAGTCTCTGTAATTTATCTGTGGAACGTATTGTAGAGCGTTGATAACCTTTCCCATGAGCCCAGCAGCATGAATGAGGTTGCAAAATATACCTCTAAGTAGTTAAACAAATTGATCTGCTGTCTGCAGTTACTGGATCTGACCCAATGAAACTTTGGAGGATGTCTATAGCGATGGTTTTTATTTTTGAGAGAGGTGATATTATCCCATTTTGGATAATAATTAGCGGAAAAAATTGCTGCCATTTTTATTGGTGTAGTGAAGGTTATTCATCTTTTTATTTTCTTTAATAGAGTGTCTAGATCATCTGAAAATAATTTCAGTGATTATAAAAGAAATAGGGAGATGAAATGGATACATTCACAATCGTAGAGGGAGTTATTTTTTGTACTACCCTGGTATTGTAATGAACAGAATTTCGTAAGGATATAGAAGATTTGAACAACACAATATTTGAACAATAAACTCGCCTTGCATGTCTAGACATTGCCCCTAACAACTGCAGAATACACATTATTTACCAGTTCATGTGGATAAGCTGTCAGCTTATGGGATATTTCAGAGGATTGAGGTCAAACAGTACAGTATTCTTTGCGTTAAACTAAAATCAATAGCAAAAAGTAAAATCATTTCTAAATACCCACAAATTATGGAAGATCTTTAATTGCAATGAGAATTTTAAATATTGACAAAATATTTTGATCAGAATTAATATGAAAATACTTCATATCGAAATCTGGGGGATGCAGCTAAAGTTATACTTAGAGGAAAGTTTATAGCCATAAATACATGTTAGGAAAGAAGACTGAAAAACATTCAGTGATCTGTACATCCATCTCACGGAGTTAGGAACAAAACAGCAAACTAAACACGGAGGAAGTACAGTTGACCCTTACCGTGGGGGTTAAGGATGCTGACCCCTGGGCAAAGATTCACATGTAATTTTCGGGTATGGATTTTAAGTCAAGGTCTGAAAACCTTTCCCTGCACCCATGTTACAGAAGGCTTCACCAATAATTTCCTTAAGAAGTTCGGTAGCTTTCAGCTCTTACATTTTGATTTCTGCTGCACTTGGAGTTTATTCTGGTGTGTGATATTATGAATGGGTCTCATCTTATCTTCCACGTGGCTATTCACTTGCCCCAACATTGATGAAGCCCATCTTCGCGCAAGTCATTTGAGATGCCACCATTGTTATATATTACTAGGTTTCCGTATATAGGTTGGGTCTGTTTTTGCATTCTCTGTTTCATTTCCCTGGTCTGTCTGCCTCTTTGAGTGCTACCACCACAATTTTAATCATGGAACTTTGTTCTCGTATCTGGTAGGGCTACTTCTCCCTCGTTCCAGTTCAGTGTTAACTGAGCGTCAACTTGTCTAGCTCCATAAAGAAGCTTCCGAGGAATTTTTATTGCAGTTGTGTTATATTTGTAAATTAGTTTAGGGAGAACCAACTGCCAATCTACTGAAGTTGCGATATCTCATCCATGAATGGTGGATGCGGAAGTCTCACAGGGTGTGCCTTTTCAGGAGTGTGAGTCTGTAGATTTCTTCATGGAAGTTTTGAACATTTCTTGTTAAGTGTGCGTTCTTTTCTCTTGCTGTTACAAATGGGGTTTTCTCTTCCATTACATATCCTGACTGGTTATCGGTTGTGGACACGAAGGCTATTGTTTTTTTGTTTGTTAATTTTATATCCTGCTGCCTTGCGGAATTCCCTTTCTTGAGTTATTTTTTATCACTGATTCTTTTGATTTTCCAGGTTTACTGTCATGCGATCAGCTAGTAGAGAGTTTTATTTCTCCTTTTTCACTGTTTGTGTTTTTAGTTGTTTTCTCTTGGTGAATGCCTCCAGATTAATTAATGCTTACAGTGTTAAATAGTAGACAACGTATTGGGCATCCTTGCTTGGTTCTTGGCCTTAAGTGGGCATGCCTCTAGTTTTGACCCAGTAAGATGTTGGCACCCCCGCTCTCTTGTGTGCGTGCTCTCTTGTGGGTGTACTCTCTTGTGTGGGTACTCCTACGCACATACTCTCTCTATATGTATCGGTAAAGTCATGTTAAGATTCCTATTTATTCAAGAGATGGTTTTCCAGAATTAGGAATGGATACTGAATTTTGTCAAGGGTTTTTTTCAGGCCTTTTTGGAGGTTATTATGTATTTTTTCCTCATTAGATTTATTAGTATGGTGAGTTGTTATTATTCAATTTGCTAATACTGAATAACAATAATAATAATACTGGTGTTGTTTTTTTTTTTATTCCTTTAAGTTTATTCATTTATTTTTGAGAGAGAGAGAGAGTATGTATGTGTGTGAGCAGGGAAGGGGCAGAGAAAGAAGGAGGGAGAGAATCCCAAGCAGGCCTCACACTGTCAGTGTAGACCCTTGACATGGGCCTGATCCCACAAACCACGAGATCATGACCTGAGCTGAAATCAAGAGTTGGACGCTTAACTGACTGAGTCACCTAGGTGCCCTGGGTTTTTTTTTCTTTAATATTTTATTTCATATGTCTGCATCGGTGTTCCTAAGTGCTATTCGTTTGTAAAGGTGTTCTTTTTTTTTTACTATCTTAATTGGGTTCAGGTATTAACGTTACAGTTTTTTATGTTATACTTGATTCATAAAAAGAATTTGGAAGTTACTCTTTATTTTTCATGTTTTAAAACAATTTAATATTGGAACTGTCTGTTTTTTAAGGGTTTGGTAGATTTCCTCTGGGCTCTCTGGTTTGGTCCTCTTTCAGTAAGGTAGTTCTTTGGTAACTTTTTCTGATTCTTCTAGGGAAGTTAGTTGGTTTAAGCATTGTCTCTGCTGGGGTCCGTTTTGATACGCTGTATTTCCTAAGAAATTATCTATTTCATCTAGGTTTTTAAATGTGTTTGCATGCAAGGGGGCAGGGTACTCTTTTATGATTTATAGATTTTATCTTTTTTGTATTCGTGTATTCGCTTCTTTTTTTCCTTTGCTGAAATTAGTGTATGCTTTGTTTTGTTATTTCAGCTGTACAGGTCTGTGGCATTACGTCCTTTAAGTGCAACCATGAGCACCATTCAGCTCTAGAGCTGCTTCACCTTCCCATAATCCAAATTCTGTGCTGGTTGAATATTCACCCCCCGTTCTTCCCTTCCCCCAGCTCCTGGCAACCACCGTTCTCCTTTCTGTCTATGAATCTGATGACTCTAGGTCCCTCATATACGTGAACTCAGTTTTTTTTTTTTTAAAGAATGAGAATTTTTATTAAGTTAATTTCTGCTTTTGTATCTTTACAGTTACCATCTTTAAAAAAATGTATTTATTTTAAAGTAATCTCTAGACCTAACATGGGGCTCGAATCATGACCCTGATCTTAAGAGTTGTAAGCTCCACCAACTGAGTGAGGGGCCTTCTTTGTACTCCTTTTGGTTTACCTTGTTCTCCTTTTTAGCTTTTTGAGTTAGGAATGGAATTCATTCATTTTCTGCTCTTAAAAAATTGACATAGGTGGTTAAGGCTCTGGATTTGTTTCTGATTAGGACTTTAAATTCTTCCATGGAGTCTGATATGTAATATTTTCATTATCATTATTTTTTAGGAATTCTGTGACTTGTTTGTATATTCTCTTTCTTCCAAGAGTTGTTTAAGGTTTTCGGTGGGAAGGCTTTAAAAAAATAATTTCTAGCTTTTCTCTGATTTTTAAGAAAAAAATGTTAATTTTATTGATACTGATAAAAATCACATCAGAAGTGTGGAGCTTGGTGCATTTTCACAAAATGTATTCCATCACCCATGAAACTAGCACCTAGAACATTCCAGTGTCTCCTTTGAGTCATGACCACCCTGCTCTCCAAGGGCATCCCCTATGCTGACTTCTAAACTGATGAGTTTTGCCTGGTTTTGAATTTTGATCATTATAAATGGTTTTGTATTTAGATCTTTTGTTCACCAATTTTTAAAAATTCGTCCATGTTGTTGCAAGTACTCTTGGGTCATTTATTCTTCTTGCTGTGTGTGATTCCATTGTGTGTACCATAATTCATTTATGTTTCTCTTCTTGTACCATTTTACATTGTTTCCAGTCTTTCAGTTTTCTTTGCAATTTTGATCACTGGTTATTGTTGGTAATATTGCTGTTTCATCATTACGTTCATGATTTATTTGTGCCTTATCCTGGGATTAATGTTTTGTGTTTGTTCAAAGGAGGTATATTCTCTATTCTTAGAGCATGGCGTTCATATATGTCCAAAAAAACCCTTCTTTATTGGTTATGTTGTTTAGATCATTTACTTTTTTTTTTTTTTAATGTTTATTTTTGAGACAGAGACAGAGCATGAACGGGGGAGGGTCAGAGAGAGAGGGAGACACAGAATCTAAAACAGGCTCCAGACTCTGAGCTGTCAGCACAGAGCCCGACGCGGGGCTCGAACTCACGGACCGCGAGATCATGACCTGAGCCGAAGTCGGATGCTCAACCGACTGAGCCACCCAAGCGCCCCTAGATCATTTATTTTTAGTCTTTGTTTATTTTCCTTCCTGATCTGTTTTGGGTACTGAGTAGTGCGTGTCTCTTATTTATAGAGATTGTATTTTTTCTTGGATTGGTTATAGTTTCTGTTATTTGATTCATAGATATTAATACTTTTTTTGCATTGTGAAATAATAGCTTTTAGCATTCATCCGCTTGAATACTTTTTGTCTTAACTTTTATCTTGTCTGGTATGATTGCCACCTAATTGCTTCCATTTGCCTGATAAGTTTTTGTGCATCGCTTTATTTTTAGCCTTTTTGAATCTTGCATCTTAAATCTGTCTTCTCGTTACTACGGTACAGGGTTGGCCTTTGCTCTCTGAGGAAGTTTGAAAATCTTTTAAGTAAGCAAGTTTAGTTCATTCACATGAATTGTTATAACTGAGATACTTGTTTTCAGCTCTGTTGTTATCTATGATACAGTTACCGTGTGTATCGAACTTACTGTGTTCACTCATGTGTATTTTCCTTGAGCTTGATAAAGACAACTTCATATCTAGGAAGGAATAAATTTTTGTTCTAGCGGTTACTTTTCAATTATGTACCTGTATAGTACACCCTCCCCCTTTTTAACCATTTTAACCCATTTTACTCTCTTGTATGTCACCTTGACATGGCTTTTTTTGATTCTCACCTGTTACCAATACAGTAGTGATTTTATTGTTTTTTTCTTTCTCTTTTACCTCCCCATTTTACTTACTTACTTAACTTATTTATAGTGTATGCGCTCGCTCGCAAGCCGGGGAGGGGCAGAGGGAGAGAGAGAATCTTAAGAAGCTCCATGGTCAGTGTGGAGCCCTACTTGGGGCTCGATCTCATGACTGAGATCACGATCTGAGCCGAAACCAAGAGTCAAGACGCTTAACCGAGTGAGCCACGCAGGGGCCCCTTCCCATTATTTTTGTTGCAATTTTCTGCTTTGTCACAATGTAGGTTTATATACTTTATCCGTGACCCTAGTCTCGTTTTTAGTTTTAGTTCTGCTGTTGAATACACAGACTGGGCACTTCTTCATCAGTCCTCTTCAGTCATCCTGTGACCGGTGGGAGATTCTGCATTGTGTGAACGGAGGTCTCAGTTCTTGGCTTCCCCAGGAGAAGATTTATGTGCGGATCCACACTTGCTCTGGACTAAAGGTGGCCGGACGGAAAGTAGCAAGCACGGAGCAGTTTATTAAGGACAGTACATCCTCAAGGTGGGAGAGTGGGCAGGCCCAGAAGTGGCAGCTGCCGGGGTTAGAGGGGACATTTCTTTCTGTGTTTGCATAGGTCATGGGTCACAGCTAGGGCCATCTCCCACTGAGGGCTGAGGTTGCTTCCAGTCATCTACGGGACTACTCCCACAGGTTAGGAAGGGGAGCTTTTGGCCCTATACACACACGGTTCTTGCCAGAACTGTCATGGCCATCTCCCCCAGGGAGTGGGGGTTGAAACCACAGTGTAAATATATTAAAATGAATCTACAGGTTACCCTGGGACAGAGGTTGAAGAGGAGAGCCATGTTCTACACCTGTGGCTCTTGGTCTATCAGCCCTGTGTGTTGGAAGCCACAAAGTAAGGGGGAACCTGGGTGGCTCAGTCGGTTGAGCCTGACTCCAGCTCAGGTAATGATCTCAGGGTTCGTGAGTTCGAGTCCCACATGAGGCTCACGGCTGTCAGCTCAGGGCCAGCTTCACATCCTGTTTCCCTCTCTCTGCCCCTACCCCACTCATATCCTCTCTCTCTCTCTCTCTCTCTCTCTCTCAAAAACGAATACACATTTAAAAAAAAAGCCACAAAGTCAGGATGTTGTGCCCTCAGGCTTCTTATGTGTCTCCTGTGTATCACTGCCTTTGCCTCTTACTCATGTCTGACTGCCTGTTCCATTCCTTGGTTAGATGGAGTTCAGTGTCTAGTGCATCCATTGAATATAATGGATTAACTTCTCTCCCGTGCATGTAGAAGTGTGTTAGTTTTGTGTCTTTGGGAGAACTGAGAAGATAGTCATGCCGATCATTCTGTGTCTTTGATTCAGATGATGAGCCTCAGTTGAGAAGGGTGATTGGAATCCTTAGGATGCGTGCCTGTGTAAGCATTTTTTGAGTTCTTGCTTGTTTGAGTATTTTTCATGGTCCCGATAGTTGAAGGACAGCTTGGCTGGGTATAAAAACGTATGTTTCACTAAGTTTTCAGGCTGACGCAGGGCTCCATCTCACAACCGTGAGATCATGACCTGAGCCAAAATCAAGAGTCGGATGCTTAACCAACTGAGCCACCCAGGTGCCATCCCTCTTTTAGTATTTTAAATATCTTTTCCCAGAGTCTTGACTCTTTGTACCCTGGAATACTTGTGTCTTCAGTTACATGATGTTTGACTTTCTTTGCCTGTTTTCTGTTTCATTCACTGTCTGCATACTCATTTCTTTATCTTTTTCTTTTGGTTGTTTTCTCACTTTTTCTTAATGCCTTTTATTAAATTTTCATTTGAAGTTAATTTCCTTTGGGCACCTTTTCATTTAATCTTCTGCAACAGGATTTTTTTCTTCTATTTCTTTCCCAATTAAGTTCAGCTTGCTTTTGTTTCAGTTTCTTTTTCAGTCCATTTTCATTGTCAGCTTCTGTACTAGATTCACATGTGCTTGTTTGAGGGTACTCAGTTCGGTTTTGAGTGTCATACTAGAGTTTTCTTTGGTTTCACAGATGCTTTGGGGGAGAAGTTTTGTTAGTGAAATGCTTTGATTTACATTTTCTGTTTTCCTCTAGCAGTTTTGTGTGGGTATGGACTTCATTTACGTTTTTGAATCCCTGTTTATTTTGTGAGTAGGTTTCTTGGTTGGAGAGCACTCTTTCCAGTTGTTCCCTAAATTCTTTTAATGATGTCAGTTTTGGTGGGCGGGTGGCTTGTCTTATTTTTGCTTTCATTTCTGCAGTTTCTTAATTTTCCTCTTCTTTCTTTCTTTCCCCTTTCTGCCATGTCTCCAAGACGTGCCAGTCTCTCTAAATAACTGACCCTTCTTCACAAACGTTGCTTCTCCAAGGCTGCGACTTCTAGTTCCACTCACTTTCAAGCCCCTCTCTTGTAGCCAGTTCTGTGAACTACCAAGTCTTGATCTGTGTTCAGTGACGTAGCACTTTTTCTCCCCCCAGGGGGTTGAGGGTCATTTAAGTCTTCCACATGTCTCTACTCTGTTTTATATAACCTTTCATCTCTCCAGCCTTGTTCTCTCCAGCCATAGGCTTTCAGTGGTGTAGGGTGGAAGCTCTGTTGGAATGCAGTTTATTTATTTACAGCTTATTTGAAGGCTGTTGTATTCTGCTTCCTATTCCGGCACGAAGGCATGGGTCATATGTGGATATTTTTGCTCTTCTTATAGATGTTTCGGGAAGAGGATGTATGGGGAGATTTGGAATCAGGGTGGCCAAACTCTTGCAAGCCTGGAAGTCCTGCCAGAGAAGCATAGTCTTAACATCAAATATTGTCAAGGAATAAATTATAGGACAGTCTCATTCATGAACATACTTGCAAAAATCCTTAAGCATAACAATGAGATCTACCAGTGTAAAAGGGTAATATGAGCGTTTTGTATTTATTCTAGAATGCGAGGTTGGCTTAATACTCAAAATCAAATGTATCTCATCATATTAATGAAGGAGAAAAACTAGTATAATCATTATGAGATGCAGAAAGCACTCAAATTTAATATTTGTTCATGTTGAAAAACTGTTAAGCAAGCTAGGAAAGAATGATCTCAGGAAGAGTATCTACAAGGAAACTTACAGCAAATGTCATATTAATGGTGTTCAGTGATGAAATGCTTATCTTCGGAAATTGGGAATGAAATAAGAATGCTTGTCCTTACCACATTTATTCACCATTATGCTGTAGGTTATGGCCAATGCAGTAAGAAAAGAAAAGTAAAAGGATACGAATTAGAAGAAAAAAAAAATTGAATGTATGTAGGTAGTACGATTGGTTTGTGTAGTATTGTATATAGAAACATCCAAGAGAATCTACACGTAAGTTATTAGACTTTAGAAGTGTATTTAGCATGGTTGTTGAATTCTCTATAGCAACTGGAAAATGAAATTAACAAAGACATTGTTCTGGCATTAAAGGTCCCAATATATAGGAGTAGAAGTAGCAAGAAATTTATAATACCATTGTGCAGGAAACTATAAAATATTTAGAGAATTTAAGGGAAAGGTAAGGAAAAGGGGACTATATCATGTTCATGAAATGAAAGCCTTAATATCATGGAGATGTCAGTCCTCTCTAAATCAATACATGGATTCTGTTCAACCTTAGACCATAGCCTGAAAAATTTGGGGAGGAATGGAAATTGACTATTTGTGTCTAAAATTTATGTGGAAAAATAGAGGGCCACGAGTTTCAAGACATTCTTGAAGAACAACAAATCCCTGGGCTTATCAGATACGTAGAGTTATTATAAAGCTATAGGATTCAAGCAGCGTGGTATTAATGCGTGTAAGCGTAGGCAAACACGATTAATGAAGTGGAGTAGAAAGCCCTAAAGCAGGCCCAGGCATTTATAGATGTCTGATTATGTTAAGTGCAAAACAGTCTGGAAAGAATGTTTTTTTTTTTGATAAAAATTGTTGTGTGATTGTTAAGATGGCTGTCCCTAATTGACATTTGACCCCTATCCTGTATCATACTCAGAGATCAATTCCACACAGACTACAGGTCTACAGGTAAAAAATAATATAGAAAATCCTCATGGCCTGTGAGCAGGAGAACCTTTCTTAAACAGGACACAGAAGGCCCTGACTATAAATAAACAGATGCTAAGTTGAACTGAGTATTAAGAACTTCTGTTTATTAAAGTGTACCATTGAGATTCAAAAAGTAGTCCATAGGCTGAAAAAGAATGTTTGAATCACATGTAAACTGACATGTCTCCTACCTCGAAAATTTGAAGAGCTGGCAGAGATCAGTAAGAGAGCCAGATAACCTAACAGATCAATGGGCAAGAGACTTGAACTTGCACTTTTCCAGAAGATGTACAAATAGCCAATGAAGATACGAAAAGAAGTTTAAACTCAGTAGTCGGGAAGTGCAGAATAAATAATACTGAGATATCGCCACAGTCTTCAGATGGGCTAACGTTGAAAAGACCGGCAGTCTGTAGCGTGGAGCCACCGGAATGCATATCCCAGCTGATGGGAGTGGAAATTGGTACATACGCGTTGAAGAGCTGTTGGGGGTTGTACCGAAGTCGGAGGTCCACATTCCTCGTGAACCAGTATCTGTCTTCTACATATACGCTCCATAGCTATGCGTGCACGATTGCACCAAGATACGTGTACGGTGGTGTGCATAGAAGCATTATTTGTAATACCCCATTTGGATACATCCCACGTGTTCGTCAGTAGCACAACGATTATGTAAAGTGTGGTGGATTCATCCACCACCCAGTGATAGAAGTGAAAAAGTTGAAGCCGTGTGCGACAGCAGTAATAATCTCATAAATTTGACGTTGAGTGAAAAGATGCTAGACAGCAGAATCCAAACTGTATGCTTTTGCTAAATACGGTTTTAAAGGGGTGTCAGGAACAGGGGAGGTGATTATCTTTGGGGAAGAAGAAGGGATTCCAAGTGAGAGAGGCACGATGGGTACTTCTGAGGGTGCTGGCATGGTCTTATTTCACGATCTTGATGGTGGTTCCCTGGATTTGTCCACTTTGCGTTAATCCTTCAAGCTGCAATTTCTTTAATAGCTAGATTTATTCTATATACGTCACGTTTACACTGGTGTTCGGATATAGATTTCCTTCACAGCTCGTGTTCGGTTTTGATTCAGTTCACTTATAAGTGTTAATCTTTTCATCGAAAACCAATGTGGGTTTTGAGCCAGCTCTCTCCCCCTCCCCCTGTCTATTTTTTCTAGCGGAAGTCCTGCCTCTCTGACAGCTGCAGACCTCATTAGTCCTCCTTGCTTCTATACTCTCGACCAGCAGTTTTCTCAGTGTAGAATGGGACCTCGGGGAGTCTCCAGCACCTTTTTAGGGGTCATTGAGGTCGCACTTACTTTCAAAATTAGGCTAAAATATAATTTGCCCTTTTTACTCTCATTATTTCAGAGCATACAATAGGGTTTTTCAGAGGCTGCATGACAGAGCTAACAGTTACTTGAAAAGACTATTAAAAACTCCTCTTTCCAACTAGATATCTGTGTAAGACTGAATTGTCTCCACACACTGCAGCCAAAACAACGTGTTACAGTGGAATGAATTCAGAAAGCAGATACGAAAATCCAGCTGCCTTCTTTTAAGCCAGATGTTAAAGAAACTCGTAAAAATACAATGGTGCCAATGGTTTTTTGTTTTGAGAAATACAGTTATTTTTTAAGATAACGTTTGTTCACACATAATGAATTTATTTTGTGCTTTTCAGTGCTTTTTTTTTTTTTTTTTTTTTTTGAGAGGGAGAGAGAGAGAGAGAGAGGGAGAGTGAGCGCATGTGTGTGAGCCAGGGAGGGGCAGAGAGAGAGAGAGAGAGAGAGAGAGAGAAAATCTTAAGCAGGCTTCATGCCCAGCATGGAGCCCAGTGTGAGGTTCTGTTTCATGACTGTGAGATCTTGCTTGACTTGAGCTGAAATCAAGAGTTGGGCGCTTAACTGACTGAGCCACCTAGGCACCCCAGCGTTTTATTTAAAACATTTTTCTCATAATTTCTAATATGGTAAATATTGATACATACAACTCATGAACAATCACAGTTTGGGGTTTCAGATGGTAAGAGGTCCTGAACAAAAATTTTAGAGGATTATTGCTTCATACAGCAGTGGTTCACCCAGGGAGTTTTAAAGATACTCATGCCTGTGTCCTGGTCCCATAAATTGTGATTTAATTGGGCCTGGGGTGTTGCATAGGTTTGAAATTTCTAAATGACCTCTAGAGGATTCTGCCGTGTACACAAGCTTGGGAATTCTATTGATTTATAGTTTGGGATGGTGGTATATTGTATGCTTATGTGACTTCTGCTCTTGAGGTCTTGAAAAACAGATAAGGTGCTGGACCCCAGATTTGTACAAACACCTTACCTTGGGGGTCTTAATTTCATTTCTGGTTGTTGCTGTTATGTAGAAAAACAACCGATTTTTCAGAAAATAATTTTTAAAAAGTTGTTTTTTTTTTAACATTTATTTATTTTTGAGACAGAGACAGAGCTTGAGCGGGGGAGGGGCAGAGAGAGAGAGGGAGACACAGAATCTGAAACAGGCTCCGGGCTCCGAGCTGTCAGCACAGAGCCCGACACGGGGCTCGAACTCACGGACCGTGAGATCATGACCTGAGCTGAAGTCGGACACTTAACCGACTGAGCCACCCAGGCGCCATTTGACCCTGAGCTTTTCTTTGTGGGAAGAGTTTTAATTATTAATCCAGTCTGTTAACTTGCTACGACCTAATTCAGCTTTTCTCTTTCTTTTTTAGTTACTTTTGTTAACTTATATGTTTCCAGCAACTTTCCTTTTCATCTGAGTTGTCCAGTTGGTGGCGTACATTTGTTGGTTATTCCTTTATAATTGGTTGGTGGTAATTGATGTTTTCTTATTTCATAACGATTTTGTGCTCTTCTACTCTCTTTTTATCTTGGTCAGTTTCAGGGTTTGTCAGTTTTGTTGATCTGCTTCCATCTAGGTAGGATTTAACCTCAAAATCGTTTAAAAAATGATAATTATCTGATGTCTGTGATTGGACTATGGAATTTTAGGATGATGATTGTCTGGGATTGTTTTTTGAACATGAAATGGATACTTAGTCTCTGTAAAAACAACAAGAGAGAAACTAGATTGAAATACATAAGTAGAGGTGCCTGGGTGGCTCAGCTGGTTGAGCATCTGACCCTTGATTTTGGCTCAAGTCATGATCCCTGGGTCTTTGGATCTGTCTCTGTGTGGGGCTCTTTGACTCTGTCCCTCTGCCCTTCTCCCCTGCTCTCTCTTAAAAAAAAAAAAAAAGTAGTAGTAAGGTGTCTAAGCTAGAGAAAGGGGAAGGATACTGATGATTGATTATAAGTAAGTTATTTAATTATAATCCTTATTTTTTTTTGCTTACCTTTTATTGGGTCATTTCGGGTGGTAGACAAATGAAATTCAAATATTTCAGTGTTCCATGGATTAAATAAGTGAGTAATCTGGGTCCGGACAAGTGTCGAATTGAAGTGCCAATGACAGAAAATAAGGTTGAAAATAATATTTCTCCTCTTCTGAGGAGACATTTCTGTTTGGGTTATTTTGCACATATAACATAATCTCACATATATTGTCTCCTTGCCTGTTTTACCATTATTTATTTATGTATTTTTGGTCTCTGTGAATTTCTGATAAAAACAAAGGAAAAAAAGAAAAACGTAGACCATCTTGCAGTCCCCCCTCCGACCTCCCGTGCAGTGATGTATAGACATGATATGTACCCTTGCAGTGACCCTTTTCTACCAGGGGGTGACATTCCTCATGGTTAGTGTGAACCCTGATTATGCATGGTCATCAGAAATGAATGAACTGGTAACGCAAAGGAATGGATGAATCCAGAAAAAATGAACCACATCATGCTGAAAAACAGACGATTTCCAGACTGACTGCGTTTCTGAAACCTCAGATGTCGAACATTGGAGATGCCTGCATTTCCAGGAATTTCTTACTGTGTATTTTTGGCTTTCTAGTATATAAGATTTCATTAAAAAATAGCCTCTTAAACTTTTCCTTTTAGAAGAGTATTGGGGCAGATCCATTAATATGAATGTGTCTAGAAGTGGGCTTTTTCAGAGGTTCTGTAGCATGACATGGGTTAAAAGTATGTGCACTTTCCGTTTCTGTCAGGAACATTGGAAAGAATCTCCGTGAATGGAGTTACTCTCTCAATGGGCTTTGTATAAAACTGGCCAAGCATTAGATTCATATTCTTTCATAGGTCCAATTAGCATTCAAATAT
This sequence comes from Panthera leo, assembly GCF_018350215.1. NCBI lineage: Eukaryota > Metazoa > Chordata > Mammalia > Carnivora > Felidae > Panthera > Panthera leo. Next base: position 6,270,780 of record NC_056679.1, read on the forward strand.
TATTTCTGAAGTGTTGGATTTAATATATTTTAGAGCTTCTTGACCCTCGCCCCCCAACTTTCTCCCTCCCCCCCCCCCAATTTTCTAATTACAGCCTCAAATTATTTCTAGTAATTTTAGAATTTCTTTTCTTGAAGATGGCATTTGTTTTTACAGGCAGTGATGGTTAATGAAACCCTTCCTTCTCTGGAGGAATGGAATATGATTTCCTAAATTGAGTAGAATTTGATTTATCCTAGTCTTCTGATTGAAGTGCTAAAATAAATCAGAAGATTCAGCAAATTTAATTTGAAGCTCCCTGAATTTTTGAAGTGGTAGGCATACGAATGATTAACTAGAAAAAGCAAATTTTTGGAAAGTTGAATGAATAGAAGCCCAGAGTGCTTTGAGTTGACCAGAGCATTTTGATCGGTTTCCCTTCCCTTTCCCCCAGATGCAGAAATGATAAATGCTACATCTTAAGGTTATATTTTACTGCTTTCTTTCTGGTTCTAGAGTACCGAAGTTAATCTAGCATAGTTTTGTAACTTTTTTTAGGCACTGTTATTTTCTTGCTGCTGTATGTAAGTTTCTTCGGTTAGCTTCAGTTTTCTTAATTTGCTGTTTTTCCTTCCCAGTGAGGTTTCCTACATGTATGTATATATTTAATAGCTTTATCACCCAGAGTTTCACTTTGGTTGGTAATTGTTCCTTTGGGAAGGAAAGTAAGGGGGAAACTTCATAAATTCATATTGTGATAGAAGGAAGCAGTAGGACACGAGTTAGCTGTAAATGTCAGAGAAGGACGGGGAGTAGTCACGAGTGACAAGTTAGCGTGGAGAAATCAGTCGGCACCCTTCCGCTCTCGTTCCAAACAGACTCATTCCCTTTGCAGCTGCTTGGTGTTCTAATGAGAAGTTACTGTTAACCTAAAAGAATTAAAACAGCCAATTATATTACCAGCAAAATGGGTTTATCCAGGGATAGTGGAGAACTGCAGTCTGAGACATGCAATCTGTGGAAGGCCAGTCCCCCAGACGAAGGAGAGGAATGTTAATTTATTGAGAAGGAGGAGGAAGTTGGGAGAGGTTGTTGGGAACAGAAAGCCCCTCGGAGAGAAGCAAGAGTTCAGGGTGACAACGGTTTCTCTTTGGCTGACTTGAAGGGGTAGCACATTCCTTGTAGGAGATGCGGTGTCCCATCTTTTCCCGTTGGGACCTGTAATTGACACTGCTTCCTGTAATTGATGTTGAGTGGGCCAGGCTCCCCTTTCTGGCCTCCCTGGTCCTTTTTAGTGAGGTTTTCCTTCGCTCATTTTCACATTACAGAACCACTGCTTTTGTGGGTAAGGGGTCCCAAGTTGTCATGTTTTCAGTGAAGATAATCAGAATTCCTTGGCTTTTTGTTTTTAATTATCTTGTACTAGAGATTCTTTGACAATCGTTTGCTACAAACTGGGCTTTGGTTTCGGAAGAACACAGGGGGGCTGTTTGGGATATTGAGGAGGAAGGGATATGTACTGGTACTTTGGGATAGGATGTTAGCAGGTGTGGATTGAAATATGTTTGCTTTCGGGACTTCGAATCGGGAGTAAAGGCAGTTTCCGTGAGCATTTGGCAGGTTTGTGGCTGTAGACACTGAGTTCTTTAGTATCTCAGATTTCCCTTTGCAAGTCCTTTGACCAAACTTGTTTCACCTGTAGCGGATGTACAGGGTTTAGGGGCTGCCTTCCGCACTTGTTTCATTTCTAGCTCACATGATGCTTCTAGTCTTTTTTTTTTTTTTTTTTTTTTTTTTTTAACTGACTTCCATCATCTGTTGTCTTTTTGAACAGGGGGATGTACATAAACGCAATCATGTAGAGATGGTTCCTGACTAGACCTACCCCTTTGTAGGTTTCAGGCTCGGGACTGATGACTGATGGCCTCTGAGACCGGCTGAGACAGAATTGCAAGCCAGTGGAGCAGGGGCTCTGGGGGCAGACTCATTGGGTTCAAATCTTGGCTTTGCCATTTCCTAGCAGCGTGGTTTCTGGGGCACTTGCCAACTTCGGGGAGCCTTGCTCTTCTCATCTATAAAACAGTAACTACCCCATAGAGTTGTAAGGAGTAAAGGAGAGCATGTAAATAATAAATAAAGGGTTGAGAGTGATGTACCAAGAATAGAAACCTGCCCGGCAGCCGGCAGAATAGAGGACGACAGAAAGAGTAAGAACATTCTTGAGAAAGTTTCAGACCTGCGTGTGCAGCATTGACCACACTTTTGAAGAGAGGGACACAACCACCTAGGTGTCCTTTTTAGCTGTTAGAAGTAATAGGGGAGAATTATGAGGGGATAATTTGTCAACCAGAAAGGTGATGACAGGCCTCTTTGTGGATGTTTAGAACAGGGCAGGAGGAAATTAACGCCGAGTTAGTGATTTGGGGTCTTGGTGCGAAGAGAGTGACAACTGCGGTGTTGTGGTTTGGGCGGAGTTAGTGTGGATAACTTGTCACCAGTTCTCATAAGACTGCATGCTTGTCTAGTGATTTATGGTGTTAAGGGTCTTTACGATCCGGTGGAATTTGATGAGTACGCTCAGAAGGTAGCTTATTGTTCAGATGATTCTCGTTTGCACGGGGGCAAGTTCCAGAGGCACTGGGGAGCAAGCAAGGATGAGAAAAAGTCCAGCGATTTTCCTTCGATGGGTGAGAGAGAAAGATTCACGCGGTCAGTGAGTGAATGCACCAGGCCTGTAGAGAATTCCTGATATGAGCGTGGGGCTCTTTCTCCTAGAGGTCGGGGTGGTGGCTGTCTGTGCCCAAAATGGGAGCGCTGAAAGATACAGAATAGTTCACAGGGGAGGTGAGGTGGAAGCTGGACCCCAGGGGTCCTTCAATCCGAGCGGGAACTGTTTTCTGCTGGATGGTATCTTCGTAGAAAATTCCTTACCCTATTAAAAAAAAAATGTTTACTTTTTAAATTACTAATTTGATTATAGTCTTTGTTTTTGTTGTTTCTTTAGACAGTTTCTCAGAAGAGTGTCCCCCTGAATACATGGTACCCTGGGGTTGGGACTATGTTTTTTTCATTTGTTAATTCATTAAAAAAAAATTTTTTTTTAAAATGTTTGTTTATTTCTGACAGAGAGAGCGACAGAGCATGAGTGCGGGAGGGGCAGAGAGAGAGGGAGACACAGAATCCGAAGCTCCAGGCTCCGAGCTGTGAGCACAGAGCCCCAAGCGGGGCTCGAACTCATGGACCGTGACATCATGACCTGAGCCGAAGTCGGACGCTCAACCGACTGAGCCACCCGGGCGCCCCTAATTAATTCATTTAAAAAAAAAATTTCTTAATAATTTTTGAATGAGCCCGATGTTTTTATTTTTCTTTATTTTGCTTGTTTTACTTCAGGTTTTTTAATTCCACATATGAATGAGAACATACCGTTTTTGTCTTTCTCTGACTTATTTTGCTTCTGCTCTCTAGCTCCATCCATGTTGTTGCCCATGGCAAAATTTCCTTCTTTTCGCGGTTGAGTAATATTCCATCGCTCGTGCGTGCGTGCGCGCACACACACACACACACACACACACCCCACTTCGTCTTTATCCATTCAGCTATCGATGGACACTTGGGATGCTTCCATAATTCGGCTACTACAAATAATGCTGCAATAAACATAGGGGTGCATGTATCTCTTTGAATTAGTGTTTTTGTATTTTTTTGGTAAATACCCAGTAGTGCAATTGCTGGGTCCTAGGATAGTTCTATTTTTATTTTTTTGAGGAACCTCCATAGTGTTTTCCACAATGGCTGTTTGTATTCCTACCAACAGGGCCCTAGGTTTCCTTTTTTTCTACATCCTCACCAACACCTTTTGTTTCTTGTGTTGTTGGATTTTAGGCAGTCTGGCAGGTGTGAGGTGATATCTCTTTGTAGTTTTGATTTGCATTTCCTTGAAGATGAGTGATGCTGAGCATCTTTTCGTGTGTCTGTTGGCCATCTGGATGTCTTCTTTGTGGAAGTGTCCGTACCTTCTGCCCATTTTTTTTTTTTTTAATTTTTTTTTAACGTTTATTTATTTTTGAGACAGAGAGAGACAGAGCATGAACGGGGGAGGGGCAGAGAGAGGGAGACACAGAATCTGAAACAGGCTCCAGGCTCTGAGCTGTCAGCACAGAGCCCGACACGGGGCTCGAACTCACGGACCGCGAGATCATGACCTGAGCCCAAGTTGCCCGCTTAACCGACTGAGCCACCCAGGCGCCCCCTCTTCTGCCCATTTTTTAATTGCATTATTTGGGGATTTTTGGGTGTTGAGTTGTATCAGTTCTTTATGTATTTTGTATGTTAACTCTTTGTTGGATATGTCATTGCAAATATCTTTCCCATTCTGTAGGTTGCCTTTTTGTTGGTTGATTGCTGTGCAGAATCTTTTTATTTTTTTGATGTACTCCCAATAGTTTATTTTTGCTTTTATTTTCCTTGCCTCAGGATACATATCTAGAAAAATGTTGCCATGGCTGATGGCAGAGAAATTATTGCCTGTGCTCTCTTCAAGGATTTTGATGGTTTCATGTCTCACATTTAGGTCTTTAATCCATTTTGAGTTTATTTTTGTATATGGTGAAAGACAGTGGTCCAGTTTCATTCTGTTTCATTTGGCTGTCCGGTTTTCCCAGCACCATTTGTTGAGGAGACTTTTCCCATTTGATATTCATTCCTCTTTTGTAGAAGATTAATTGACCATATAATTGTGGTTTTATTTCTGGATTTTCTATTTTATTCCATTGATCTGGGTGTCTGTTTTTATGCCAGCACCATACTGTTTTAATTATTACCACTTTGTAATATAACTTGAAATCTGGAATTGTGATAGCGCCATATGTTTTTCAAGATTTCTTTGGCTATTTAAGGTCTTTTGTGATTCCGTACGAGTTTTAGGATTGTGTGTTCTTGTTCTGTGAAAAGTAGTGTTGGTATTTTGATAGGGATCCCATTAAACGTGTAGATTGCTTTGGGTGGTATAGACATTTTAACAGCATTTGTTCCAATGGTTTGGATTAACTTTGCATTCCCCTTTTGTATTACATTTATACAGTATCCCCTTTGCTCTTTACAGCCTTGACAGCCTTTTGAAGCTACTGTAGCTTTGTTGTAGTTTGCTCTTGTCATTAGGAGGGTGCGTAAAAACCAGGTCTGTCTCTCCAAAGAGCTAGATAGTAATAGGAGTCAGGGGTGTAGGTCGACACTTTCATACCCTGGAAAGGTTGGGAGTGCAGGAGGGAAAAGGCTCACCGGAAATTTGGTGTCCTGAAAACTCAATTTCAGTAAAGTACATTTTGGGCTCAGTGCATTGAATCTGTGACCTCCTGTAAGATCCTGCATTTTTGCCTAATGTTTACTTAAGCCTCTAACTTTTAAGAGGTACCCCTCCCGCTCTCCTACCAGGCTCAAGCCCTCCCCAGAAGATACTCACTTGGTTTTGCAGGATTATGGAGATCCAGCAAACGTAACAAAGGCATTTTCTTTTTTAGGTGCCTTTTTTTCTCTGGCCTCATAGCTTAGTTACTTATTGGCACGGGACCCCTAAGTTAGAATGCTGGTGTTTTTTTTTCTGTTGCTTTCTCTTGAGGGCTAATGATTTCTGCTGGAATGCAAATGAAGCATCTCAAATTTTCCACATCTTTACTATGAAAAATCCCAGACTGTGGCAAATGAGAATATTTTATTAATTCCTGGAAATACTTGCTAAGAATACTTCTCTAGAGTGCTTATTTGTAGAGTAAAAACTGTGACTTCAATTTCCGTTACCATGCGGTGAACATAATTTTTGTGAAATAGTGGCTGTAAGGATCTAGAATTAACACTATATGGCTCGTGTTCACCAAATCTGTATTTGATACATTCAGTGCAGTATTGCGAGTTCTGGCTGTTTAACCAGCGGAATTATTCATTACAGAAGTTGATTTTAAAAAAAAATTTTTTTTTTTAACGTTTATTTATTTTTGAGACAGAGAGAGACAGAGCATGAATGGGGGAGGGTCAGAGAGAGGGAGACACAGAATCTGAAACAGGCTCCAGGCTCTGAGCTGTCAGCACAGAGCCCGACGCGGGGCTCGAACTCACGGATCGCAAGATCATGACCTGAGCCGAAGTCGGCCGCTTAACCGACTGAGCCACCCAGGCGCCCCTACAGAAGTTGATTACGGACAGCTTATCGGAGTTGACTTACAGTTTCATTCATTGTTTTTCATAATTAACCAGATAAAAGGATGACAAGTCAGTCATTTTCTTTTTAATTAAAGTAAGGAACTTACAAACGATTCTTCGGTTTTATGTTCTGTTATGTAGAGAAGTTCACAGGCAACCAGGACATGGGGTAATTATTCAGGAATTTCATTTGCTAGTATTTGTGTGTTGAAGGTACAGAGGGGAATGAGAGGTTTTACAATGTCTTTGCCAAGTCAGAATTGCCTTGTAAAGGACCTTACAGAAATTCCTAACTGTTTCTGAGCCTTTTAAGCGAAGAAACGGAAAGTTAGTACTCCTTCGATAGTTGTGGTAGGGTGGCTCATGCTAGCTGGCCGAAGGAGTGGAGGGATGCCACTATCCCCTACTCCGGGAGAAGAGAGGAGTGTTGGTGACAAAGCCCTTCCTCCCAATTGGAGCTTCCTTGTTAAAGTACATAATATAATTCTCCCAGGCAATAGTGCGGGAAGCAAAAAAGGGAAGAGGGACTTAAAAAAAAAAAAGGACTGAAGTGAGTTAGCACATGATTTGTAGTAAGTAGTATCTCTAGGTCAGCAAGGCAGACTGAATGAATGGGTAAGAAACTGGGAGATCCGGATACCAGAAATGGATAAAGGGGAGAAAGTGCATGGAAATAAACACAACATGGTTTTGGGATCAAGGTGATACCGGACTAATGATCTGAATTTGCATAGCAGCTGTTCTGCTACCCTGCAGGAAGATACCTCACCCAGCTGACAGGCTCTGACTGTAGTGCCTTCGGGTTTTGAGCCGAGTCACTTGGGTATACCCATAAACTAGTTTAAAAAACGACATGGTTGATTACGATTTGCTTCTAGTAATAAGTTAGAGAGGGGTACTTTTGCTTCGTCGGGCAGCCACCCGGGGAGATTTGAGATGGAAACAATGTATGTTACTGCCCTTGGTGAGCAGATACCCTTTCTTCATGGTCTGACTAGTAAGCTGGTTCCTGGAAGGCAGGAGACTGGTTCTTTTTCATCTCAGAGTTTGACATACCACCTTACATACAGTAGGAACTCAGTTAGTCTCTGTTGATGCTATACATTTGGTAAGCATTCACTGTTGAACCTGCATGTTGCCCATCTGGCCACATACCCCAGAGCAAGCTTATTCTGGGAAAACTATTAACCTCGTATTGCTTTACTGTGTGTGCGTTTTGTTGAAATTAAGCTGTGACCCGAAGATGCCTTACGAAAGACATTGCCTTATTGTAGGTTGGATGGTTTCTAACACGAGTGGAGGATAGTAGCTGTGGGTGGTGCTGTAGAAATCTCAGGTCAGGGGCCTAGGCAAGTTTGAGATTCTCACCGTGCATTCTGTTGGATTTGATTTTTTTTTCTTTTTTGTATTGTTTTAAAACCCCTAGCAACTTGGGATCGTAGGAAAGACAGAAAGAGTGCTGTACTTGGCATGGCATAGAACCTGGGTTTTGTGCTGGTTGGACTTGTGCTTGGACTTCATGCCTAATCTTGACCTTGTCGATGAAGTTTTCTGTAAGGAAGCCATGTTTTATGTTTTTTTCTTTCTTTCTTTTTTTTTTTTTAATATATGAAATTCATTGTCAAATTGGTTTCCATACAACACCCAGTGCTCATCCCAAAAGATGCCCTCTTCAATACCCATCACCCACCCTGCCCTGCCTCCCACCCCCCATCAACCCTCAGTTTGTTCTCAGTTTTTATTTTTTTTTTTTTATTTTTTTTTTTAAATTTTTTTTTTTTTCAACGTTTTTTATTTATTTTTGGGACAGAGAGAGACAGAGCATGAACGGGGGACGGGCAGAGAGAGAGGGAGACACAGAATCGGAAACAGGCTCCAGGCTCCGAGCCATCGGCCCAGAGCCTGACGCGGGGCTCGAACTCACGGACCGCGAGATCGGGACCTGGCTGAAGTCGGAGGCTTAACCGACTGCGCCACCCAGGCGCCCCTCAGTTTTTAAAAAATATGGAACGCTTCACGAATTTGTGTGTCATCCTTGCACAGGGGCCATGCTAATCTCTGTATCGTTCCAATTTTAGTATATGTGCTGCCGAAGTGAGCACCATGTTTTCTGTTTCAAGTAGTTTCATGGTTTGGCTTCTGTTGTTTTTTCAACCATTCTTTGAAAGACCTTCTCCACTACCAGATTGTTAGAAAAAGATCCTTTCGTGTTTCTTCTAGTCCTTTAGTGGCTTCATGCTGTATATTTTTGCTGCATTTAGAGCTTTGCGTAGTATATGGGCAAGGTAAGGACTCAGTTTGGGATCTCCACCCCCCCCTTACTGTGTACTCATTTAATTAATAGTCTTTACCCCAGTGATTTGAAACGCCACCTCCATTTTATACTGAGTTCCTTGGTATATTCATTAGTTCCTGCACTTTCTAATCTGTTCAGTTATTAGGTTTATTTCCTCAGATGTCAGCACCACACTGTTTTAACTATTGTAGCTTTATAATGTTTCAGTATTCTATAGGGATGGCCCCTACTCTTTAGTCTTCTTTTTCAGAAGTGCCTTGTCTATCTTTGCTTGATTTTCTACAAGAACTTTAAAATCGCCTTGTCTAGCCCCTAAGGGAATCGTTGGGGGTGCTGGAAAGAAAACCTTCCTCTGTGATGAATGATCCTGGATTCTTAGAGCCCCATCTGCATTGTAAATCTGGAGACTTGGTTTCAGACTTCGTTCTGACGTTCACTGGTGCTGCAGTGAAAAATTAGATTTGTGTTTTACAGCTTTGCAGATGTGTACAGGTGCTTTTAAAGAATTACTGTGTACTTGCTGTTTTTGTCCCTTTTTCAATCAGTAGATATAACCATTAGAACACTCCTCAATTTTTTAGCGTTGCAGAAGGGCCCTCATACTTGCAAACGTTGGAGACAACTGGTTGAGAGTTCTCTAAGCTCTTCTCTGTTCTAAAATTCAGTTCTAAATAATAAAAGGTGGTATATCATCAATCCAATCAAGGATTGAATTTAAATCTTTGTAGCCACTGAAAGGGCTACTCTACCAAGAGAAGCTGCAGAAACGTTTCTTGGCAAGATCATTTGTCTGTGTCTTTCTTTTCCTCTGTAAGCAGTTGGTGTTTTGAAAGGAAGCATATTGTCTAGATTTTCAAAGTTCTCTAAAAACAGGATGGGGGAGTGCGTTATTTTCGAAGCTTGTAACACGATTGCATTTTAAGCGGAATTAAGTGCTTTGAAAGCTTGAATTTGTGTTGTCATAGTTGAGTATTTATGATTGAAATAACTACGCATATGTCTTCTTCCCTTTCTGTGTGATCATTGTTAGGTCTAGCGAGAGCCTCTGGACAGAATGGTTGGTTTATAGGAGAAGACAATCAAGGCTGTGGTAATTCTCAAAAGTAAAGCTTTACATTTTGAAGGGCAAGTCACATCTATAGTTTGTATGATTCTGTAACAGATGGGGAAATCATGGAACAAATGATGAGAGAAAATTGGCCTTTATCTGTTGGCAAATGGCAGTCAATGAAGAGATGACAATTTTTTTGGCTCCTTTTGGAAAATTACTTTCAGGATTCATTGATTTAAAATTGCTACAGGACTTGGGGCGCCTGTGTGGCTGAGTCGGTTCAGTGTCTGACTCTTGATTTCAGCTCAGGTCATGATCTTGCTGGTTCATGAGATCAAGCCCTGAGTCGGGTTCTGCACTGACAGTTTGGAGCCTGCTTAGGAGTCTCTCCCTCTCTGTTTGCCCCTCCCCCACTTGCTCCCTCTCTCTGTCTCTGTCTCTCTCTCTCAAATAAGTAAACATTTAAAAATAATAATAAAATTGCTACAGGACTTAAAACTCTAAAAACATTTACCAGAAAGTCTAGAATTGTATACTGAATAATATTCTGAAGTTAAGGTTGAGGTTCGGGATATGTTGAGTCTAATTAAACCAGACTCAGTCTATTTAAGATAGGTAAATAATGTTCTTAAGGAGGAATAAACATAATTAGATAAGCTGATCTAAATTACCATTATTAAAATTAGAAAGGTTGGAGAGGGGAGTTTAAGAAAACAAAAATATAAGCAGAAAATAATCCTGAGAATGAAAGTCAGTTTATTGAATCTTCAGATGTTGTTTGTGTGCTGAAAAGGAATAGAATGTCCCAGGAATGTGAGACTTCTTCAGATAAAGCTCTTGAGTTTACATTTCCTTTTTTCAAGAGTACATGTGACTAGAATAAATCAGAATCCGAGCCCCAATTCCACATTCCTGGGAGGGAAACTGGCCCCTTTTGGGTAGCGCCTGTCTCCGTCCAGTCAGCCGTGGCCACAAGGTGGGGGTGGGGGTCACAAAGCCCAGGGTTTCAAAGGGTCATTAACCCCTCACGTTCCTACTAAAGTCAAACGGCACCTTAAAATGGATTTGTGTTTCAGTTGTCATCACAGATTATGTTTTGGGAAATAGGTATTTTTTTCCTTGGAGTTCAGTTCGATCTTGCGGACTCTTTGCAGTCTTAAAAAGCTTTAATTTACAGTCTATTAGAGTGCCCGTGTAGCACCGTCCTGGCGAACACTGGGGTTTTTCATATGTTTTAATCTCCACTAATCTAGTAAGTGAAAATGGTGTAACACATCGTGGCTTCAGTTTGCATTTCTTCAGTATTATGGAAGGTTGGGCATTTTTGCGGATCTGCTTTTTCCACTAGCCATCAGGTGGATGGTAACTTAGTTCCTTTCTGTTCTTGTTCAACCAGATTGGTGGGCTACAGGGCGTCTTTTGTAGCGTGCTACTTTGGAGGAAGTTTCAGCTTGTTCTATCAGCCATCAAATTAGCACTAAAAATGGCTCATCTCAGGACTGGCTCAGGTGGAGTGAAGTGCCGGCAGAGCATTAAAGGGAAGTGGTCACAGGGCAGGTGTCATGGTGGGAACCGTCGTGATTGGTCGACAGCAAACCGTCACTGCAAATCGAGCTCAGCGTGGACGGAGGACTGTATGGTTTAGAAAGTTACTTTATGTAGGCAAGCGACAAAGTCCTCTGAAGGCTTAGAGATCTGGGTCTGGCGTGGCGTTGTCAGTAGGTGCGTTTGTATGAGGGGTCTTGCTGTTTAACATTAGGTGAATGTTCCGAATGAAATCGTACCATGACGCAGCCTTTGGAAAGATTTTTGCACGTATCTCGCGTTTAAACCTTTCCTTTTGTTATTTCTTCAAAGCTCAACAGAGCTGGGCGGGCCGATAACGTGTAATTCTCTTGAAATTTAAAAACAATCACATTACGGTAGGTTGGGTTGGGGTGTAGGGCGTTTTCCACCTCTGAGAATGTTAGAGCTCGTGCTTTGGATTGTCTTGAACATATACTCCATTTGGCTGGATGTTTCTTTAGATTTTAATATTCATGAGCACTGTCATCATGCTTCTTAACATTGAATTAAAGCCAAGGTAGGGCTGTCGAAGGCATTTTCGCCTTTCTTTTGCATTACTTCCTTGACTGGGCTCTCTCCGTTTCTGGGTTTCTGCCAGTGCAGATGAAGGTTGACTTCATTAGCTCTCAGTGTACAACAGTGAATGGAAAACATAAACATGCGTCTGTTCTCGCATGTCGAACTTTCCCCGTCCCCTTTGCAACCAACTCCTTTGGGGAAGCTGAAACTGAAGACCCGTGGCTGAATAGCATTTTAACAGTATTTCTCATTAATATGCTTTGTCAGTCCTCAATTTGCAAGAAAGGCGCTGTCAGGATGTTCTTGGTTTGAAGCCTGGATGCTTTGATTTCCGTCCTGTTAATTTCTTATCCGTGACCCTCTGCTGGGAAATGCCCTCCCCCCCCCCCCTTCCCGTTTGATCACATTCAGGAGAAAAAGTAAAACTTCTGATATCTTTTTAAAATTGTTCACGTATTAATAAGATTGCCACCTCTTCCTCTCTGTGTGAAGATGTAATATAGTATATACTTTTGCTTCAGTAGTTTTTCCGAATTTTGACCTTTTTTATTTGAGAAAAAAACCTAAAGGAAGGCATAAGGTGGAAAGTTGTTGATTATTCTCTTTAAATGTCTTTCCTCTTACAGATGTCATCTTTAAGTGTAGGTTTTAAACCAGAAATATCCCCTACAACTTGACTCACAGAAAGTAATTTGGAAGAGATTTAAGTGCACATCAGATCTACATGAGATCACTGGATGAGGTCACCAAGGGAAAGGTCCAAATAAACACATCTAAAATCTGGTAATCTCGTAATTCTCTGGCATTTTGGAAGATGATAGGTACTATAGAGAAAAAGAAACCATTAAAGATGTTGCAATTTTGTGTGGGGTGGGGTCAGAGAAGATAGTATTTGAATAGAGATTTGAAGGAGGCTCGAGGGGTGTGGGGTGGGTGGGGAGGGACATTCCAGGAGAGGTCATAGCAAATGCAAAGGTCTTCCTCTTTGGAATGGCTGCTCCCTGGTGTGTAGAGGGAATTGGCCTAGGAAGGCAGCCAGGCCTGAAGTAGACTGAGAGAAGGGGGTGGGGGTGTGAGAGAGAGGGGATGAGAGAGATAGAGAGAGAGAGAGAGAGAGAGATGAGGACAGAGTGGTAAAGGGAGGGAAGGAGGCAGGTCAGGTAGCTATCTTCTAGGTCATTGTAAAGGTTTTGGCTTTGACCTGAATGAGGTGAACAACGATTAGAGGGTTTTGAATAGAGGAGAGACATGATCCAACTTCCCCTTTGATAGAATTGCTCTGGTTTCCATTCAGAAGAGAACAGGAGCAAAGGGTAGAGGCAGGAGACCAGGGGGAGTCCTCAGGTGGGAGCTGCCTGATGGTGGCCCTAGGTTGGGATGGAAGCAGTCGAGGTGGGAGGAGTGTTCTGATTTTGATATGTTTAATTTTTTTTAAATGTTTATTATTGAGAGACAGAGAGAGACAGAGCATGAGCATGGGAGGGGCAGAGAGAAGGGGAGACACAGAATCCAAAGCAGGCTCCAGGCTCTGAGCTGTCAGCACAGAGCCTGATGCGGGGCTCGAACTCACAAACCACGAGATCAAGACCTGAGCCAAAGTCGGACACTTAACTGACTGAGCCACCCAGGCACCCCTGATTTTGATATATTTAAAAGGCAGAATCACCCGTGGTATTTGCTGATGGGTCCGATGTGAGCTATGTGAGGGAGAGGGGGGAGAGAAGTTAAGGATGCCTAGTGTTTTTTTGTTTTGTTTTTTAATATTTATTTTGAGAGAGAGAGAGAGAGAGAGAGAGAGAGAGTGAGTATGCGTGTAGGGGAAGGGCAGAGGGAGAGAAAGAGTCCCAAGCAGGCTCCGCATTGTCAGCTCAGAGCCTTCTTATTTTAGATACAGAGAAATTATTTTCCCAAGGTGTTTCTTAATAGGTTGCACAACTTGTGTCCGTATTTTCAGTGCTTCCCTTCAGTTTAGTCTTTTCACAAATTGAACAGTCTGATACTTGCATAATGGGGAGTGGTTTGTAAATTTCGATGGCATTTCGGGTCCTGTTTCTAGGGCCTGTGTGATTTTGCTGGAGTCCCTGCCATGCTGCTATGCGGTGTTGATTCAGTGAGTGAATGAACTTAGGTGAATGTGTGTGTGTGTCTGTGGGGGCGGAGGGTTGTACTATAATGAAGACAGGAAATGTGAAAAATACCATCTTAGCTGGTAGACGGGAAGGATCACTTGTCTTGTGAGATTTTCTGCCTTCAGCGTTGCAGACTTCATCTTGGCTCAAAGCAGCTTGGTAGAAGCACAGGCTTCCATAAGTATGTTGCTTTCCTGTCCTTCCTGAGTTTCCTGGTTCGGGAGTGGGAAGGTACCAGGTTTTGTAAAAGTTCTGCCTCCTGGTGATGCTAAAGGAGAAACCATGGAGGGCCCACGCACTTCCTGTTTATAATTACACTTTGATTTTCCTAGACCATTTACTAAGCCGCCTGAAGTTTGCTTTGTTTTAAACTTTTATTTTACATTATTTTTACTATTAATCTTGAGGCTTCTTTTAAAACGATTCCAGGTTTTTTTTTTACATAGTTTTTTATACACACACACACACACACACACAGACACACACACACACACACACACACACATTGTCTTATTATGTCACCTGTTAATGTTTGTCTTACTAGCATTTATTTCATTCCTGATTGTCTTGCATGTTGATTTATCTACCCTTCCTGGCTCACTTTCCAGTAGAAGCCGAGCTTCACAAAAACAAGAAATTGTCTTTCACTGCATTTTATCCCCAGTACCTAAGTGATAGTAGATAATAGGTATTCAGTAAATAGTCTTGCGTAAAAAAATACTGCAGACCCTATTTTGTATGCTGTAAAATATTCAGTGTCATAAGAAGTTTATCCCATAATTAAAAAGTCTTCTGAAATACTACCTAGGCGGTTGCATACTTATTTTATAGATCTAATTTAATTTGCTTTGAGTTAATTATTTTGTTTGGTTATTTAGTTTCTTCTGTTTTATTATTGGAAATAACATTGAAAGGAGGACATCTTTATATATAGATCCTTGACCACATTTGTATTTATTCCTTTCACGTATCGTAAAGAATTATTAGTTGAGATCATTTAGGTCTGAACATGTACTGACAACAGAAGTGTAATAGTTTACACCTCCATTGACATTTTGCAAGGGCCCCTTTCTTCTAGAATTTGATCTCCAATACTGTGTTCTTCTCGTTTTATACTCCTTCGCTTTGGCAAGCCCATCTCTTGCTGCTTTGACAGCCAGTGCTGGTGATTTGTGGCCTCTTAACCTCAGGCTGTTACTCTGTATGTGCTAGATCCTGGAGATCCCTCTGTACCTCAAGTTCACATTCCCCAACGGCATAATGATTATCTTTCCATCAGAATCTGCTCCCTGCTGCTCTGTTCCCTTTTGAGGTAAATGAAAGTAACATCTTTTCAGGCGCCCAAGATAGAAATGTGGGCATGATTCTCAATTCTTCTCTTTCCTCTTTATCCTTAACTAGTTGGTACAAGCCCCTTTATTTCCATGCTTTTTCCTCCTCCTCTGGTTTAAGCTTATTACCACCTCTTCCTTGGACTATTAGATTATTGCTCTGACTTCCTCTATCACTTTGCTCTAATGGATCATCCTTACTGCCAAAGCTGTCTTCCTAAAAGGCCCATCTTCTCTTGCTGCCCTAATTAAATTCCTTCAAACTCTCCTAGTTCCTTACAGAGTGAAGTTTGAGCAGAGACTTCAGCAGAGACCGTGCTCCGCTTGCCCTCCGCACAATCCGCCCTTCATCATTTCTTGTAATGAGGGATTTTCCTCCCCCTTATTCTCCAGGTGCGTTGCACC